>NC_064644.1:607008456-607324527 GCF_023864345.2 Schistocerca serialis cubense | reverse complement strand
AAAAAAGGTACAAAAGAACACATGGGAAACTATCATCCAGTCTCTCTTCTTCCATCACTCAAAAATATTTGAGAAGGTAGTCACCATACAAAATCAAAATTTCATAGCAAAAATTAAAATAATCTCAGAAAATCAGTATGGATTTAAAAAAGGCAAAACCACAATATCTGCTATAAAGAATTTTGTTGATAAAATTAGCTCATCTCTAGACAACTCGCTGCATGCCACAGAAATTTTTTGTGACCTATCAAAGGCGTTTGATAGTGTGAATCATTCCTTGCTACTCTGTAAACTGGAAAACTATGGAATTAGGGGCACGGTATTAGAATGGTTTGAATCCTATCTAACCACCATAGACAAAGAGTGGTTATAACATCATAGAGAGGAACTTATACTGCAAGATGGAAAACCATTTCACATGGAGTACCCCAAGGTTCTGTCTTAGGTCCCATTCTGTTTTTGTTATACATAAATGATCTGCCACTTAATATTGAGTGGCACTCAGTTTTATTTGCAGATGAAACATCTTTAATCATTGAAAGTAACATTAAGATCAAATTCCACAAACTGTATTAAATACTTTAGAAAACTTAGATACCCGGTTTGATTTAAATGGGTTAAAATTAAACATGGAAAAGACCCAGTTAATGCAATTTAAGACAAAACAAGCAAAATTAAATGATATTCAGGTCAGTCACAGAAACCAGGATTTGCAGGAGGCTAGCTATGTAAAATTCTATCATGGGGGTCACACATACAGTACCTTGCAAATAAATTAAATAGCCTATCAAATGAAATGAGAATATTGTACAATGCTACCAGTATGGGCATAAGTAAAGTAGTATATCACAGCTACTTTGAGTCAGTAATAAGGTATGGAATTGTATTTTGGGGTAACTCAAACCATGTGTGTCGAACACTAAAACTTCAGAAAACCATCATTAGAAATATGCACAATGTAGGGCGAAGAAAATCATGTCGCCCACTTCTAAAAAATGTGAGTATACTACTCTTCCCTCACTATACATATATGAGATGATTATCTTTGTACACAGTAACCCTGATTTATTTGTAGCAAATCATTTTCAACATGATTACAACACCAGAAATCAAAATAATTTTATGCTGCCCACCCACTGTTTAAAACTTTATGCTCGAACTCCACATTATTTGGGTATGAAAATTTATAACAAAGTGAAAGGAAGAGAACTGCTCAGCATAAATTTAGAAACACTGAAAAAATCCTTATATGAGAAACTACTGCAGAAATGTTACTATTCAGTAGCAGAATTCATAAATGACAACCTGAAAATTTGAGTAGGAGAGAGCAAGTACTTAGGACTGTTAGTCTTAAAACTTTGTTACTTTTGAAGAAAAATTATTAATTACTCAATTAAGTAATTATTCAGTACTGTATGTTATATTACTGGTATTATAATGAAAATTGTAAACCGGTTTTTGTGTTTCGATGAGACTCCCGTACTTTTAAGTCAATGGCTTGAAATGGTATGTTATGAGACAGTAAACTTCTACTTCTATTTCTATACATTCAAACTGTATTTGGAACATTTGACTTCCATACATTTGGGCCACTTAGCAAATGTTGTTGAATATACATGATGTATTCCATCAGAGTTCAGTATGTCATTACAATGGAATTATTTTACAATCACATGATAAAGACACGGGAAATAGTCAATAAAATTCTTCTGGGTTTGAGGCTGCATTGTCATCTGTAAAATTACGATGTTTCGGCGACTATTGCAAGGCGCCTTCCTCAGGGTGTATTGCTACTGCTGAATGAGCACTAGTTTGGATACTTATATACTATGGAGGAGTGCTGTCATTGGATATGAGGGTGAGGAGGAAGGGTATTAGGAGTTCATTTTATTGGTCTTTGCATTGCGTGTCGTCATTGGTGGAAACGGGCGTTTTCCATTAGACTTTCCTTTACTGCTTGCCACTGGTGCAAATCGGTGAGTAGGAGACTAAATGGTGACTACAGCATAGCATTGTTTAATAACTGCCTAGTATTGACTAGGTCGTGTCAGCACTGTGTGTACCCTCCATTGCTGTGGCCTACCGCACGCCTGTTGCTCTGTGAGAGCTGTCCTTTTGCAAAGCTGTCACAACTTGCAGTCAAGACGCTGGAAGTCAGTACCCATCTTCTCTGTTCATGTCGTCGAGTCGCTTGGCTATTTCTATAGCCTCTCTAATCTTCCTCCTCAAACTAAATGGCTGTTTTGCCAGTACGCGGGCCTCTCGAAATTCGATCTTCATCCTGCACTGTTCCTGATGTTCTGTCACCACTGATTTGTTGTATTGTTTGAGGTGGATATATCTCTCATGTTCAGCTAACCTTATGCTTATTGGATGCCCAGTCCCACCTACATATACCAGTCCACATTCGCACCCGATTTCATAAACTCCGGTGGCATGAAACTTGCCAATTGCATCTTTCGCTGAACCCAGAATGTCTTTTATTTTGTTGTTGCTATGAAAAATTGGCTTAATGCCTGCCCAGTGGAGAATTTTGCTTGTACATATGGTATAACGACGGTGTTCTGTACTTTGTTCTGCGTTTCCTGTTGCCCTCCTCCTTCGGCGCCATGGTTTTGTGTATCATCCTCATGTCATAGCCATTAGCTCCAGAAATGGACCTGAGGTTCTGTAGTTCAACTTGCAGGTTATGTTCATTGATCCTGTAAGCTCTCTTAGTTAAAGTTTGCAGGGCCAAATTTTGAGTAGGATGGTGGTGGGAGGATGTATACAGGTACCTGTCTGTGTTGATGGGCTTCCTATAAACTTTGTGTCCAAGCTTCCCCTCTGGCTTACAGTAAACTTCCACATCAAGAAAAGGCAATAACCCATTCTTTTCTATCTCCGTGGTAAAGTGAATTTTGCTGTGCTGCTGGTTGAGATTTTTGTGAAAGTTCTGAAGCTCTTCTTCTCCGTGTGGCCAGATAACAATCCCTGAGGAAGGCACCTTGCAACAGTTGCCAAAACGTCAGAATTTTACAGATGACAATGCGGCCTCAAACCCAGAAGAATTTTATTGACTGTGACAACGGCTGTGGAAGCCTATGTTTACACACAGGAAATAATTTGAAAATGGACAGACTCATTCAAAATTAGTCACCATTGAGGAACATGTGTGTGGCTGTGACAGTAAGCTAAGTAAACAATGTTAATAACTGACTGTAAGAAGCAAGATATTCATGGAAATAGGTGTGGTGACAATATTTCACACTAAAGCTGGAGAATTTTATGACACTCATGTAGTTTATAATGTTTAATAATTTTCAAAAATAAAACCACTCTCTCTGTATTGTTTTTAGCGATCAGGTAGTATGGTTCTTGGATAAATATGGGGATGTTCAAATTAAATGTTAATTATGCTCAACTAAATAGGCAGAGTTGAATGTACTATCTGCAGTTTTGTATATAAAAGGATAAGGCACTTCGGCTGCAGGTATAGAATGTAGACATATTGAAGTTGTTTTCATTTACACATGAATGATTTATCTAATCACAGTTACATGTTATTACTGTTATTAGTTAAATAACCACACAATTGTTTCTGGAATAAGATTTTCACTCTGCAATGAAGTGTGTGCTGATATGAAACTTCCTGGCATATTAAAACTGTGTGTCGGACCAATACTTGAACTCGGGACCTTTGCCTTTCGCGGGAAAGTGCTCTACCATCTGAGCTACCCAAGCACGACTCACGCCCTGTCTGGCATGTGCATGCGCTTGGATGCTGGACAAGTCTCGCTGTCAGAGTGTAATTAATATAGTTTGTGTGGAAATGTGTTTAGTGATACAACAACTGGACATCAAAATGGAGGCAAACACATGGACACTAACCGAAAAAAGCTGCCTATACTGTCGCAAGCCAGCACCCAGCATTATGCTAGCAATAATGATGTAACTTCCCGAAACCATCTGAAAATGAACCTGAAAAGGTTTGAAAACTGGTTCATGGAATAAAACATAATTATTCAAAAAAGTGACTGGTTGCAGTTTTGTATAACCCATTTTACACTGTAGAAGGCTTTTTCCAGGTCGACAAATTCTATGAACGTGTCTTAATTTTTCTTTAGTCTTGCTTCCATTATCAACTGCAAAGTCAGAATTCCCACTCTTGTGCATTTACCTTTTCTAAGCCCAAACTATCTAGCACATCCTCAATTTTCTTTCCCATTCTTCTTGTCAGCAACTTGGACGCATGAGGTGTTAAGTTGATTGTGCAGTAATTCTTGCACTTGTCAGTTCTTGCAGTCTGCGGAATTGGTATTTTTCTGAAAGTCAGACGGTATGTTGCCAGACTCATACTCTCTACACCCCAACGTGAATAGTTGTTTTGGTGCCACTTCCCCCAATACTTTTAGAAATTCTGATGGAATGTTATCTATCCCTTCTGCCTTATTTGATCTTAAGTCCTCCAAAGCTCTTTTAAATTCTGATTCTAATACTGGGTCCCCCTATCTCTTCTAAATTGACTCCTATTTCCTTTTCTATCACATCATACAAATCTTCCCCCACCTAGAGGCTTTCAATGTATTCTTTCCACCTATCCGCTCTCTCCTCTGCATTTGGCAGTAAAATTTCCGTTGCACTCTTAATGTTGCCACACTTGCTTTTAATGTCACCAAAAGTTGTTTTGACTTTCTTGTATGCTGAGTCTGTCCTTTCAACAATCATTTCTTTTTCGATTTCTTTACATTTTTCATGCAGCCATTTCATCTTAGCTACCCTGCTAAGATGTATAGTATCCTATGACTATAATATCATTGAGTCACTGGTGGAAACGGGAATCAGCCAACTCATACAAATACCTGTATGTAACACATTGTAGGTATATGAAATGGAATGGTCGCATAGGTCCAGTTGCGGGTAAAGCAGGTGGTATACTTCGGTTTATTGGTAGAATACTAGGGAAGGCAATCAGTCTAAAAAAGAGATTGCTTACAAATCGCTCATGAGACCCATCCTACAATATTGCTCAAGTATATGGGACCCATATCAGATAGGACTCACAATGGATATTGAATGTATACAGGGAAGGGCGGCACAAATGGTCACAGGTTTGTTTAATCTGCAGGAGAATGTCATAGAGATACTGAAGGAACTGAACTAGCTGACTGTTGAAGACAGGTGTAAACTATCCTGAGAAAGTCTATCAACAAAGTTTGAAGAACTGCTTTTAAATGATTACTCCAGGGATACACTACAACCCCTTACGTATTGTTCACACAGGGATCATGAGGATAAGATTAGAATAATAATTACTGTATGCAACAGACATTCAAACAATCTTTCTTCCCACACTCTGTATGTGATTGGAAAAGGAAGAAACACTGCTGTCTGATACAATGGGACATATCCTGTGCCATGCACCTCACAGCAGTTTGCAGAGTATAGATTAGATGTAGATGTAGTTCTAATGTGTGAACAACCACAGAGTTGAGAAACAGTAATGACTCAAACTGTTTGCTGCAGTCAGTAAAGTTTGGAGAGCACCATACCAGGAAATCCAGTCCATAACCAATGCTCTGGCAACAGTTATTTCTGCAATGCCTGTAATCAGAAAAGCCGCTGGTGACCAAGTGAAATGGTCCATTATGGTTAGCAATAAACTATAGTTATTGGAGTGAGGCCGTGCCCACCATGTCCAAATGAGAAATAATGTGCTGAGGTGTGCTAACACAAGCCTATCGATCTTGTGTGGCTGGCATCTAGTACAAGCTTGGGCCCATTTGTGGCAGTCTTACTCCATTCCTGGCTAAATTACTTCTTTTGTTAGCAAATGATAGCTCATAATTTGTGGTAAGATAAATTATGGAATACTTCAAAAACTGGCCACCAAAATTTTTATGGTACTAAAACTCATAGCAAGTTGTGAGACATGCCATGCCATAATGAAACATTCAATTCAGGCACACACATTTGTGACAAAACAAGTGTGGACTGCCCCTGCTCCAGCACTGAACTTAGTTTTGGGTCCTTAGGCTAACACGTAGTCATGCTCTCCCATGTGATCACCTTTACACTAGCACAGCTTTGAGAGAGGAAGTTGGCCACCACATTACTTTTTATGCTGATGTGATGTACATCTGTAGTGAAATGGAGAATTGTGATAAGTTTGCCTGCACTGTCTCAGCAACTGATTACCTTGGAGAAGAAGGATGTGAGACGAGCATGATCTGTGTAAACAGTGAAGCATTTTTTCTCTGTTTGGTCCCAGAAATCTCTTGTCACTGCATATATTGCATACAATTCTCTATCAATGGTGCTTCATTTTTTTGCACTGTCATAAACAACTGAGAGAAAAACAACAAAATGTGCCACACCCCATCAATTAATTGTTGCAGAGTGACTTCCACAGCAACTTGGCTTATGTCCACCATTTGGACCGTAGGTGTGTTGTGACACACGTGAACAAGAGCACTGCCCATGCCATGTGGTCTTCTGCTGTGAGTGGCAGCTCCATATCCATGGCCAGAATGTGGCTGACCTTTTAGCCACAGCATCTGTAATGAATTTTCTGGTAACAGATTGGAACCCATTAATAACCAAAGCTCGTGTAATAATTGCCTGGGGCATCTGTTTCGCAATTGCTCACCTGTTAATAATCGCTGCAGCCTTGCTTCAGGTGTTGGTACAAAATGTCCAATAAGGCATGTTTTTAAAGTGATGTAACTGTGCGTATGCAAGACTTTCTCTGTCCGAACAGTTTCAAATGATCAACAATACAATGAAACAAATATGTATGGTGACTAACGCCATGTTGGCTGAAAATGTTTTCTGCTTGAGCAAACCACAACCCTGGTCTCATAGTCCAGAATAATGCCATTTAACAAAATGTGCTGTCTTACCTGTTGTTGGAGGTGCTGGGAAGCTCTACTGTGAAAGTACGTGCTGCAAGGGGTAACACCTGCAGTACAGCATTTGCATCCTCTTCCTTGATACCATTGCTCACATTTAGAGTATCTATACTTCATGTTCTTGCTTGAGGTCATCACTGTAGGATTTTTTTGGTGGTACAGTAACAGAAACAGAACACTAATTGAATAGACATACACCGTTAAAGACATTCACTTTTAATCCACTTTATTTCACATCTTGTAATAGCTTATTACACAACAAAAGCATATGCTTCCCACCCCAATGTACATAATGCAAGAAGTATGTCACATACAATTAGCCATATGTCTGTTCACGACCAGTCAACTGATCCTCAGGTTGCTAGAAGTTTAAATCTTTTGTGTAATTTCACATTTGCTATTATAATTTGAGGAGTATGCAAGTAAAAAAATAAGTGACATAAATAACCATATCTTTTTAGAGCATTGACTTAGAAGCTCCTATTTTGTACACCATCGAGGGAATGGTTCTTTTTGTATTGACTGAGATATGGGACCCTAAGAAATTATTTTTGCTAATAATATAGTCTGGAGAAGGGGTGGGGAGGTAGATACTATGTTCCTTGAGAGGGGTGGGGAGGTAGATACTATGTTCCTTGTTAAGGAGGGCCCAGAGCAAAAAGTGTGAGAACCACTGGTGCAGGTAGTCCCATTTAAAAAAAAAAAAAAAAATCTGTATGTCTGTGCGAGTTATGTTGTCCAGTACATTACAGATGATCTAGGCTACTTTACAGGAAGAGACACAGGCCAAAAATAAAAATAAAAATTAAAAAAAAACTTCCTGTAAAGTACAAGATATTCAGTAAAATGTTTACTTGAATCAAGCTGGCATTAGAAATGGATACAGCACAATGGATAATTTGTTAACTATGAATCAAATTAGAAAATGGAGTTAATTATAAAATGGGGTTAATAATTTTTTAGAAAGCTTTTGATTCATTTGCTACAAAATCAGTACTAACAGTCTTTAACAAAAGAAGCATTAAGTCAACCTACGTGTACACTGAGGTGACAAAAGTCATGAGGAAGCAATATGCACATATACAGTTGATGGTAGTAAACATATACAAGGTATAAAAAGGCAGTGCATTTCCTAAGCTGTCATTTGTACTCAGGTGATTCATGTGAAAAGGTGTCCGACATATTTACAGCCACACGACATGAATTAACAGACTTTGAATGCGCAATGGTAGTTTGAGCTAGATGCATGGGACATCCACAGTGTAATGTGTGTGCTGAGCACACCAAGTTTCAGTCATTACCTCTCACCATGGACAATGCAGTGGCCAACGTCCTTCACTTAACGACTGAGAGCAGTGACATTTTCGTAGAGCTGTCACTGCTACCAGACACGCAACACTACGTGAAATAACCACAGAAATCAATGTGGGATGTATGACAAATGAATGCAGTAGAACAGTGCAGCAAAATTTGGCATTAATGAGCTATGGCAGCAGACAACCAACATAAGTGTCTTTGCTAACTGCACAACATCGCTTGCAGCACCCCTTCTTGGCTTGTGACCACATTGGTTAGACCCTGGATAACTGGAAAATCATGGCCTGATCTGATGAGTTCTGACTTCAGTTGGTATGAGTAGATGTAGGGTTGGCAGACCCCATGAAGCCATGGACCCAAGCTGTCAACAAGGCACTGTGCAAGCTGGTGGTTGCTCCATAATGATGTGGGTTCTCTCATCCAACTGAACTGATCACTGACTGGAAATGGTTATGTTTGGGTACTTGGAGACCATTTGCAGCCATTCATCGGCTTCGCATTCCCAAACAACGTTGGAATTTTTATGGACAAGAATGTGCCATGTCACTGGACCACAATTGTTCAAAATTGGTTTGAAAAACATTCTGGACAATTTGAATGAATAACTCAGCCATCCAGATTGCCCGACATGAATCCCACTGTACATTTATGGGATATAATTGAGAGGTCAGTTTGAGGGATTAGTCTGTAACGTGTCATCGACAATGAGGTTATTAGAGACAGAGCATTAGCTAAGATTAGGAAGGATGGGGAAGGAAATCGGCCGTGCATTTGCCTAAAGTGATTTGGGGAAATCATGCAAAACCTAAATCAGTATGGCCGGACATGGGTTTGAGCTGTCCTCCTGAATGCGAGCACAGTCTGATTACCACTACACCACCTCACTCAGTGGGCCAGTTTGTGCATAAAATCCTGCAACAGCAACATTTTCACAAATATGGATGGCTATAGAGGCAGTGTGGCTCAGTAATTTCTGAAGGGGACTTGCAGTGACTTGTTGATTCCATGCTATGTGGAGTGGCTGAATTATGCCAGGCAAAAGGAGGTCCAACATGATATTAGGAGGTATCCCATGACTTTTGTCACCTCAGTGTAGACCTGTTAAAAATATGTCATCGGTGGTATAGCTTCCTTAGACTTAATCAAGATGACAGCTATTCAGAACAGAAAGAGAAACTGGGCAGAGAGATGCCATGTTGTTGTTTCCAGAATCCCTGGTGGAAGCTATATCTCCACAAACTGGGAAAAAGTAGGAAAAATGCATGTCAAATTATCTTACTTGAACCACTTTCATTCTGCTGAACACTATACTGCTTGTTTCTTATGCAAATAAACATCCATAACATATGGCAGAACATATTCATTCATTCCTGTTCAGTAGATCTCATGAAGGATAATCTTCATGGATGTGGAACAAGTCAAGGTACGCAGTTATAAATGAGAAACAAATGATGTAAACTTGTTCACTGTATTAAAAATCAACTATTGGAGTACCAGTTACTATTAATTGTGATCACAAGCCTAATTTAACTAAGTAAATTAGAAACAAAATTTAAAAAAAAGATTTGTACAAACACGCTGCTTGCAAAATTATATTAAATACTGCTGTTCACTGGCACCTTAACATTTATTTTTTAATATTGCTATAGCTACCTACATCTGTAAATACAGAGTCCTGATTACAATATGTTACTACTTGCACTGCAGCTTTATAATCAACACTAATATTTGCCATGTAGATAACTGGAGTTTCAGTTGCGGAATATAGATGTGTAGATACTTTGCAGAAGTGGCCAATTCTGTAAGTCTGTAGGTCAACACAATGAGAGACATTTTTAAGAATAAATCAAGCTATATTGAGCTTCCTTGTTAGTTTATTTATCTGTTGATTCCATCCTAACTTATTATTCAGTTGGGTCCTAAGGGATTTTACACACATTATTTCACTTAGTGTGTGATGATTAATGTTTACTCCTGCTGTTAGTAGGTCTTTGTTCGTTGTTTGAAACCATACAATTTTGTAAGATTAAGAGGTACACTATTTGTTGTGAACCAGTTGTAAGAGTGCTCATCTATCATCTGGGCTGTCTGACAAAGTTGAGTTTAGACCACTGATTAGTGAGTTTGTATCATCAGCAGATGTTGTTTAAAATCATTGGCAGACCAATTATGAAGGTTAAAAACAAGAGTGGACACTGTACTGAACCTTATGGGAGCCTAAATGTTCCCTGATGCTGATGTTAGTTTAACTTCTGTGGCAGAGTCTGTCGATGTGACTCTCTTCTATCTTTTATGAATGTAAGACTCCTTCCATGCAAGATGGGCACCATTAATGATATAGTATTTTGGTTTGCCAAGAAGTAATTTGGAGCCCACATAGTCAAATTGTTTTACCATGGTTACAGAATATACCAGTAGAATATTTTTGTTGAGCGCAGTCAGGACTTTCCTTTCTCTCTCTGGAGAATCTTCTTCAGAAATCAAATTGAGAGGTAGTCAACAAGTTCCAGTCAGAAAAACGAGTCACCATGCTAACCTAGAGCGCTTACTGAGAAACTTTCGAAAAGAATAAAAGGAGAGAGACATGAGCCTGTAATTAGAGATGCTTTTTTGTCTCTAGTTTTACAATGGGTGTTACTGTAACTTCTTTAATTCTGTCAGAAAATTAGAACTAAGTTACTGGTTAATTACAAAGATAGCTAAAGTGTTGTCCTACCAACACAAGATTTTAATGCTCTGCTAGAAACACCACCACAGCCAGCAGAATTGCTAATTTTTATTGACTTGATGAATCTTGTAATCTCCTTAGGGGTTGTGTTTCTGGAACCAATTTCTTTTTGCGTCAAGTGCTGTTGCTGCCATAGTAAATTTAATTCATTTTGGTTGTTTATTAGTGGGTACAATATTTGATTCCAGAGTGAGGCACTGAGTGCTTAATTTGGTGGTCAGTGATTTCAGAGTCTCATCATATCTTCCTCAGCTACATTCTGGGCTCTCAATTTGATCTGAATTGCTACTTATGTTTGTTTCTAGTTTGAGAATGTTCCAGATTGTTTTTGCGTTACTTTGCAGTGCTGTTTTAAACATACCAGTAGTGCATATGTAGTGATTTGTTAACAACAAACATCGGATTTAACAATAGTGGTGGTACTGGAGTTTCAGCTCTTGACTACAGCTTGTTTTTTGAACTAGGTGAGCTCTCTTTTCCTGGCACTTATCCTTCCCTTCTATTTGATTTTACCCTTGTTTGTTTTAGGGGCAAATAAGACTCATAGTGTTGTAAGAATATGTTTAAGAAACAGCTGACCTTTCCATCTGCATTGTCTGCCATCTAAATCTCTTCCTAGTATTCTTTGTATAAAGTATATATAAACAGTGTGCTCTTACACTTACACACTGATAGATATACCTCCTAAAGGTATTGGTGATTAATAAAAAGAGTGAATTAGGGATGGTGAATAAGTAAGCTATTTTATGTCCAATAACATTAGCTGCCCTCACATGTCTGCATTTTCAGCTAAGTAAAGTATAGCTTGTGATCTGCACTGCGCCCTCACTCCTCTGCCCCTACTCTCTCTGCACCCCACCTTGCCCCCAACTGCTGCATGCAAGGTGCAGCAGGATGTGCAACTTTGCTGAGAGTGGTACAAGCAGAGAGGTGCATATCTATGCATCATGCTACTAAAGCGGCTATATATTTTACAACATGCGCATTATCCAACAAATTTAACAATTTTTAACATAGTTTATATTCACTAATGTAAAAAATAAAGTTCCGTTCCCTACTTGTCCCTCCTAGGAGTCTTTTTTTTTTTTTTTTGTTATTTTTACTTTCTAAAGTAGCCTATGTTCTTCCCGGGTGTTCAAGCTACCTCCATACCCAATTTCACCAAAATCGGTTCAGTGATTTAGTCTTGAAAATGTAACAGGCAGAGTTACTTCCACATGTAATAATATTAGTATCTTAAGGATTGTATAAGAATTTTACTCATTGAATTGACGCATATTATATTGAACACATCAAACAATAAAAGCATTTTCACAAATATGTTAAAATTCAAAAGTAAAAAAGTAAATAGCTTGTACAGAAGGTAAGTATTTTTCCCTATTGTGCATAACATTCTTCAGATCAATACATATCTAGTATTATACATTTTCTACAGTGGCTGGTGTTATTCCTCATGGTTGAAGCTATCTCCATACCAAATTTCATCAAAATCACATTCGCAGTTTAATTGTAAAAAAGATACAGACAGAGTTATTATCACATTTATAATATTTGTATGGAGCCAACCTTTTATTAAGTTCAGACTGCATTTTTGTATACTGCTGCAAAAGTCTGTAACAGGTTCCCATCGCACACCTGTCAGGAAATTGAAAGCTCCCAAATATTTGAAAACAAAATAAAAGAATACCTCATAGACAGTTCAACAATTTATCAGAGCACTTGGACTCAAGAATGTAAATTCTATGTAATTATAAGATAGTTTCTGATTTTGCAGATTACAGACAGGTGATATATGTGGTGTAAAGTTACGTAGCCGCTGAGTGGTATAAAAGGGGGAGGAGTGGCTCTTTTCAAAGTAGCTGCTTTTCTCCTAACATAAATGCATAAAGTAATCCACAAGTAACTTCCACAGTTATCAGTTTGTGTAGACCAGCAATAGTTATAATTTTTTGTTAATACACTTTACAGAAGTAGCCAGTAGTGGTTGCTTCTGCCTGTTAATATATAACATGACTTGTTCCACATCCCTGGAGGCTCCCCTTTATGATAGACTCTACTGTACACGCTGTGTGAATGCACGAATGAATGAATGAATGAGTGAATGAACTGGGTCATTGTGTATGAATCTGTCATACAATAATTTTTCTGTAATAAGAATGTAACTTGTCAGCATACTTAACTGTTAACATTTGATTCTCAGGATCAGAGAAACCAATGACTATTGCCTTTCCATGTAAACTTTGGATATATTTGGCCCGAAAAACAAATTTGTAAAGGCTGTTGCACTCACTCCCCTATTCTCATAGGGAATTTTACTGTGGCAAATAATCCAAAGCTAGACATCAAAAATTTTCAGTGGCCTTAATCAGAACTGTCTTACAAAATATCATCTTTCAAGTTATTGCTTTTGAATACATTGAGGATATAGTATGTAAAACAATTATACACGAAAAAACACTTATTACAATTTATTTTCACATCTAGTTTCAAACAATGCCTGTTATCATAGCAGATATGGATATGCAGAATATCAAGTCCAAATCTGAAGGCATGGTGTAACAAAACTGGCTATGGTGATCTTGGATCATATGAAATTACCAATTCCAAACTGAAGATTCAAAACCCATAAATTCACTACCACATAGCTATATGTAAATGTACAAATTATATATAAAAACAAAGATGAGGTGACTTACCGAACAAAAGCGCTGGCAGGTCGATAGACACACAAACAAACACAAACACACACACAAAATTCAAGCTTTCGCAACAAACTGTTGCCTCATCAGGAAAGAGGGAAGGAGAGGGGAAGACGAAAGGAAGTGGGTTTTAAGGGAGAGGGTAAGGAGTCATTCCAATCCCGGGAGCGGAAAGACTTACCTTAGGGGGAAAAAAGGACAGGTATACACTCGCACACACGCACATATCCATCCACACATACAGACACAAGCAGACATATTTAAAGATGTACAAACATCAACATATATATACAGTTTCTGTAATTACAATGATAATTATGGACTCGTTAAAAATATAAACAATTATCTGTATTTTATTTAAGAAATGTATGTTCCAAAGATCATTTTGCACAAATAGCTTGATATATGGTAGTATTTTCTTTGCTTCATGTTGTTAGAGGTAAATCCATGTCTTTAAGTAGTGAGTGGTATGAGTTGAAAGTCTGAGAATGGAGTGCAAGTTATGTGTGTTGCGTCCTTATGAAGGATTATAGTTCTTGACTTTGTATGTGATGTCTGACAAGTGATGAAGAAAACTATATAACCCAAAGTAGGATTTTAGTAACCTTTCCGATAGTCCTAGTATGTGAATAACATAAAAATCCATACCAAGTCTCCTAGTTTGTATCACACTGGCCAATGCTTGGCATTGTAGCACTCTCAGTATTTCTCCTGAGGTGTCCAGGATACGTATGCAAACCAGCTCTTTGCTTCTGTGGTCTTGGTGGTTAGGTGTTAAGGTAATGATCCTGAGTATCATCTAGTTGAAACAGAAACAGTGTATCCAGTGTCATTTCAGTCTTGCGACCCTGGAGCAGTAAGAATGGTGTGAAACCTGTAATGTCTTGCTTCACTGTGTTATATGCAAATGCCCCAATGGGCAGTACTGTATCCTTATTTCTATGTTTAACATCAAGTAAACTGAGAGCATATCTACCAACATCTTGTTATAGTGTTCTGCAAGGCCATTTGCTATGGATGGTAGGCAGTTTTCATTCTGTGGTTGATATTTCAAGAACCTTCCAGAAATGATATATTTTAAATAACAAATAAATGCTGGTGGTTGGATTCGAACTGGTGACCCACAGCATGCAGCTAGTGACACTAAGTACTATGCCACACTGCATGTACCACAGCTTGTAGCAATAAATTAAATATCATATTACATAGAACCAATAATAGAGAAGGGGGAGTGACTCTGTATATAAGTGAAGCAGGTGGTAGATTTCAGTTTACTGGTAGAATACTGGGGAAGTGCAATCAGTCTACAGAGGAGGTTGCTGCTTACAGATCACTTGTGTGATCGACTCTAGAATATTGCTCAAAAGTGTGTGAGATCCATACCAAATAGGATGAACAGGGGATACTGAATGTATACACAGAAGTGCAGCATGAATGGTCACAGGGTTGTCTGGTCCATAGGAGAATGGAACAGGAGGAAACTCCAATAGCTGGCACAATGGGACGTACTCTCTGCCATACACCTCACAGTGGCTTGCAGAGTGTAGATGTAGATGTAGAGTAGTGTGTAGAGATCAAATTAGGTATGGGGGATCATCATTTGTAAAAAAGGATTTGGCAGACTGGAAAAGTAGACAGAAAAGTTGGGGCATCGAGTAAATGGCGCCAAAACACAATATTTCTTTGCTTCCAGGAGAAACATTTCTGTTAAAGAGGAATACAAACTGAATGGAGCCAGCTATGAGAGATGTAAGAAGTTCCAGTATTCATGAAAGCTGGTGACCGATGATAACAGCGTAAGAGTAAGAAATAAAAGCAAGGAATTCTGTAAGAAATAGAGCTTACTGGGCCCTGATTAAGATTATTCAGTTACATAGCCTGAGCAGAGAATTGGAGACAACTGTCTGTCAAACAGTTATAAGGCTGGTGGTAATGACTGTGGCAGACAAGGAGTTCCTGAGAAGATGGGAAAGGAAAATATTAAGAAAGATTTATGGAGAAGTGAATGAGGCAGGACAATGGAGAATACAGAAAAACAAGGAATTGAAAGAACTTTACAGTTATGCTGACCTAATTTTGGAAATCGACAGCAACAGATTAAGTTGGATGGGGCATGTAGAGTGAATGTCAGAGGATGAGTCTGTCAAGGAGATCTACAGAGGAAGATCAGGTGGCAGAAGGTGCAAGGGGAGACCATGGAAATGATGCCTGGAACATGTGGCAAATGACTTGAGAACGATACTTGTGATCACCAGGATTGGACTGTGATTGACAGAGAGGTCAAGACCCTACATGGGCTTCAGCACCAAAGGGTAAGTAAGTAAGTAAGTTAGAAAGATCATCATTTGCACATAAATCCAGTGTACCAAACACTCTCGACTTGCATGTGTCATTTGCTCAGAAATATGTGTAGTTCGGAGCAGAGTATTTCTAGTCTTCATTTAGGAAATATTTCCTAATGTCTTGGAACAATTTTTTGTACTCTTTATCTTTTCTAGCTATTATTTAGTTTCCCTTCCAATTTGCAAGGTACTGTATTCCCTTAAATGATCTCTGATTTTCTCATGGCTTTTTCTTTAGTTTATAATTAATTTATTAGTGTAGCTATTCTCAAGTAATCACACATATTTATAATTGAACTCATAAAATTTAATTTTTGCATCTAATTTTTGTACATTTTATTCCATTCTTCATCTATAAATTATTTTAAAAAATAAGGTGACTCAGCAGCTGCATAACAAGACGAAAAGGTTTAGAGGGTAGAGCATATAAGAGAATGTTATACATCAGTTATCCTGCAATTACTTTACAGCATTCCATGTGGCCACAAAAAGTAACCAACTGTCTACTCGCATGAGTGGCCAGTGCTAAACTGTGACAAACCGCAACATGCCAGTTGCCGAACATGTTGTGCACCACAACACAGATGAATTCAATGCTGCATCACTAAGCAAGTTATTTGGATAACCCTTTCCAGCACATGTTTCTCCCAACTATGCAGGTTGGAATAGTCTCTCCAGTACATCTGTATGCTCTACACTCTGAACTTCTTTCCTCTTGTTGTACAGCCACTGAGTCATCTGTCAAAAGATATGTTTTCTTGTGTGTCACTACCTCCTCTCCACTTCCATCAGCCCAGGCAACTGCTCTCAGTAATCATTCTTCCACAGCTGTGGGAGTGTGTGATTGAGTGTATGTGTGGTTGTATGTGTGTGGATGTATGTACTATTGCTAGAAAAAAAGCAACAGCTTGAAATCTAGTGTAAATACTGTTTTATGTTACTCATGTCTAAGCATCACCTGGGCCTGGATTTTAATAACGGGTCAAATTTTTTCCTGAACTTTATGGTGAATTTTACAACAATTTATGCACAAATCAAGGTGTAGATAAAAAGTGTATACTTATTGTGTACATACAGTCATAGTTATACCTTTTTCTGTAATAGGTAATATTTCGGCCAACTTTTGCCGTAATAGGTCATAATTAGGCCAGTTTTTGCCAAAAATTTATTTGTCGTATCTTCGAGGAAGCCAACAAAGGCACCTCCCAACCTAATATGTGTCAGGCATGTGGACCTAATATGTGTCACACATGTGGTCATTCTATTCAGTTTGAATATACACTCAGTCTGATTCAACATGCTGAAAGTAAAGTGCTCCTACAACATAAAGATGTGATGTTGTGTTCATGTTTTTGGGGAGAATTTGTTCAACATTTCTGGCGAAATATTGATTTTTAAACTATGTGAAGTTAAAGTTAGTGCAGAAAAGCAGTTTAATGTCCAACAAAATGGTAATAATGCCAAACACAGTAGCTGTGTGAAGAGAAGTGATAGGAGACAAACATTATTTGAGCATACAGGCCCCTCTTCAGCCATGCAGTCATTCTTCAAGGACTTGTGTGAGATGAAGAATCTATGCTTCAGACAGTCAGACAGTTCTCGAGGAAATACACAACACATCCTGTTCCCAATGAACCTACATTGAGAAAGAACTATTTATCTATGTCCTGTGAGGAGGTGCTTAACAAAATACAAATTAATGCTACTGACTGAAAGGAATGGATTCCCTGAGATGAAACCACCGATGGGAGTGGGGATTTCATTGCAAATTTTGTTGTTGCTGTTCTTCATTGATTTCATCTCCATCATCCATTCATTTAGTTTCACCAAATCTAAACTGCTGGCCATTAAAATTGCAACGCAGAAAATAATAGCAAAGATAGTATTGTAGGAAGAATACGTAATTAAACTTGTGGGTGGTTTTAGGAGCATTCAGGATGTGAAGTTCAGTACACGGAAATGCAGTCTTTGGTGGCAACAACAGATCTAACTTGGCTGGACATTGAGTTGAACTTAGCTTGGATGGCATATATGGGTACACCAGTCCATTCCTCTATGTCAGGGCTGTAATGGCTGGCTAGCTGTGGGGTGTCAGTTGCTTTACAACACGCAAACACATGTTTTCAGTGGATGTGATATCTGAAAAATGTGATTGCAAGGACAACAGTCAAACATGTCTTATTGAAATAAGTCAGGACAGCAAGGTCAACATGCATTCTTGTGTTATCACATTGAAAGATAATATTATGAAGACCTCGAAGATATAGTGAAGCCACTGGCCATAACACACTAGAAATGTAATAACTACTGTCCAAATTATTGGCTATGTGAATGAGAGGTAATCACATTGTGCACCCAGTGTCATCCAGTACCATAACACCAGGTGCTGGGCCAATATGTTTGTGATAAAGTCAATCTTGCAACATTCATTCTGGTCTTCTCATCAGAGACACAAGGACTTGCACATTGTGATGCTGTATGCAGTCAGAACCCATCTAAAAAGATGAGAAGGTACCACTCTAATGTCCATTGTTGTCATTGGGTGCACCACTTTCGGCATGCCCCACTATGATGCTGCATCAAGGGAAGCCGCAACAGTGGCCATGGTGCTGAAAGCCTGTGGTGGTCCATGTTTCATCATACCCATCCATGAGAATAACTGGGAAGAACTCAACAGTGTCCAGGAAGTCTATCACTGGGTGATGACTTAGACATTAAAGTGCAATAGCTGACAGAGGCCATACATTCTGCAATGGAGGTGCTGAAACCTATCAAGAAACGTCCTTCTAGAGGAATACCTTTCATCTGCAAAAATTAAGATGTGAAACAAGAAGAAAGCTGAAGTAATATAATTCTTATGTGACCAAATAAATATCTACTTGTTTGAGTGTCTCTTGCAAGGAAGGGCCCCTGCACTGCGGAAGAACATTGAGGTAGTGGTTATCAGTAAAGGGAAAGAAAAGGATCCGATGAAACCAAAATTGTACAGACCAATTTGTCTTCTGGATGATCTTGGTAAGACATCTGAAAAACCTATTATGCCGAAGATTAAAAGGTGACAGACTACTACATGTTTCAGCCCTCACCAGTATGGGCTTAGAACAGGCAAGTCAACTGAAGGGTTTAGAAGAGGCAAGTCAACTGGAGATGCAGTTAATAAGAGGATGTCGCTAGTGACAGATACTGATTTGACATACGCCCTTGCAATGATGACTGATATTACTGGTGTTTTCAATTACCTATGATGGCTACCTTTCTTTGGTCACCTTAGGATGATGGAGCATCCAGAGAAACACAACTTTAATATGTCCAGGAAACGAAATAACAAAGACATAACGAAAGGTTTTCGGCAGGGCTCAGTGTGTGATCCAGAGTTTTGGGATACAGTGTTGGAACCCATACTACCAAAGTTACATGACAGAAATAAGAAGTGGACTGGCAGCATTTGCAGATGACTTGCTGTTTGTTGTAAGTGGTGACCCCAGAAGAATTATAGAAGATAAATGTAATGCAGCACTCCTTGACCTTGAAGTATGGCGTAGAAGTGTGAAATTGTATTGTATTGTATTGTATTTATTGGTCCAGTAAATCTTACATGTACAGTACAGCACATCAGATATTGGACAGGTCAAAGTATATCTTATAATTAAAACACTTTAGAAACTAGAAAATTATGTTCACAAAATTTTACAGCACTTCATATACTGGGCAAGTCAATGTGTAAGTTATAATTAAACCACATTAGAAACTTGAAGTTTACAACTGAATACATGTATAAGCCAATATTAACGATTAAAGTATTTGCATGATCCTCACTTAAGCTCTAAGGATTTTTGAGGAACTCTTCTACACTATGAACTGACATGTACACTAGAGAATTACATTCACAGAATTTTGCTTCATATACTGGGCAAGTCGCTATACAACTTATACTTGAACCCCATTATAAACTTGAGAATTACATCTGAATGTATTTATAGGCCAATATTAATGGTTACAGTATTTGCATAATCATCACTTAGACTCTCGAGGATTTTGGAGGAACTCTTCCACACTATAAAAGCAATGTGTCAACAGATATTCTTTTAATGCTGCTTTAAAATTTTTTACATCTGTCATTACTTTAATTTCTCTTGGCAATTTATTGTAGATAATTTTTCCATGGTGTAATGTTCCTTTTTGGCACAAACTGGTTTTTGTATGGAGTACATGAAAGTCAGTTTTCTGTCTTGTATTATGATGATGAACATTTTCATTTTTGGGGAGGATACTAGGATTTGTTATTGTATATTTCTTTATAAACATTGCACTTTCAAATAGGAAAATACACGGAAGGGGAAGAATCCCCATCCTTTTAAATAATGGTCTACATGGTTTGTTCCTTTTTATTCCAGCCATGATTCTCACTATTCTTTTTTGCATCCTGAAGAGTTTTAGGCAGGATGGCGAGTTACCCCAAAAAGTGATCCCATATTTTAGGACAGAATGTATATTAGAATAGTAAACTGTCATTAGACAGTCCTTATGACAGCAGTTTTCTAGCACTCTCATTAAATAACACATGGTACTTAGCTTCTTTAATATGTTGTCAATGTGAGTTTCCCATCTAAGATTATCCTGTAGCCAGACCCCCAGAAATTTTGTATTAGGCACACTTGCAATATCCGTGTCTGACATCTGAATTTTTATATCCTCTTCAATGTTTCTCTTGATATTATGAAAATTTAATGCTACTGTTTTGCTTTTATTTATTATTAGTTTGTTTTGGTTGAACCAGTTTACAACATTTGTTAATTGTCACAGGCACCTCACAAAACCATACATCTCTTGCTGAAAGGGAATCTAGCAGTAAGTCCAAAGATAAAACTAAATGATGTAACTATCAGAAGAAGCATAGTCATGAGGTATCTAGGGATATTCATGGATGAATGTTGTAACTTTGCACATCACATTGAGGAGGCAGCAGGAAAGGTACTGAGATGATGAACAAAATTATAACCATTACAAACAAGCAATTTCAACTTGAACACAATCAGAGCATGCCACCAATCTATATTAGCATCAGTTGTAGGATATGGCGTGAGCATTTGGGTTCATAGATTTCAGTTTGTGAAGCCAGTTTCATCAGCCAAAAGAGTTCAAGAAGAAGTTGTATTAAGATTAACAAATGCCAAATGCACTACCCCAAATGATGCATTGTTAGTAACTCTGGGAGTATGGACACTGGATTTGGAAATTAGGAAAAGGGAAGCATTTCATTGGTTAAAGAAAGACAATCAAATGGAAGTACATAGGATACTTGGAACTGTGGCCAGTACAAAAAAGCTGACACAAGATCACATATTGCAGCAGTGGCAAAATGAATGTGACTCTTCAGGCACCGGAAATGGGGAAGGGGATGGAGGGTGGGAGAGGGGGAGGGGGAGAGAGTGAGAGTGTGAGTGTGTGTGTGTGAGAGAGAGAGAGAGAGAGAGAGAGAGAGAGTGAAATTTCTTCACCCTTCAGATTGACTGATGCATTACCAGATTGGTCATGGCCTGTATGCTACATACCTGTAAAAAGCCAAAGACAGATTAATGAGAGATGTGCAAACAGAAATATGGGCACTCCAAAGCACACATTGTGGGATGACATAGTGGGTAAAGGCCACGAGGCATTAACGATGCTGGATCCCAGAGCAGCACTGATAACAAGTCAGCCTGGTGCAGCTTGTACGATACTGTGGCCACAGTAGCCAGAAAGGTAAAGGAAGACTTCACAAGACACTCAGTTGCATGGCAGAATGCTGATGTCCCATCTCATCTGGATACTCTACAAATGAAGGGAAGACAATGGAGATCGGAGACCACTGAATGAAATGTGTTTTCAAGAATCTACATTGTGTTGATGCAAGTGATCATGGAAGGGTGAATTCTATGACATTGCATGGTCATTAGTGTGTAGGAATACAAATGATACGTGCAATAAGTGCAGCAGATGTAAATAGGAAGAAGGAAGGACTAAAAACTATGTCTGAGCAGTCTCAGATAAATCCAATAAAAGCAAACTATGATGCTTATAGGAACAAGAAGAGATCATACTAGAAATTGATAAAAGAAACCAAATCCAGTTACTAAATCAACAAAATAATAACTTCTAATAATATCGTATAGACCTTATTGTCACAATAAGGAAAGAGAGGGAAAGTGTGGACATGAAAAACAGTAAGAGCATAACTATCAAGAAATTTGGGAAGAAAATCATGGATACTAAAAATGTGTGTAATATTTTAAAACAGCATTATGTCAAGGAGGTGGACAAATTAATAAAGAAAAAGTCTCCTGACACAATGCATGCAAAGTACTCCTCACAAGACAAAATGTTTGTTCCTTCTCCCAACAAATGAACCTGAATTAGTAAAAAGTAATACATCAATTTAAAAAATAAAATAAAATAAACTAAGGGACTACAAAGTATAACTTTTTGGACTAATTGAATGCTGCCTGCAGTGGGCGGTAAGTCTCTGACTTTTTTAATAAACTTAGCCATAGAAGAATGAAAAAGGGTAAACTGATCCCAATTTTGAAAGGAGGCAGCAAAGAATATCCAGGAAATTACCAAGCAGTGACTATTACACCTGTCTTATCCAAAATAATAGCGAGTGTAATTAAAGATAGAATAGTAAATTTTATAGAAATATGAAATACTTTGAACGATGCACAGCATAAGTTTAGGAAGGATAGTACAGCAATAGCTCAATTTATATTGTTTGTAACAAAGGCACTAGACTGACAAAAGAAAATTTGTGGTACATTTCTTGACCTTCCAAAGGCCTATGTATGCCACAACATATTATTGGAAGAGCTTAAGTGTTATGGCATTAGGGGGAATGCAGCCGATATCATAAAATCATTCTTGATAATTAGAGAACAGTGTGTAGAAATGAAACAAAATAAGAACAATAATATTACAAATGTCTATTCAAATTCTGTTTTTTTTAAATATGGAGTGCCAGTGCTTGGCCCACTACTTTTTATTTTATAAGTAAATGAACTGCTCAAAAAAGTAGTAGGTGCAAATTCTGCCATATATGCAGATGGCACTTCATTTGTTATAATCAGTGTTTCAACAAACAGCTTACAAAAACAAGCTTCCCTAAATGTGGAAAATGGAGACAAATATTTCAGAAGAAATAATCTTTTTATAACTGTAAACAAAACCATACATATGGAAATACACGCAAACGAAACACGTAACTTGAACATTATTACTGATAAGCCTGGAGACTTGGATCTACATGAGACAGAAACTTATAAATTCCTGGCATGACAGAGGATAGATACCTTTTGTTGTAAAGTGAGTTTAGGTATATTTCTAATGAGGAAAGTGTAAAGGACAATAAACACACAACCACTATTAACAATGTACTATGGTCTAGTCCATACACAAATTTCATATTGTATCCTGGTCTAGAGAAATTCTGCAGATGTTTACATACAGAATGTACAAAAACTACAAGAAAAGGCTGCAAGATGCATAACAAAATTATCACCTTGATACCCCTACAGAAATAAATTCAATGAACTAAACAAAGTACCACTAGCATCACTACACATATATGGCACAATTATCTATGTAAAAAGTAACTATGCTGCATTTTTAAACAGAGATATACACAACTATAACACACAAAATAAAAATGGTTATTATATTGAAGGAAGTCATCTCAAATTAACTGACAAAGAGTCTGTAAAAACAGGATGCCTTCTATACAATAGATGGCAAACTATATAAAGATAACTGGAAACATGTCTGTTTTCAAAAATTAACTAAAATGTCACTTGATTTAAATTTGTCCATACAGTGTTAAAGAATGTCTTTCAATGTAAACCTAGTCTGATGTTTCACATGTAACTGTGCAAATATGCAAACTTTTTCAGAAAGCATAAAGTCACTTTAATATTTTTTGAAGAAAGTAAGTCATTTTACTGACATATTATGTAGCAGTGTAATTTTGATACTCGTAGTTGTGTAATTTCTCAAACTTCACGTAAACATGACATGTCCAATACCACTGAGCAGAAGGGCCCATGGACATAAATAAATCAAACTGCCTCAGCACGGGTAGACTTTGCGATGACAGGTAGTTTGATGAAAGTAGGAGTATCATAGCGCCTCCCACTGTGTAGTTGTTACCTCTTAAGTCTCTCAAAATTATGCCCAAAGTGTAGTCATCCCAAATGATGATTTTACATGACTTTAGCACCAATGCGTGACCATCTGCCTTGCTTATGTTGCAAGACAGATTTTCATCTCTTGGAAATATCAAGTGGCAAATGAAGCCCAAAAAGGGTAGTCCTCCCTCCGTCTAGTAATGTTGCTGCAATGCCAGAGGTGGTAATGACAAGACCAACCTCAGTCTGAGCTCTCACTTCAGACATAATTAAATTTACTAAAACAGTCTTTCCTGTGCCTCCAGATAAAAATTACACCACTCTACTGTTGCGATATGGAATCCATGATAATCTGTCATGCATCTTCTTGGTCCTCATTCAGTTGTAGCCTCTTCTTTACGTGGCTTACATAAATGCACAATTGCAGTTTGTTACCCGTATATAATCAGTGGGAGGTACACGCTGTCAGTTACATACTAGTGCAGGTAGAACATGATGAGGTAACATTTTGTTGATCATTGCCACATATTTGGGCTCAAAGCACTGTACATAATGCCCAATCTGAAACTCTTCCTCCAGAGTGTAGCAAGTATATTCTCACTCATTGCCTCCTTATACTCCTCCCACAGCAATTTGGCATTAGATGGACTGCATGTCACCAATATTATAATGAAAAGGTTCTTATTGTGCCAAAGAAATTACGGCAATTCAGTGTCGTGCAATGGGTCATCCCAGTGCCAGTCTCCTTCCAGTAACCACAAATTGTGATTTACCTCTCTAAAAGGTTCATAGACTTCGTTGTTTACCATTTTCAGCTCTTTGAAGGATATTGGTCATGGAACCGAGTACAAAAGCATCCACAGGAAGTAACATTCTGCCTTATTAGAGTGAACTGTTTACACCCTATCCAACACTTCTCACTTTCAAGAGCATCATGTTTGGGGGCAGGTTGGTCAAGTCGTCTTCTGCAGAATACTTTCCTTGATTTATCCCATGTGTAATACTTATATATCTCAGGACACAACACAAAGTTCGTGCTGATGGCCGGTGCTGACATAAATGAAAGAATGCCATCAATGTTGTGTGTGGTGGGTCATTGGCCACTTTCCTGAAATACACTCTCTGACCATTTTCCAAGTGGACACTTGGGTGTATGACATTGGGTGTTGTTCGTGAATTGGAAATCCAGATATTCACCAAATGGCTTGTGAACGTGGCACAATCCAACCATTATAAGTTTCTATTTCTGTGTGGCTGAGCATATGTATTTTAACAGTGAAACCTTCATGGTCTGGCTGCCAACATTTGTATATTCGAGACCTGTCAAATGTAGTTTGTGTGTCCTCAGTCACTGTTCACAGATATTCCTTGGAACACTTTCTGTACTTCATACCTAAGAGTGTCAACGGATGTTGTCACATGGACTGTGAACCTTGCAGTTGTAGCATCATGTTCATTTTTAAGTAATAAAAAAAAAACTGTTGTACTCCAAGAGAAATGTTCTCAATAATTACTGTGAATCATGTGCTTCATTGCTGCTGGCATAGTAACTGATCTTTGGCAAACACAACTTAGTCTCTGGCCAATTTGGATTGTTTGTGAACATAATAAACTAATCTCATCTCCCATATATCCTGATATATGTTATCGCATCTTGGGTTTATTTGTGCATTTGTCTAGGACTGCCTGTAAACGTAGATATGGTATTATCACCAATGCACTGTTTTTTCCACATCCTTGTCATTTGTCACGGCATCTCTGAGGTGGACATATTCTTCATTTCTCAAATGATATCAATGAACATGAATGTGTAGAGAATGTTCATTCTAGATACCTAAATATGTACCAACAATGTCACTGCCAGCAGTTGATTATATGATTCTGATAATGATCAGAATCACATAAGTCATTATGCATAAAACTCCACACCATACACCTTTTATTGGTTGGTTCCCCATTTGACAGTCCTGTTTCACATAGAAGTGATAGCATCCTCACCATGAGGAAATAGAATGGCGATTTGTAGACTGTTGTATGATTGATGAGTCTCTGAAATGTGTATCAGTACTTTTGCTCTGGCATTAGGGTACGATGTCACTGTGATAGCAAATGCCTGTCATGACAACCACTGCATCCACGTGGAGGATTGAAGCGCCATTTGTGTTCACCTTGTGGAAATGGACCTTCCTGTATGAATACTTGGTACTCATCTGTTGGCACACATTCCAATGCAGTTGTAAAAATTTTGACGAGATTATTGTGTTGGTGAAACATTGTAAAGTTAAAATAATTTCACATCTTGTTTCTCCAACATATGCACATCTCTTGTCCATTTCCACTTCTTCATCTCCCATGAAATACAGCTGCAGAAATTTCAGTGGGTGATCTGATGGTGGCAGCATTGAACCTGTCTTGTGATAAATCTGCTCCTGTTCTGCAAATGTAGTTGGAAACGTAGGCTGTTCAGTAACTGAAGAGATACTGAAAGATATAATTTGGAAGCAGGAATTGTATTTTCTAATGCCTTGAAGGAAATGGTTGAACTCTAATGTATCACCTGATGTGTAGTTGACAAGTTCTTATGACGGAGGTTGCAGATAACAGATTCATTTATTTATTTAATCCTTTGACCATACGTAGTACAAAGTGTAAGATGATATTGGACTTAACTCTAGTCATTACAGAGAACAGTTTTCAAGATTATATGTTATAAATTGCAAAAGTTGCTGATCTATACATTTATTGTAGTTCAAGTATCCAGTTATTGAACAAAAGCAGTGGTACTGAAGATATTCTCTGGTAGACCTTTCAAAAGCATTAAATTCTGTATACATTTTTACCATTTGGCAACTTACTGAAAAGTTTAATTCCCATCAAGTGTGTAATGTTTTAGACATAAAACGAAGTCACTGGCTGGCTGCCAAAGAGAGTAAGTGGGAGTTATTCACTTAAGGCGGCCAATATAACCAGCCATGCCTCACAACTGTGAAGCCAGCCATGTACACTCTTTGACATAAAACTCGACCGGCGGCCGGCCGCTTCAGAGGCTAAGTCCGCGCCGATCGCGACATGGGACAATAAAACTGGCCAACTCGCTAATTCTCTAAGTCCGGTTATCTGCACAATCTGGCAACACTGCAGACTGCGGCACTTCCTGGAGGAAAACTTGTCCCATGATAGAGAAACGCTAGGCTGATTACGCCTGTGGTCTAGCGGTAGCGTACGTTGTTTCTGTTCGTAATGTCAGTGGATCGAGAGCAGCTGGCATAAAATATTTTTATAGCCTCTTCTGTCTGAATGCTGAAGACGTGAATGTAATGGTAGCGCAGATTCAATCTATTTCGCTTTCTGACACACCGATATCAAAATTTTATCCAGTAACGATTTTGCGGCAGATTTCCTGCAGACTGTCCTCCTCTGGACGCCGTATGCGGCAAAGCTCCGGGATCCATTTGCTGGCTACCGGCAGCGGCCGTGGCGACAGCAGCGGCGCTGCACTCCCCCATTCTTTATCGAAAGCGCCTGCTCCCGCTCATCGCTTTTGATGATTTAAAACGCTTTATTATTAAATGTTGCTCCACAGAAAATTTCTACGATTTCCATTCACGCTCAAAAGCAACGGAGACAAACGCCCTGATAAGTAGGCGGCTATTATATTACATTAATCGGCAAGAGCTGAGTATGGCCCGATATTAATTTTATAGACGGGGACGAAATTAAACCACCTCGCTACATTAGATGAATTTATAAATGCTTCATACCTCGTTTCTTTACCTTTCAAACTCAATTATTTGTGCAACTTTTGGTCAATGTTCGGATGTTTTCGTCAAGCCGGAGTGAGCGTCTGTGGTGTAAAGTGTATTACAGTTCTTGTTTCATTTCTTATGGTAACTCTATGCGATAAACTGTGTGAATACCTTGCAATTCATGCTCTGTAGCAGTGCAGGAACACTGCACATTTGGAGTTCCATGTATGGATTCATGAAGTATTTAATGTTGATCGGAAGTGATAGTTAAGGTCATCAGATTTAGACCAGAAAAATTTGTCGTTTTGGAGGTTTCAGAGAACGGAAAGGAATTGCTAACGCCGGTGTTAGAAAACGTCTACAGTTAAATGCTATTGCAAAAATTTAGAAGAGGGGAACTATATTAATCAACATGTGCACTTCATAAACAACCTTCTGACATGTTAGACCTATATGACGAACAAAACTCAAATTTATATCGTTGACAGTCGCTTTGAATCTTTTCAGGATCTATTTTACAGTGAAGCACCTTGGCATTTGCAAAGCAGACATCCATGATATTAACTTAATTTACTAAGTCGAATCGGACGAAGATTGATGTTTAAAGGCATTCTTCAGATTTCGTATAAAGAATTTTTACTAGCCATTTGCAACTCCATTAATTAAAATGGAAAATAAAAGGTTGTAGTCAGCGGCTTCCACCGAGATTGGAACTGCTATGTCATACATTACGACCACCGCAACGCACAAGGGAACACTTTTTTTTAAATTTTGCTTTTTTTCTTTTACTTTTTTTGACGATTACCTTTTTTTCTCTCTTATTTTAAAGCCCCTTAGGAAAATGGCAATAAAAAAAGAAACTAAGTGCCACCGCCACTTTTCATCCTATAACCAAAAAAAAAAAAAAAAATCTGGTCCACTTCAGGCGTTGGCTCCTGACTAAACCTACCCCAAGAGCTGCCTATATACCAGGGGAAATATGGGAATTCAAGGTTAGGGCTATCATTACAAACAAAACAAAATCTTCCTTTTTCTGAATTTTATTTTTATTTTGATTTTTGTTTAGTTTATTTTTTTTGTGTAATTGATCAGACGCCTTCTGCGCCCCGCTGGTAATATGTTGAGTCACGTCTTCTCGAAATTGGTGTGTTCCGTTCAGTAGTTCAGAAATGTTCATTGGTTCAAACTGGAAACCTTCTTCACTTTTGGCTTAACACATTCCAGCTGCGAGGCGGGTCGTGGAAAGCACTCCCAAGGAAGTTCGAGAAAAATTGTCTGTATTTTGGGTGGCGGACAACGACATGATGACGGTCGTTGAGGTATGTCCAAAAATCGAGTACAGAGTCTACAGTTTGTCCAACTAGGTAGTGAATGGCATGTCCGCGAATCCAATTCACAGCATTGGTCTTTGTCCGAGGAAAATAGTCACGTCCTGGAACTAATAATGAAAGGGGAGTATTCCGATTCAGAATTTCCCGCGTTAGAAAAGCCACAATATGACAAATAACCTCTGAGCTAACGACACACTGGCGACCACAGACGGACTATAGTCACTGCGATGTTGCCTGAGCCTCAAAACGCAACCTTAAAACACACAAACAGGTGTTACATATGTGAAGAACGCCGTTCTTGGAGTCCAGAAATTAATTATACTTTCTAAGTGTCTCATCTTACGGTGGATTCTATCGTACGAGTCTTCGATGTGGAAAACGAATGTCAAGTGAATTTAGCGAGGTAACACCGGCCTACACCCGGAAGTAAATGCACTATCAGAGTGTTGACAACAACTTGCTACGACGCTGCCATTTCTCGGTTCTCTTACGAGGCAGCTCTTCAGCGAAATGCTTGCCGTGATTCTCCGATACGGTCCTTCAGAGTGGAGACGCGCGCGCACGTTTGGTTTTTACGCGGCGTTCTCCCCTGATGGTTTCTGACGTCGCCTTGTGGGCTATGTCTACATTTGAGACATCCAATTATCATTAATCCAGAATGATACAAGTTTCAGCTTCCGGCGTGGAAGAAGGCTGTTGACGCCGACATTATATCATTTCAACGTAGGGAAAGCAAAACGGGTCATTCAATGTTTTTCATTCAACATAAAGCATGTGAGATAATTTTCCGTAACGTTCATAATCATCTAAAAATACAAACGAAGTAAAAATACATCTGAAGCTTATTTGAATTGAATACAATGTAAGATACCAAACGCTTTGCACCTCGATGTCGAATTTGTCCACGTGCAATCTTTTGCAGCATACAAAAAGAATGTCATGATTACTACGAGAATGAAGAAATATGTTGGTACGGATGGAAGCAAGGAGAGACGCAGTCAACAAATATTCGATTCCTCATGGCATTTATTTCATTTGAGATGTAAGAAGAGTTAAAGCGGGATATTACTTTCATTAACACGAAAGATATGCCGCACATATTGATAACGAGGAAGTCCGTCTTCATACGTTTCCTCCTTGAAATCTGTATGCTCTCTTATATACTAAGTAGCCTGATCATTGTTTCAGTAATGTTACCCTCTTGTTTGACCCCGTAACGATGAACAGATTCCAAATGCATGTCTCTGCATGAAAGTAGCTGTTCGAACCCTTCCTGGGTTGCTTTTTGTGTTTTATTGCTTGGAATTCCTGAAGCAGACCACTGTGCCTTCTCCCCTTGTGGGTTAGGTCTCAAAACTAAACCGCTCTTTATCCAATGGCATAATTTATTCAGACAGCATCAGCACAAGACTGTCAAACAAAGCCTTCCATTTACAGTTGCAACACTCTAACCAGCACTGACCGAAGTGTAATCCACGGTCATGGTCCGAAATTAACAGCTGTCTGCTACTGTGGCAAAGTCCGTGCTACACTTTCGATTCCGCAGCACCATTTTATCTGGTAACACTGTGTAGTTGCAGAGTTGTGCCAGCATGTCTGTCCTCACACTGTCAACTTTATGTATCTCACTTCTCCTGCAGCGTTGATCACGAGGAGCAGAAGTAAATGAGTGTATTCTGCATGACGTAACATTCAGTATTCCCTTCTTTCATAGCCACTCTTCATGTGCATCGATACCGAATAGGAATGTGAAAACTCTTGCGAGTGAGAGAATGACAATAACAATCGTAACAAGAACAATCAAATAATGAATGATGTTTATTCCAACGCAGAACGAGAATGGCTTTAAACATAAAAATCTATATCTATATCCATATCTATTGATCGTTGAGTTAGCACAATGCAAATATATTCTTAGCATTTAGTTACTGAATTTAGTTCGGGATGTTTGCAGAGAAAAGGAAAAGTCGGTACTTCTCGCTAGTGTAATATAATGTGAACCAGCAACTAACCTTTCCTTAGAACACGACTCAAGCAGGTCCCCAAGTAGGTACCATGGCACTGCTGCATTCTGTTCCCTGACATTGCTCTGATGACGGTTAATGCAGATAGTTCCGATTATGAAATACAAAACGTATTGCAGGTTAGTTCCTAGGATAGTAACATTAAATTTGCGTTGTAGACGGCACATGAACGTGACGACTATCCATATTACTCATCAATACAAAAAGACAATATTATGGGAATTTAGCAGGATTACTCAACATGAATTCTGAAATTGGTTGACTGACCGCACAGGTGCTAAACGTCGTCAAGAGTATACGATGTCCTAATCGCATTAGGAATATGAAGATCGTCTTCGACAGCTCGCAACTTTCACATTGCTATCTCCACCCTACTCCAGACAGCCCTCGGTGGAGTTGCACTAAGTTGCCGATGCAATGTAAGGCCCTCAAACCGACAACAGACCACATATTGAAAAATACAAGCGAGTTCTCTTGCAGCGTAAGCTTATTGTAACTAATCTAAAAATTAGTGGACAGGAACATTGTCCTATTCAAAAAAAGCTGTCCACCAGGTCCTCTAATCGCTCCTTGGTACAGTCGTTTGACTATTGAAAATGGTTCCAACAAGTCACCACTAGAAAACACTGCTCTGTACCGCAATAACTCAAGATGTAGAGTAATACCACGATACTACAAATATCAGGGAACACCTTATCACAGATAAGACTGTCCTTAAGGCTTGTAAGCTCACATTTATTACAATAAATGACATACCTGAAATGTTACCACTCTCATTATTACGTCAGATTGGTAATGCACGTAGTAAGTTCATCGTATTCATGATTTCCTCTTCAAAGTAACATACCGTACTTAATATTTAACACAAAATGACATTAAAAATTTAAGTTATTCACGAGCAGCTAGTTGAGAATATGTATGAACTTCAAATGACACGACGAACCGTCTTGTTCCGCATATGGATTCAAACCCAGCTCATGCAGACTAAGCAAAGATTTCGTTACTGACGGAAACTAACAGTCATTCCTGATTAAGCATACAGAGACTAATATACCTCGATTTTAGACAGTATCAGTTAGCAAATATCAACTTTAAATTGCATAACGCAAACATGTTTAACAGACGCGAATTCCTACCCGTCATCTATTGTCCCTGTTAACGAACTACGAGAGATGTTAAATATTGCTTCTTCACAAGTAACTCACTTGAAATGCCGTGAGGTAAAGCTTTGTGTTGGACACGGATTCGAACCCAGAACCTAATCGGATTGCTATCGAAGCACAGTCAAATGTGACATATCGGATTTTCGCGGCAGTAGCTAGATGTTTTAACTGAAATGACGAGACGAAACATTAATTTTTTCCTTCCCAGGACTCCTACCCGGCACCTATCGCTGTTATATTCTAGAGAAAACGAACGTTAAATATGGGTTTGTTGCGCCAGCAGTGATATGTTAGCATGTTTGAACTAGAAATAATATGACGAAGAGTTCAGCGCTCACTGGGAATAGAGCCCCACACATATCGTTGTTGACTACACACAAAGAGACGTCAGCTACCGAATTTTTCTCCACCAGCTGCTCAGAATAACATCTTGAACTTACAGTCATCTCGCAAATAGTTCTGTGTCTCACTGGGAGTTAAAAACGTCAGATATCGTTAGTGTTGACAACGAATGAAAATACATTAAAAATCAAAATTCTTATCCACCAGCAGATAGGTGTTCTCATGCTAGAGCTTGATAATACATAATTAAATCTTTAGTGCCGGGCCAGGATTCGATCCCATTCACGCGTAATATGTGGAGTGTTAAGGAATCTGCAGTTTTGAACAAACAACAAATTGTAGCCGAGCTGTATTGTCACGAAGGGATCAAATTCCGCGTTAAGGGCGGTCTGAGTTGCATTCCCAGTTCAGAACCAATCTTATCGACATACAGAAGCTCAGATAAAAGATGGAATAAGTGTCCTGTGACCATACATAGCGTTTGTTTCGTCACTTGAAATAAATAACTAGTATAAGAAAGGTTACTGGTAATAGAGTTTCTACATGTCGCCACTCCAGACTTTATTGTGGTTCAACCTACCGTCTACTTGGTAGAGAAGGAAAATCATCTTTAATGTGAATTTTCAGACCACACTGCCATTACATCTTCTTTACTTGGTGTAGCCAGGAGAGAATGGACTCTGTCTCTCCCTATCTAAAATCATTGACAGAAGTAGGAATCCAACCCAGACCATAGGTATAACAACCTACCATCCGTCCAACAGACCACGAAATTCTCTTCTCTCATTTTTCTATCGTAACGCCGTTGCGCCACACTGGATGAGAATTCTGACACACAGGCGTCCTGTAGTAATTTGCACCATGTTCAGTAAATTCATTTACTTGGTTGACCGAATCACCATGAACTAGCTGCCTCGGCTACCCAGTGCATACATTCCACTCTATATTTTGCAATCACCGAAATAAAATCACGTAACTGCCACCTACACAGAACTGCCAACAGTGTAGGATGCAGAAGTTTAAATAGGAAGTGTTCCTTTCCACTTGAGCTATTCTATTGCGCTATCTGTTTGTAGAAAACGTCGTTCAGTAAAAAAGAAAGAAAAGCTGTAACTGTTTGTCTCTCAGAAGTCAAGACCTGGCCATATGCATAATCTCACAGTGCTGTGGAATCAAAAAGTTCTGGAGAAATAGTTGTCGAGCTCTGGAGCTGTTGTAGCTACGTGTCAGCTAGTAGCGTAGATAAGATGTCGCGAGTTCGAATACATTCAGTGCTACATTTTTTAAAACGCAATTCTGCTGTCTGCTGAAGTTGTCAATCTAATGGAACTTTGAACATACTTCCCTTCACTTCTCAACCCAAAGTAGTCGCATGTGGAAAAAGGGCTAACTACTGTGACATTTAGTTCTGTTCAGGTTTAATAGACAGCAGGCAGCAGATGCGTCTCGAAGATGTGTAGGGAGAGCGCATCGTGCCATAATATGTCAGAAAAGTATTTTCTATATTAGCTGTCGTGTGTTAGTGAGATTTTATTCTTCTTCAAACTTTGTTTGACAGCTTTAACTCAGAACAAGTTTTCTACATGCATGTAATCAATAAGCTGCACGTGCATTGTCATACTGTCATAGATAACATCAGAGAATTCGCATATATCGTTGATGATTAATTTCTCTCTCATGTTTACTATTGTTTTAACAACACTAAAGGAAACCTTACGAAAATTGTGCACTGTATTATAAGAAATGAAATAAAACTAACCACGATAACCTTACGACGAAAGTATGTTTTAATAAAACCGAGTATCCGTACACAAATGTGCCTCTATCGACACGAATTAGTAAAATACTACTCACTTAGATTTTGATTGGGTCTGTGTTTCATTGGTGTGCTGTGTCGTACTCAAGAGGTATGCAAATGTGGCATTTCATAAATATAGTTACGTATTCCTAGAAACCCAAAATTCGCTTGTCAGCAGCGGAAAGAGGCGATGCCTGTTGTGCAGCATTGTAAGTTTTTCAACATTGCACTATGAGCCGAAAGTATTTTCTTGCGATTTCCTTATTGATGTTTGATCCGATTCCTTGTAGCTCTTTCACAGAAGGGAAGAAAACGTTGCAGTCAGTGAGACTGGAACTGCAAACCATAACAGACGCTTTTTCACAGGTCATCACGTTACCACAGAGCTGGCGAAGAGGTATGGGTCTCAGAGTCCTCTTACGACGGCAATAGTGCCTAGAACTCGTAAACCGCTATTTAAAGGTCGAGATTAGTTGCGATTTCCACCTGCAACGACTTTCCTGGGCTGAAAACCGTAAATTTACAATCTTTTGTTACCCTTCAAGCGATAATAACTTAGATTATTCAATGGAAATGACAGATAAAATCAAGTGAACTTTGAGGCTTAATTCCGTGCACACCAGGAAGTAACTCGTCGATCACAGAGTTGCTAAACATACGTTGCCTTGTTTCCAAATCTCAGTTACAGTACCAGCAGGAAGAGGACGAACCGATGTGATCCTACAGCGGGCTGGGAAGTGACCATAGCTGGTGTCTCCAAGTCGCGACTGCTACGGCCTGGAATACGTAATGCGTCTGACTTGCTTACTGTAACTAGGTTTAGGGACTGGAGCGTAGTTACTAATAATACTCAGAACTGACTGCAAACTAAGCATCATAAATCAGTAACTCTCATTGATGTTTTTATGTTTCTTTAGTAAGTGTACTCAAAACTAAGAAACTCATTCACAGGCGTTTTCGTGCCTCGCCGATAGTCGAGCACAACAAACAAATAAAAATAAAAAAGAATGTTTATATATATATATATATATATATATATATATATATATATATATATATATATATATACTCCTGGAAATGGAAAAAGGAACACATTGACACCGGTGTGTCAGACCCACCATACTTGCTCCGGACACTGCGAGAGGGCTGTACAAGCAATGATCACACGCACGGCACAGCGGACACACCAGGAACCGCGGTGTTGGCCGTCGAATGGCGTTAGCTGCGCAGCATTTGTGCACCGCCGCCGTCAGTGTCAGCCAGTTTGCCGTGGCATACGGAGCTCCATCGCAGTCTTTAACACTGGTAGCATGCCGCGACAGCGTGGACGTGAACCTTATGTGCAGTTGACGGACTTTGAGCGAGGGCGTATAGTGGGCATGCGGGAGGCCGGGTGGACGTACCGCCGAATTGCTCAACACGTGGGGCGTGAGGTCTCCACAGTACATCGATGTTGTCGCCAGTGGTCAGCGGAAGGTGCACGTGCCCGTCGACCTGGGACCGAACCGCAGCGACGCACGGATGCACGCCAAGACCGTAGGATCCTACGCAGTGCCGTAGGGGACCGCACCGCCACTTCCCAGCAAATTAGGGACACTGTTGCTCCTGGGGTATCGGCGAGGACCATTCGCAACCGTCTCCGTGAAGCTGGGCTACGGTCCCGCACACCGTTAGGCCGTCTTCCGCTCAAGCCCCAACATCGTGCAGCCCGCCTCCAGTGGTGTCGCGACAGGCGTGAATGGAGGGACGAATGGAGACGTGTCGTCTTCAGCGATGAGAGTCGCTTCTGCCTTGGTGCCAATGATGGTCGTATGCGTGTTTGGCGCCGTGCAGGTGAGCGCCACAATCAGGACTGCATACGACCGAGGCACACAGGGCCAACACCCGGCATCATGGTGTGGGGAGCGATCTCCTACACTGGCCGTACACCACTGGTGATCGTCGAGGGGACACTGAATAGTGCACGATACATCCAAACCGTCATCGAACCCATCGTTCTACCATTCCTAGACCGGCAAGGGAACTTGCTGTTCCAACAGGACAATGCACGTCCGCATGTATTCCGTGCCACCCAACGTGCTCTAGAAGGTGTAAGTCAACTACCCTGGCCAGCAAGATCTCCGGATCTGTCCCCCATTGAGCATGTTTGGGACTGGATGAAGCGTCGTCTCACACGGTCTGCACGTCCAGCACGAACGCTGGTCCAAATGAGGCGCCAGGTGGAAATGGCATGGCAAGCCGTTCCACAGGACTACATCCAGCATCTCTACGATCGTCTCCATGGGAGAATAGCAGCCTGCATTGCTGCGAAAGGTGGATATACACTGTACTAGTGCCGACATTGTGCATGCTCTGTTGCCTGTGTCTATGTTCCTGTGGTTCTGTCAGTGTGATCATGTGATGTATCTGACACCAGGAATGTGTCAATAAAGTTTCCCCTTCCTGGGACAATGAATTCACGGTGTTCTTATTTCAATTTCCAGGAGTGTATATATATATATATATATATATATATATATATATATATATATATATATATATATATGTGTGTGTGTGTGTGTGTGTGTGTGTGTGTGTGTGTGAGAGAGAGAGAGAGAGAGAGAGAGAGAGAGAGATAAAAAAGAATGAGAGTGTAAAAAATTGTTGTAAAGAAATTGAATCGTGGTATTTAAAGAAATCTTTCATTGTAATGACACGTTCCACATCGTTACGAAATTTCGTATTCATGATCTATGGAACAAGAAGTAATCTAATGTAATGTAATCTAATCTAATCACATCATATTGATGACTAGCCATAAAGAGTCATGAATTACCGAAATTTTTGCCAATACCAGTAACCAAATCTAAACTTGAAAATAAAAGACGACAAGTTTTGTAATAAACCATGACTCCTATCAAGACCCTTTCGTCCCTGTTATCTAACCACGAAAGATGTCTGATATGCCTCCATTCTGAAGTAACAAAGTGTGCATGCATTTAAAGATGAAGTGCATGATGTGAAGTTCTGTGACGGAGATACAAACCCAACACGTAATCGGATTGTTAACTAAGAAAAATCAAATGTTACGTATCGGTTTATGTTACGAGCCGCTAGGTGTCTGAATCTAAAATAAGGATACAAACTTTTGTGCCTAAGAGACAATCGAACTGCACACTTACCGTGCATCCACGAACGTAGCTTATGTATCAGTTTCTTACTCACGAACAGTAAGATGTGTGCGTGTTTGACCAGAAATAACGACACCTATTGCGATTGTTGGTAACACATGAACAGACATTAAAAATGCGCGTTAATTTTCACTAGAAGGTGGGTGTGCACTTGATAGAGCTGGAAATGAAATTATGAATATTTTTGTACTGGATCAGGATTCGGACCCACATATTTACATTTGGAGGAGACCTAGAGAAGACTGCAGTCTTGGGAAAAGGAACGAAATGATTGAACTATACTGTCGCGAGAGATTCAGATCCTCGAAAGAGGAGATATGAATGTGAATCACAGTCCAGCACCAAATTTTTCAACGTCTCTAGTTCAATGAAGTGCAAGTAAACTAAGAGCCCTGTCCCTTTAAATGGCTATCGGTTCATCAAATAAAATAAAATTTGCTAATGTAAGTAAGCTTACTGGCGACTGTATTTCTGTTTACAATGACTTCCGCTATGTCATTTCCCAACGTAAACTGGCTCTGCCCAGTTGGTAATGAAGGAACGTGATGCTTAATGCTGATTCTGGATTATAACGTCATTCTCTTGAGGTTACCATAGGTAAAATAAATCTGTTTGTGCCTCTTAAAAGCAAATGCCTGAACCCACGAATTGCACCTGTGATAGTTCGTTCCACCAGACTATTGTGGCCACATTTCCCTGCCCCTGGAGTGTGCTGTAACGGATGATGTGCTTAGCTTACAAAATTAATCACGGTGGAAAAAATGCGAGTCTATTAAATGGTTAAGTAGAAGCATGCTTCTGACGCAGAGATTATGCTATTCTCATGTCAGCAGGATGTAAAGACTCTTCTAGGCATCATAGGCTGGATGTGAAGCCATTTTGATTTTTCACAAATTCTGCAAATTTTTTAGTTCGAGAAAATCCAGTGTGAAGTGTGAAGTTGCCGGATAATTCGATTGTTACTGTTATTATTACTATCATTTAATTCATACCGCTGCTGGAACACGACCGTAGTCTTGAGGTAAAACGCGAGACCAGCTAATATGACGTCTGGCGACCGAAAGCACATATCGACAAAATTTTTATCGCCCCTTTCCTCTCGGTGCTGAAGCTATGAGTGTAATTCAAGCGAATCTACTATATAATATTATCTGGTCTCGCGTTTTACCTCAAGACTACTGTCGTAGCGAAGAGTCATGTACTAAGACCGGAGTCAAAACTTCCTCTGGAAAGTGCCGCAGTCTACATGTTGCCAGATCGAGCATGTTGCCAGACATAGAATTCTGAGAGGAGCACGACTGTATTGTCCACCTTACGTGAACGACTCGGCGGTCAATTTTTTGGTCTAAGACTGTATCTAAAACACATATTGCACGCTGAAGACCCAGAAGAATTAAAAAAACAAAAGTAGTTTATGAGAGCAACGTTAACCATAGCGTTCGAAGTATTCATAGTATTGTATACGTGTGTGTAAACGCCTTCCAATGACCACTCAAGGAAGACAAGGATACACAGTCTAGCTGCAATATTATAAATACGCTTCAGTTTGTGGATGAACTCAGACTTAGGTTGATAATAATTTTGAATATTTAGCAGCACTGTACCAATTGGTGTTAAACTCGTTTTCAACCAATGATTCCCATAGCTACAGGGACACTACTTGTGATACCTCTTAGACAAAATACTTAAGCAGTGTTATCAGACGAAAAGATAAACCTGACACAAACTGTGGGAAGTTTGTTTCACAACCTTCGTACCTGGATAATGAGCTTTTTCCTGAGATATCTGTGAACGTTGCTGCTTAAGACGACTTAAGCAGAAACTAAATTCCCTCAGCTTCGATAATGTTTAAAGAAATCGTCTTATCGGCACTAACTCGTGATTTGTGAATTGTTTACCGGCCGCACTCTGCCGTATTTCGCCGGTTGGAAGGCAAAAGCTTACTGACAAATTTCAGACAGAAACTGCTGTTACAGTGTACTTATAGAGCCAAATGAGTGGATTGCGTACTTTCCGCTGAGAAAGAGCGCTGGCAAACAGTCTTCGCTACATGAGGTTATTTAAGCTGGTGTCACTCTGAGCTAGAATTTATGGTCAGGTCAATGTTTCGGATGCGAGTTTTGCAACTGTGAAATACTTTCCTACATTATAGAAGCGAATATTAAATTTGAACTAATATTGCGAAAATTTTGTACTTGGACAGCTTAGAATGAAAATACTTCTGTTTATTTCAAAGGGAAACAATAGATTTTCTAAAACATTGTCTGTCATACACAACTTGAAACAGGTCATGTCGACCAAATCATGTGGAAGAACTGACAGTGACGTATATCGGAAGGCAGTAAGATCTCTTGCCTTTTGGTTTGTCAGTACTCGATAGCCATTTCTAGGTGCAAGTAAATGACGAAAGGCAGCGCGTTTTTATCATCAAGTAACGTCTTCGTCAATTAGTTTAGTTTTAATGTAATCTAAGAGTAATTGCTGATGTTTGATATTAACATGAAAAGAATTCCGTAGACAAGGAAAGAACCTGTTCTTGGGAAACTACTTCTATAGTAACCAAAAGGCATTAAATGATCTTCAAGCACTTGTGTTCCAGCAGCGGTATGAATAAAATGATAGTAATAATAACAGTAATAATCGAATTATCCGGCAACTTCACACTTCACACTGGATTTTCTCGAACTAAGAAATTTGCTGAATTTGTGAAAAATCAAAAAGGGCTTCACATCCAGCCTATGATGCCTAGAAGAGTCTTTACATCCTGCTGACATGAGAATAGCATAATCTCTGCGTCAGAAGCATGCTTCTACTTAACCATTTAATAGACTCGCATTTTTTCCACCGTGATTAATTTTGTAAGCTAAGCACATCATCCGTTTACAGCACACTCCAGGGGCTGGGAAATGTGACCACAATGGTCTGGTGGAACGAACTATCACAGGTGCAATTCGTGGGTTCAGGCATATGATTTTAAGAGGCACAAACAGATCTATTTTACCTCTGGTAACCGCAAGAGACAGACGTTATAATCCACAATCAGCATTAAGCATCACGTTCATTCATTATCAACTGGGCAGAGTCAGTTTACGTTGGGAAATGACATAGCGGAAGTCATTGTAAACAGAAATACAGTCGCCAGTAAGCTTACTTACATTAGCAAATTTTATTTTATTTGATGAACCGATAGCCATTTAAAGGGACAGGGCTCTTAGTTTACTTGTACTTGATTGAACTAGAGACGTTAAAAAATTTGGTGCTGGACTGTGATTCGCATTCGTATCTCCTCTTTCGAGGATCTGAATCTCTCGGGACAGTATAGTTCAATCATTTCGTTCCTTTTCCCAAGACTGCAGTCTTCTCTAGGTCTCCTCCAAATGTAAATATGTGGGTCCGAATCCTGATCCAGTACAAAAATATTCATAATTTCATTTCCAGCTCTATCAAGTGTACACCCACCTGCTAGTGAAAATTAACGCGCATTTTTAATGTCTGTTCATGTGTTGCCAACAATCGCAATAGGTGTCGTTATTTCTGGTCAAACACGCACACATCTTACTGTTCGCGAGTAAGAAACTGATACTTTAGCTACGTTCGTAGATGCACGGTAAGTGTGCAGTTCGATTGTCTCTTAGGCACAAAAGTTTGTATCCTTATTTTAGATTCAGACACCTAGCGGCTCGTAACATAAACCGATACGTAACATTTGATTTTTCTTAGTTAACAATCCGATTACGTGTTGGGTTTGCATCTCCGTCACAGAACTTCACATCATGCACTTCATCTTTAAATGCATGCACACTTTGTTACTTCAGAATGGAGGCATATCAGACATCTTTCGTGGTTAGATAACAGGGACGAAAGGGTCTTGATAGGAGTCATGGTTTATTACAAAACTTGTCGTCTTTTATTTTCAAGTTTAGATTTGGTTACTGGTATTGGCAAAAATTTCGGTAATTCATGACTCTTTATGGCTAGTCATCAATATGATGTGATTAGATTAGATTACATTACATTAGATTACTTCTTGTTCCATAGATCATGAATACGAAATTTCGTAACGATGTGGAACGTGTCATTACAATGAAAGATTTCTTTAAATACCACGATTCAATTTCTTTCCAACAATTTTTTACACTCTCATTATTTTTTATCTCTCTCTCTCTCTCTCTCTCTCTCTCTCTCTCTCACACACACACACACACACAGATATATATATATATATATATATATATATATATATATATATATATATATATATATATATATATATATATGTGTCTGCTTGTGTCTGTATGTGTGGATGGATATGCGCGTGTGTGCGAGTGTATACCTGTCCTTTTTTCCCCCTAAGGTAAGTCTTTCCGCTCCCCGGATTGGAATGACTCCTTACCCTCTCCCTTAAAACCCACTTCCTTTCGTCTTTCGTCTTCCCCTATCCTTCCCTCTTTCCTGACGAGGCAACAGTTTGTTGCGAAAGCTTGAATTTTGTGTGTATGTTTGTGTTTGTTTGTGTGTCTATCGACCTGCCAGCGCTTTTGTTCGGTAAGTCACCTCATCTTTGTTTTTATATATAATTTTTCCCACGTGGAATGTTTCCTTCCATTATATATATATATATATATATATATATATATATATATATATATATATATATATATATATATACATACATTCTTTTTTATTTTTATTTGATTGTTGTGCTCGACTATCGGCGAGGCACGAAAACGCCTGTGAATGTGTTTCTTAGTTTTGAGTACACTTACTAAAGAAACATAAAAACAACAATGAGAGTTACTGATTTATGATGCTTAGTTTGCAGTCAGTTCTGAGTATTATTAGTAACTACGCTCCAGTCCCTAAACCTAGTTACAGTAAGCAAGTCAGACGCATTACGTATTCCAGGCCGTAGCAGCCGCGACTTGGAGACACCAGCTATGGTCACTTCCCAGCCCGCTGTAGGATCACATCGGTTCGTCTTCTTCCTGCTGGTACTGTAACTGAGATTTGGAAACAAGGCAACGTATGTTTGGCAACTCTGTGATCGACGAGTTACTTCCTGGTGTGCACGGAATTAAGCCTCAAAGTTCACTTGATTTTATCTGTCATTTCCATTGAATAATCTGAGTTATTATCGCTTGAAGGGTAACAAAAGATTGTAAATTTACGGTTTTCAGCCCAGGAAAGTCGTTGCAGGTGGAAATCGCAACTAATCTCGACCTTTAAATAGCGGTTTACGAGTTCTAGGCACTATTGCCGTCGTAAGAGGACTCTGAGACCCATACCTCTTCGCCAGCTCTGTGGTAACGTGATGACCTGTGAAAAAGCGTCTGTTATGGTTTGCAGTTCCAGTCTCACTGACTGCAACGTTTTCTTCCCTTCTGTGAAAGAGCTACAAGGAATCGGATCAAACATCAATAAGGAAATCGCAAGAAAATACTTTCGGCTCATAGTGCAATGTTGAAAAACTTACAATGCTGCACAACAGGCATCGCCTCTTTCCGCTGCTGACAAGCGAATTTTGGGTTTCTAGGAATACGTAACTATATTTATGAAATGCCACATTTGCATACCTCTTGAGTACGACACAGCATACCAATGAAACACAGACCCAATCAAAATCTAAGTGAGTAGTATTTTACTAATTCGTGTCGATAGAGGCACATTTGTGTACAGATACTCGGTTTTATTAAAACATACTTTCGTCGTAAGGTTATCGTGGTTAGTTTTATTTCATTTCTTATAATACAGTGCACAATTTTCGTAAGGTTTCCTTTAGTGTTGTTAAAACAATAGTAAACATGAGAGAGAAATTAATCATCAACGATATATGCGAATTCTCTGATGTTATCTATGACAGTATGACAATGCACGTGCAGCTTATTGATTACATGCATGTAGAAAACTTGTTCTGAGTTAAAGCTGTCAAACAAAGTTTGAAGAAGAATAAAATCTCACTAACACACGACAGCTAATATAGAAAATACTTTTCTGACATATTATGGCACGATGCGCTCTCCCTACACATCTTCGAGACGCATCTGCTGCCTGCTGTCTATTAAACCTGAACAGAACTAAATGTCACAGTAGTTAGCCCTTTTTCCACATGCGACTACTTTGGGTTGAGAAGTGAAGGGAAGTATGTTCAAAGTTCCATTAGATTGACAACTTCAGCAGACAGCAGAATTGCGTTTTAAAAAATGTAGCACTGAATGTATTCGAACTCGCGACATCTTATCTACGCTACTAGCTGACACGTAGCTACAACAGCTCCAGAGCTCGACAACTATTTCTCCAGAACTTTTTGATTCCACAGCACTGTGAGATTATGCATATGGCCAGGTCTTGACTTCTGAGAGACAAACAGTTACAGCTTTTCTTTCTTTTTTACTGAACGACGTTTTCTACAAACAGATAGCGCAATAGAATAGCTCAAGTGGAAAGGAACACTTCCTATTTAAACTTCTGCATCCTACACTGTTGGCAGTTCTGTGTAGGTGGCAGTTACGTGATTTTATTTCGGTGATTGCAAAATATAGAGTGGAATGTATGCACTGGGTAGCCGAGGCAGCTAGTTCATGGTGATTCGGTCAACCAAGTAAATGAATTTACTGAACATGGTGCAAATTACTACAGGACGCCTGTGTGTCAGAATTCTCATCCAGTGTGGCGCAACGGCGTTACGATAGAAAAATGAGAGAAGAGGATTTCGTGGTCTGTTGGACGGATGGTAGGTTGTTATACCTATGGTCTGGGTTGGATTCCTACTTCTGTCAATGATTTTAGATAGGGAGAGACAGAGTCCATTCTCTCCTGGCTACACCAAGTAAAGAAGATGTAATGGCAGTGTGGTCTGAAAATTCACATTAAAGATGATTTTCCTTCTCTACCAAGTAGACGGTAGGTTGAACCACAATAAAGTCTGGAGTGGCGACATGTAGAAACTCTATTACCTGTAACCTTTCTTATACTAGTTATTTATTTCAAGTGACGAAACAAACGCTATGTATGGTCACAGGACACTTATTCCATCTTTTATCTGAGCTTCTGTATGTCGATAAGATTGGTTCTGAACTGGGAATGCAACTCAGACCGCCCTTAACGCGGAATTTGATCCCTTCGTGACAATACAGCTCGGCTACAATTTGTTGTTTGTTCAAAACTGCAGATTCCTTAACACTCCACATATTACGCGTGAATGGGATCGAATCCTGGCCCGGCACTAAAGATTTAATTATGTATTATCAAGCTCTAGCATGAGAACACCTATCTGCTGGTGGATAAGAATTTTGATGTATTTTCATTCGTTGTCAACACTAACGATATCTGACGTTTTTAACTCCCAGTGAGACACAGAACTATTTGCGAGATGACTGTAAGTTCAAGATGTTATTCTGAGCAGCTGGTGGAGAAAAATTCGGTAGCTGACATCTCTTTGTGTGTAGTCAACAACGATATGTGTGGGGCTCTATTCCCAGTGAGCGCTGAACTCTTCGTCATATTATTTCTAGTTCAAACATGCTAACTTATCACTGCTGGCGCAACAAACCCATATTTAACGTTCGTTTTCTCTAGAATATAACAGCGATAGGTGCCGGGTAGGAGTCCTGGGAAGGAAAAAATTAATGTTTCGTCTCGTCATTTCAGTTAAAACATCTAGCTACTGCCGCGAAAATCCGATATGTCACATTTGACTGTGCTTCGATAGCAATCCGATTAGGTTCTGGGTTCGAATCCGTGTCCAACACAAAGCTTTACCTCACGGCATTTCAAGTGAGTTACTTGTGAAGAAGCAATATTTAACATCTCTCGTAGTTCGTTAACAGGGACAATAGATGACGGGTAGGAATTCGCGTCTGTTAAACATGTTTGCGTTATGCAATTTAAAGTTGATATTTGCTAACTGATACTGTCTAAAATCGAGGTATATCAGTCTCTGTATGCTTAATCAGGAATGACTGTTAGTTTCCGTCAGTAACGAAATCTTTGCTTAGTCTGCATGAGCTGGGTTTGAATCCATATGCGGAACAAGACGGTTCGTCGTGTCATTTGAAGTTCATACATATTCTCAACTAGCTGCTCGTGAATAACTTAAATTTTTAATGTCATTTTGTGTTAAATATTAAGTACGGTATGTTACTTTGAAGAGGAAATCATGAATACGACGAACTTACTACGTGCATTACCAATCTGACGTAATAATGAGAGTGGTAACATTTCAGGTATGTCATTTATTGTAATAAATGTGAGCTTACAAGCCTTAAGGACAGTCTTATCTGTGATAAGGTGTTCCCTGATATTTGTAGTATCGTGGTATTACTTTACATCTTGAGTTATTGCGGTACAGAGCAGTGTTTTCTAGTGGTGACTTGTTGGAACCATTTTCAATAGTCAAACGACTGTACCAAGGAGCGATTAGAGGACCTGGTGGACAGCTTTTTTTGAATAGGACAATGTTCCTGTCCACTAATTTTTAGATTAGTTACAATAAGCTTACGCTGCAAGAGAACTCGCTTGTATTTTTCAATATGTGGTCTGTTGTCGGTTTGAGGGCCTTACATTGCATCGGCAACTTAGTGCAACTCCACCGAGGGCTGTCTGGAGTAGGGTGGAGATAGCAATGTGAAAGTTGCGAGCTGTCGAAGACGATCTTCATATTCCTAATGCGATTAGGACATCGTATACTCTTGACGACGTTTAGCACCTGTGCGGTCAGTCAACCAATTTCAGAATTCATGTTGAGTAATCCTGCTAAATTCCCATAATATTGTCTTTTTATATTGATGAGTAATATGGATAGTCGTCACGTTCATGTGCCGTCTACAACGCAAATTTAATGTTACTATCCTAGGAACTAACCTGCAATACGTTTTGTATTTCATAATCGGAACTATCTGCATTAACCGTCATCAGAGCAATGTCAGGGAACAGAATGCAGCAGTGCCTTGGTACCTACTTGGGGACCTGCTTGAGTCGTGTTCTAAGGAAAGGTTAGTTGCTGGTTCACATTATATTACACTAGCGAGAAGTACCGACTTTTCCTTTTCTCTGCAAACATCCCGAACTAAATTCAGTAACTAAATGCTAAGAATATATTTGCATTGTGCTAACTCAACGATCAATAGATATGGATATATATATAGATTTTTATGTTTAAAGCCATTCTCGTTCTGCGTTGGAATAAACATCATTCATTATTTGATTGTTCTTGTTACGATTGTTATTGTCATTCTCTCACTCGCAAGAGTTTTCACATTCCTATTCGGTATCGATGCACATGAAGAGTGGCTATGAAAGAAGGGAATACTGAATGTTACGTCATGCAGAATACACTCATTTACTTCTGCTCCTCGTGATCAACGCTGCAGGAGAAGTGAGATACATAAAGTTGACAGTGTGAGGACAGACATGCTGGCACAACTCTGCAACTACACAGTGTTACCAGATAAAATGGTGCTGCGGAATCGAAAGTGTAGCACGGACTTTGCCACAGTAGCAGACAGCTGCTAATTTCGGACCATGACCGTGGATTACACTTCGGTCAGTGCTGGTTAGAGTGTTGCAACTGTAAATGGAAGGCTTTGTTTGACAGTCTTGTGCTGATGCTGTCTGAATAAATTATGCCACTGGATAAAGAGCGGTTTAGTTTTGAGACCTAACCCACAAGGGGAGAAGGCACAGTGGTCTGCTTCAGGAATTCCAAGCAATAAAACACAAAAAGCAACCCAGGAAGGGTTCGAACAGCTACTTTCATGCAGAGACATGCATTTGGAATCTGTTCATCGTTACGGGGTCAAACAAGAGGGTAACATTACTGAAACAATGATCAGGCTACTTAGTATATAAGAGAGCATACAGATTTCAAGGAGGAAACGTATGAAGACGGACTTCCTCGTTATCAATATGTGCGGCATATCTTTCGTGTTAATGAAAGTAATATCTCGCTTTAACTCTTCTTACATCTCAAATGAAATAAATGCCATGAGGAATCGAATATTTGTTGACTGCGTCTCTCCTTGCTTCCATCCGTACCAACATATTTCTTCATTCTCGTAGTAATCATGACATTCTTTTTGTATGCTGCAAAAGATTGCACGTGGACAAATTCGACATCGAGGTGCAAAGCGTTTGGTATCTTACATTGTATTCAATTCAAATAAGCTTCAGATGTATTTTTACTTCGTTTGTATTTTTAGATGATTATGAACGTTACGGAAAATTATCTCACATGCTTTATGTTGAATGAAAAACATTGAATGACCCGTTTTGCTTTCCCTACGTTGAAATGATATAATGTCGGCGTCAACAGCCTTCTTCCACGCCGGAAGCTGAAACTTGTATCATTCTGGATTAATGATAATTGAATGTCTCAAATGTAGACATAGCCCACAAGGCGACGTCAGAAACCATCAGGGGAGAACGCCGCGTAAAAACCAAACGTGCGCGCGCGTCTCCACTCTGAAGGACCGTATCGGAGAATCACGGCAAGCATTTCGCTGAAGAGCTGCCTCGTAAGAGAACCGAGAAATGGCAGCGTCGTAGCAAGTTTTTGTCAACACTCTGATAGTGCATTTACTTCCGGGTGTAGGCCGGTGTTACCTCGCTAAATTCACTTGACATTCGTTTTCCACATCGAAGACTCGTACGATAGAATCCACCGTAAGATGAGACACTTAGAAAGTATAATTAATTTCTGGACTCCAAGAACGGCGTTCTTCACATAAATAACACCTGTTTGTGTGTTTTAAGGTTGCGTTTTGAGGCTCAGGCAACATCGCAGTGACTATAGTCCGTCTGTGGTCGCCAGTGTGTCGTTAGCTCAGAGGTTATTTATCATATAGTGGCTTTTCTAACGCGGGAAATTCTGAATCGGAATACTCCCCTTTCATTATTAGTTCCGGGACGTGACTATTTTCCTCGGACAAAGACCAATGCTGTGAGTTGGATTCGCGGACATGCCATTCACTACCTAGTTGGATAAACTGTAGACTCTGTACTCGATTTTTGGACATACCTCAACGACCGTCATCATGTCGTTGTCCGCCATCCAAAATACAGACAATTTTTCTCGAACTTCCTTGGGAGTGCTTTCCACGACCCGCCTCGCAGCTGGAATGTGTTAAGCCAAAAGTGAAGAAGGTTTCCAGTTTGAACCAATGAACATTTCTGAACTACTGAACGGAACACACCAATTTCGAGAAGACGTGACTCAACATATTACCAGCGGGGCGCAGAAGGCGTCTGATCAATTACACAAAAAAAATAAACTAAACAAAAATCAAAATAAAAATAAAATTCAGAAAAAGGAAGATTTTGTTTTGTTTGTAATGATAGCCCTAACCTTGAATTCCCATATTTCCCCTGGTATATAGGCAGCTCTTGGGGTAGGTTTAGTCAGGAGCCAACGCCTGAAGTGGACCAGATTTTTTTTTTTTTTTTTGGTTATAGGATGAAAAGTGGCGGTGGCACTTAGTTTCTTTTTTTATTGCCATTTTCCTAAGGGGCTTTAAAATAAGAGAGAAAAAAAGGTAATCGTCAAAAAAAGTAAAAGAAAAAAAGCAAAATTTAAAAAAAAGTGTTCCCTTGTGCGTTGCGGTGGTCGTAATGTATGACATAGCAGTTCCAATCTCGGTGGAAGCCGCTGACTACAACCTTTTATTTTCCATTTTAATTAATGGAGTTGCAAACGGCTAGTAAAAATTCTTTATACGAAATCTGAAGAATGCCTTTAAACATCAATCTTCGTCCGATTCGACTTAGTAAATTAAGTTAATATCATGGATGTCTGCTTTGCAAATGCCAAGGTGCTTCACTGTAAAATAGATCCTGAAAAGATTCAAAGCGACTGTCAACGATATAAATTTGAGTTTTGTTCGTCATATAGGTCTAACATGTCAGAAGGTTGTTTATGAAGTGCACATGTTGATTAATATAGTTCCCCTCTTCTAAATTTTTGCAATAGCATTTAACTGTAGACGTTTTCTAACACCGGCGTTAGCAATTCCTTTCCGTTCTCTGAAACCTCCAAAACGACAAATTTTTCTGGTCTAAATCTGATGACCTTAACTATCACTTCCGATCAACATTAAATACTTCATGAATCCATACATGGAACTCCAAATGTGCAGTGTTCCTGCACTGCTACAGAGCATGAATTGCAAGGTATTCACACAGTTTATCGCATAGAGTTACCATAAGAAATGAAACAAGAACTGTAATACACTTTACACCACAGACGCTCACTCCGGCTTGACGAAAACATCCGAACATTGACCAAAAGTTGCACAAATAATTGAGTTTGAAAGGTAAAGAAACGAGGTACGAAGCATTTATAAATTCATCTAATGTAGCGAGGTGTGTTTAATTTCGTCCCAGTCTATAAAATTAATTTCGGGCCATACTCAACTCTTGCCGATTAATGTAATATAATACCCGGCTACTAATCAGGGCGTCTGTCTCCGTTGCTTTTGAGCGTGAATGGAAATCGTAGAAATTTTCTGTGGAGCAACATTTAATAATAAAGCGTTTTAAATCATCAAAAGCGATGAGCGGGAGCAGGCGCTTTCGATAAAGAATGGGGGAGTGCAGCGCTGCTGCTGTCGCCACGGCCGCTGCCGGTAGCCAGCAAATGGATCCCGGAGCTTTGCCGCATACGGCGTCCAGAGGAGGACAGTCTGCAGGAAATCTGCCGCAAAATCGTTACTGGATAAAATTTTGATATCGGTGTGTCAGAAAGCGAAATAGATTGAATCTGCGCTACCATTACATTCACGTCTTCAGCATTCAGACAGAAGAGGCTATAAAAATATTTTATGCCAGCTGCTCTCGATCCACTGACATTACGAACAGAAACAACGTACGCTACCGCTAGACCACAGGGGTAATCAGCCTAGCGTTTCTCTATCATGGGACAAGTTTTCCTCCAGGAAGTGCCGCAGTCTGCAGTGTTGCCAGATTGTGCAGATAACCGGACTTAGAGAATTAGCGAGTTGGCCAGTTTTATTGTCCCATGTCGCGATCGGCGCGGACTTAGCCTCTGAAGCGGCCGGCCGCAGGTCGAGTTTTATGTCAAAGAGTGTACATCATCTGGCAACACTGTCCCAGCTAGCACTCAAGTTTATTTCAAGGTGGATATTGAGTTTAGGTTCAGTTGAAAATTCAAGATTGAAAAATCAACCTGTTATACAGCATGTTTCAAGGTGGGTATTGAGTTTAGGTTCAGTTGAAAATTCAAGATTGAAAAATCAACCTGTTACACAGTTTACATCAAGCTGTAAAAATTTAGCTTGAATTAAAATAATTTCCCCAAGCTTGAAATAAACTATAATTTCCCTGGAAGGCTGTACAGCAGATGCGCGCGCAGCATAGCTTCCATAGACGTCCACGGGAAGCGCCACAAGCGTTTATAAGCCGTGACGTAAGGGTGTTGTCCTGTGTGACGTCATGACGGCGCGGAGTTTGGTTTGAGTGTGGCTGTCTCCAGTTCTATTTTATCTTATTTTATTTACTTTTCTGAGCCTTGCTATGTTTACGGCCATTTTATGTTTTTGACGCGCGTTAATGGTTTTGGTTTGTTGACAAGTTTGTTTTATACTATAAAACAGTTCGGTACGTTAATGTTACAAATGTTAAATATTGCGTAACGTAAAGTTACGTTGACGGCCATTTTACCTTTGTGACGCGCGTTAATGGTTGTGGTTTGTTGACAAGTTTGTTTTATACTAGAAAACAGTTCGGTACGTTAATGTTACAAATGTTAAATATTACGTAACATAAAGGAATACCATATTCTTTTACGTAGAAAAATTGAGCCTGGATAAAAGTGAAATGGATTACCAGCTAAGAATACATATTACAAGTTGTTGAGCAAAAAGAGGTCATTTTAAACTAACTCTCTAATACGTGGCACAAATAAATTAAAACTTAATGTTATTTTACCTGTTTAAACTCTCTCCTTTTTATATATATCGCCCTATTACATTTGTTTACTTGTAAGTACTCGCGTGTCACACACCATGAATGAATAATCGTGAAGTGTGAAAAGTTTCTTTGCGAATACAAATAGTAATAACATGGTGAACGGGAAAAAGTACATCAAGAACCAGTCACTACATATGTGTCTATCTTTATTTACGTAGCTTTGTTTGCTCTTTACTTTCGGTAATATGAAATTTCTTCCCGTTAGTATGACACTCTTGCACAAAGTAAACATACTCAAGAAATTCAAGTCAAAGAAGTCTTAAAGGGGTCGACAGAAGCGTCCGATCCCACGTGTCGGCTTTGACCCGTGACGTAAGGGTGTTGTCGTGTGTGACGTCATGACGGCGCGGAGTTTGGTTTGAGTGTGGCTGTCTCCAGTTCTGTTTTATCTTATTTTATTTACTTTTCTGATCTGTTCAAATGGCTCTGAGCACTATGGGACTCAACTGCTGAGGTCATTAGTCCCCTAGAACTTAGAACTAGTTAAACCTAACTAACCTAAGGACATCACACACATCCATGCCCGAGGCAGGATTCGAACCTGCGACCGTAGCGGTCTCGCGGTTCCAGTCTGCAGCGCCAGAACCGCGCGGCCACTTCGGCCGGCTCTGATCTGTTCGTTCTATCTCGTGGGATTTTTTTTAAATTTAAAAACACTTATTACTTATTTTAACTATCTGTTTCCTCCAATTTCTGTTTTAGTTTATTATATTTATCTTTCTGATCTGTTCGTTCTATCCCGTGAGTTTTTTTTTTTTTTAAAGACAAAAAACACTAATCAGCTACTGAAGCATCTTTATTTTCAATGGGTTGCAGGGGTTACGACCCCTTGGGAGGTGGGTGGGTATTCATGCATGGCTGTCTTCACTTACAAGTTGTAGCTACACAAGGCGTCTAAATTTGTTTATATTTAGTTTACCCCCCACCCAAAACACCCCATTTCCCGCGCTTGTCCCGATAGTGTCATTAGGCTTTTTGTGGAAAGTGTGTGTGTTGGTTTTTGTTTCCGCCATATTTGTGACGTCATGGGTCAAAGCAGACGGGCGGGATCGGACACTTCCGTATTTCCTCTTAAAGTTGGGGCAACAGTAAAATCAGAGTTGCAGTCTGTTATTACGCCATCAGTCTTGAGAGATTTTGTTGAAGCTGTTAATTCTTTCGTTGATGATGGACACAAAATTTGTGACTCATGCCTGGCAAAAGTTAAGCATATTAATTTTGGATCTGGACTGTACTGTGAAGGATGAATCTATTGGGAATGATTGTAGTACTGTTGAGAAACCTTACCATATTCCAACATTTATGAACAACAGGGGACACTTCTCATTTGACTAGAACTTAAAAAAAATCTGAGTTTATTGTGAATGTTTGTACCTTTTTAATGTTGTATTTAGCTTAAATAGTGTGTGCTTAGTTGCACTACATATTGCAATTTAATATTCTATGCAAATCATACAACAGACAATTTGTCCCACCCGTAACTATACAGTTATATATAGTGTCATGCATTGGTGCAACCTAATTCTTTTTCTAATAGCAACATGTTTCTTTAATAGACGAATGTAAGCTTCATTTGTATGTGGCTTGGCTGAATTGTGGACACTATCAAAGCAGAAATATTGTTCAGATGTCAAAATTGTTCAGTTCTGTGTCAGATTTGTCCCACCCATAGCACTGGTATTATGTATTGCATTACAGACAGTTCAGTATGTATATTTGAACACTTTTTTTGGAATGAAGAGTATCAATTTGTTGCTTAAAACAGTAACTTCACTTAAAATAACTTAAGATTCCTAAATGTAAACATGAAAATACTAGCATAAATTAGTACAATGTCCCACCCGTAATGCTGGCATTGCTCTAAAATTTTCAACGAAAGCATGGAAGTTAATAAACAAATTTATACATGCTTAAGAGACGTTTTTGATTTTATTTTTTCAAATATGGATTCTTTAGAGGTCTGTATTAAATAGTAATTCAAATTAATATTCCATCATGTAACCTTAAAAAAAAAATTAAATTTCACCAACAAATTCAGTTTATGAATGCTGAATAATAATAGCTCTATTTTTTCTTCCCTGAGACATCCATTGCTTCCATATGTAATTTTCCTTATTTTGTCAATCCCAATTAAATTATTCTGTTTTATTTCAGGAATGTCAAACAGGAAACTGTTCAATTCTCTTTCTCGGGAGGGGAAACAGAAACGGCTGTTGAAGCTTTATGAGAAAAGTGTAGGGCACTCTGCTGTAGCTGGTGAGAGAGATATTTCCAATGATCCAAATCCTGGGAGTTAACTTCAACCATTATCGTGTAATAGTGCCACTGGATCATCATTTAATAGTGAACCTTCTGAAAGTAATGATAGGGCCTCAACATCGAACCAGGTTTTTGAGTTGTTGGATCAATATCCTTTATCATACAGTTCAGACAGTGATGACTGCTTTGATTCCAAGTTTCAAATGGAAGAGCTCAAATCTGAATTAGCTAACTGGTCTGTTCAGTTTAGCATTACAAATGTGGCATTGACAGCTTTGTTGTGTATTCTTCGATCACATGACTGCTTTAAATCTCTTCCATCAGATGCAAGAACTATTCTAAAGACTCCGAGATGCATTCAAGTAAAAAATGTAAGCCCTGGCCAGTACTGCCACATTGGTATTTCAAACCAGTTAAAGAAAATGTTTGCTAGTGCACAACATATTTTCAGTTCTTTACAGCATATTGATTTAATGATTGGAATTGACGGATTGCCTTTATTTCACAGTAATAGCGGTGAGCTGTGGCCAATTTTAGGCTCTTTATTAAATATTCCATCCTTGTCATCAACTGTTTTTCCTATTGGCATTTATTTTGCATTGAAGAAACCCAGTAGTTGTTTTGAATTTCTAAATGATTTTGTAGAAGAAATTGTTGGCCTAATCAGGAATGGTTTAATTTGTAATGGCAAAAATATAGCTGTCAGGATCAAGGGAATTTGTTGTGATGCCCCTGCCAAAGCTTTTATTTTAGGCATTAAAGGTCACAACGGATATTTCTCGTGCACCAGATGTAAACAGGAAGGGTCTTTCTTTGATAATAGGATGACTTTTCCTATATTTGACAGTCTGCCTCATTACCATTAGGGATTTATAAACAAAAAAGACACAGAATTCAATACTGGTGACACCCCATTGACCACCATCCCTAGTCTGCATATGGTATCATCTTTCCCACTTGACTATATGCACTTAAGTGTGTTTAGGGGTAATGAGAACAATGATTTATGTTTGGATGTTTGGACCTGCCCCTTTAAAACTACCTAGTAGGATTATTGATAGTATAAGTTCTAATTTATTATCTCTAAAAGCAAGCATTCCAGTAGAATTTTGTAGAAAACCCCGAGGTCTTGATGAAGTGAAAAGATGGAAAACTACAGAATTTAGGCAGTTTTTGCTTTATACTGGACCACTTGTATTGTATGATATTTTGTTGCCTGAACAGAAAGAAATTTATAACAACTTTTTATCCCTCCATATTGCCATGACCCTACTCCTCAGCAAAAAATTTTGTTATCAACACCAGGAATATGCCAAAGGTCTTCTTCTTCATTTTGTACAAACTTTTCAATCATTATATGGGCAGAAGTATATAACACACAATTTTCATGGACTGATTCATATTGCTGATGATATATCAGTATTTGGCCCTTTAGATGGATGCAGTGCCTTTAAATTTGAAAATTTTTTATTTTCTCTGAAGAAATGAGTTAGAAAAGGAAATAAACCTTTGCAGCAAGTTGTGAAACGTTTAGCTGAAATTTCTAAATCCACCATTAGTCCAGTCAGTGACAATGAAGTCAATAAACTTTATCCAATTTTCGAATGTCAACATTATTCCGGACCCGTTTTTGATGGTTGTAATCCTGATCAGCAGTACAACACAGCAAAATTTCAAAATTTTAAAACAACTACATCAACTCCAAACTCATGCTGTATGATGAATGCTGGTAGTACTGTTATTGTTGAAAACTTCATCTATTCCAATTCCTTGTGTACAATGGTCATTCTTTGTAAACAGTTTATGACTGTTTGTGATTTTTTTGGACTCCCTTTTTGTAAAAGTTCAGATGTTAATATTACTGTTGTACGAAATATGTCTGATGTACACATAAGGCCAGTCTCTGACATTAAGGAGAAACTGGTGCTTTTAACACTAGGCAGTAAAAATGCAACACTACCTCTGCTGCATACATAAGAGTGGACTAATACAAGTGATAAACAATTCAGTTCTACAGGATTTTCTGAAAAATTATCAGGAAACAAACTAAAAACTTTGGGAAACATCCAGAGTTTTATTCATCCACAAATTTATCCAGGTAATAAGAGATGTCATGTATTTTATTGTTTGTTGTGTAATTTAATAATATATTGGACTAAGAGATTATTTTATTCTCTTTAAAAATGTTTTAAAAAATCAATACTGTAAATATTGAAAAGTTCGGGGACCTAGCTAATTAGATACTAATTTGGTCCAAATTTTGAATTGTTTTATTGCCATTCTGAAAAATTATCTGGAAACAAACTAAAAACTGTGGGAGACATCCAGAGTTTTATTCATCCAACTATGCTCATTCATCACTCTCACTAGTCATGCTCATTCAGTGAACATATTAACCATGCGCTTATACTTTACCAGCTGATTATATTTTTAAAAGTTCTGTTGTTGGAGTTTAATTTTGAAATTTATCTCCATACATCCAGTATTAAAATTCTGAAATTTTAAACCCAAAATAAAAAATAAAATACTTAAAAATATAACCAGTTACAGTATATAACCTCCCTCGTGTCTTAAAATACTATCCTATAAATTTAATTATTTACTATAGGTATGTTTAGGTATAATGAAGTACTTAAGGTGTGTGCATGAGTACACACAGACAAAGTCTGAAATCAAAGTCAATCATTCAGATATTTTGTTCATTTTAATTACTGATGTTTTGTTTTTATATGGGTTAGGAAATGGAGCTGACAAATGAAAAATACAAATTTGCCATAGTAAAATTTCCTGAAGAAGATGATGCTCTAGGAATAATAGCCTTATGCTGGATTCAAAATGATGGGACCACATGTTTATACCCACCTGTGACCACTGATAGCAAAAGAAATAAATTATTGAGGGAAGAAGCCTTACCATTACAATCCTGGAGTTCTCATAAGATATCTTTAATGAAAAAATATGGTAAGTAAACTGGTTTTAAATACTATAGGCTTAATTTTACAACAGCCGACACATGCATAGCTCAGACTCGACCAATGTTGGCAACAGCACTTTCTTCCCAGGAATATTGTTAGCCAATAGGGTGATAGAAGACAAGGGTATTACATCGAAAACCTGTCAACCATAGAGGAGGAACAGCGTGAATTCACTTTTCAAAATGTGCCACAAATTCAGAGTGCTATGTTAAAACAATGTTGCCAACTTTCTGCACTATGCATGTCGGCTATTCTGAAATTTTACCTTACCTAATCTAAGTAAATCCTAATGTCATTTGATCTCAAGAATCTAATGTTATTAAAACTCAGTTACATATAGTTTGTCAGTTTGAGTTTTTTTTTTTCTTGAAATCTAAGTCACATCATATAAATTTATAGCTAAGCTTGTATAAGTGCGAGAAATAGAAAAATTGTATTATTCACAGTTTAGTTTTTGGAAAAACCTTCTTTTTGAATTTCCTACAATTTCCATCAAAAAACATGTATTTTATTATTACATAGGTCAAACTGTGTAAAGTTCACTTTCATAAAACAATTTTAGTGATGCAGTACATTTGAATTAGGCCTATAGTTACTTTGAGCCTGTTGTGGCAATTTAATGTCATGCAATACCAGTAAATGTATTTATGCTTACTGACAACTGTTATTGCCACCAATAGCTTTTGACAAGGCTATTTTCTCTATGAGATGAAATTGCAGTTAGGGCTGTACACAAATTAAATTTATTCTTTGTATGAATTGTAGCAACATACAACGATGCAAGAGAGCATCTTCGAAAAGCTGAAGAAACATCAAACCTCGAAAGTGAAGAAGAAATTGGGGTGAAGAGAAAAAGGAAGGCAAAAGACATAATGTTGCCAGGAGAAGAATCGAGCGATGAAGATTACATGCCAAAGAAAAAATGTAAGACCAACCGTGTCACAGTTCATCCGTATCCATCTCTTGATTCTTTTTCAGCTTCATTCTCATCCTCACCATCTACTGGTATGGAAGTTCGTGAAATGTGGTCTTCCATCCCTCCAAATTCATTAACTCCTAGGCCTAGTTCATTCTCCAATGCCAAAATTCCTCCAGCACCACTTGCTTCAGCACCACTTGCTTCAGCACACTGCCCGAGAAAAGAAAAATCTGCACCACTGGGCAAGTTTTTGTGTTATTTCTCTGTTAAATAATATTAGGCCTAGCAGTGAAACCCATTTTGTGTATAGTGTTTTCTTTTATATAACTAGCCTCAGTGATCAGCTTTACCCGCCTGCTTCTAGTAGCAATAGTGTGAAGTGGGTCAGCACAGATACTTATGCCAGAATGTGTGTAATACAAAAACTACTACCTTTTTAAGGCATGTTCTAGGGAATACACATTATGTGTGTTATATATTTCAATTTAAGCCTAGAAATTTAAATACTAACAATTTTTCAATTAATATTAATTTTCTGAAACACTTTTTGGGTTTAGTGGCTGCAAAGAAATTTAAATCAAAAGTAGATGCTATTACGCTTGCTAAATGCTAAGTAAACTTGAGCAATCATCCACCTATGTTGTAGATGTTGAGCGGATGTGGCTCATTCTTGGCCAGTTACAAGCTGCAGCAGCTAGCCAGTCTGAGGAAATCTCTCAGCTGAACGGAAAAATTGACCTGTTATTGGGTCGATGATGTGTCAACAGTACTTATCAGGAGGCGGATGAAAGTAATGAGCAGGCACTAAACAGTCTCCCTTTATCATAAATAGAAGAATTTGATGAATTTGAGGAAAAATTGAAACAACAGGAATTCAAAAGTCTTGTGGTAATTTGTCCAACTATTATTTTATCATAAACATTTATCGATTTCATTAATGATCCTTGCTAGAAAACAGATTTTTTGACTTAACATGAGGTATTGCACTCATCTACACTCATAATTCATTCATATTTATTTAAAATATGCACTCACATGTGTTGCAAGTGTCTTAATATGAAAATATTGGATTATTTGTATTGTTTTGTTTCTTGAAGAATCTTAATGATATAACAGCTTCATCAAGAAAATTTATATTTTCAGGTGAAGTTACTTGCAATCCTTGGTGGTAAAGATGCAAAATTGTTAATGTTCAATTGTATGAAACGATGCCTGACGTCAGAGATTGGAATGAAGTTTTCATATACAGGAAGGCCTCCAAAGGACAAGACGAAAGAAAGGAAAAGAGCTTTCTGTTCAACCTTGCTTTGTGCAGCAATTCAAAGTGAGCAAAGACTTAAAAATATGCTGGTTTGGTTTATATATTGTGTGCATTTTTTCCAAATGCGAACCTCAAATTTGTTACTTCAAAATGTTTTAAACACTAATATATAAACACAAATATATGGACAGTGCTATGCATCATGAGACCAAGTGCCATTACTTAACATTTCCGATGTGAGCGCATTTAGTACTGTTAAGTAGGTACTTGCGGTGAGATTTTTGTACTAAGATAAAGAACACTAACCCTTCTTCGGTCCAAAAAGTTGAGAAACATTAATAAATACATATATTTTAAGGGAATGCAGACTTTAGGTTCCATTGTGTCACATATGACATATGGTGCTTCGACTAGTGATGCATAACACTATTCATATAGCCTTCCCAAAAAAGATAGATAATACCTTAATATAGGCCTCAACAGAATTACATTTTCGGGAAGAATATAGATTAGCATGGGCATGGTTTTTGTGAAATTTGGTCAGATTCCACCTTGTGGATCCACCCCATTGGCCTTAAAAGTTGCAGTGTTTATCTTATGGAGAAAAATTTGTTTTGATTTGATCATATTATTTGGATATTTCATTTAAGTTAAGAAAACAACTGATGAATTCATACTTTTAGTATTATCAGGAAAGTAGTTATGTTTCATTGATGTTCAATGGGTTGGTTGTTATTAATCAGATGTTTACAGGGTTTAGAGAAATAACGGCTTATTTGAGAAGAGCATTTTCACAATGCTATGTGCACAATCCTCGTTGGTGAAAATCAATAGTTTACAGGCTGGCCTGATACAGTGGCTTTATAATTTCAACATTGTAAAAGTAATTTTTGTTCCAGTGTAAATCTCTAACACTTTCCACTGCTTTTAATGATAAACTCACTTATGTTTTCAGGTTCAGTCAGAAAAATATTTCCTTTGACAACCGAAGAACAGTTTAAAACCAACATAGGACACTGGCTTCAACAGTCAAAAAACAGAAGTCAAACCCCACAGTAAGACTACACTAAATTACAATCGGTGATGGCTTAATTTTGTTGTTCCCTAGATGAAATAATACTGCAAGGCCTACTGGTACTTCTTACTTTTATTGTTATTTGTAATGTGGCTAAAATCTAATAAAAGGCAATATTAAAATATGACAAGGAGAACATTTTACATTGCAGTTCCACTTAACTGGTAATTTCTTAAATTCATTTTGATGCCATCTTTTATTTTATTTTGATTCAGTTTTACTCACCAAAAAATAATTGTGGATAGAATAAAATGTCTACATTTTTCTAAACAGTAGTTTCCTTATAAGCTTCCAGTATGAGGTGTGTATGATTTCAGGTAATTGTTTCTTTATAATTCAGATTAAATGGCCCTGAAACTATTAGAAATAGTGATGTGTGGCTTCTTCATGAAGTCATCGCAAAATTACCCAAATGTCATCTTTACTTTAAAAAGTTATTTTTCTGATATGGGGCATAAATTATATTTAGGTTGATTAGTTTCAACTTTTTACATTTTTTATGTTTAGGTATGGCTAACATTTTCTTTTACCTGTTACAGGACCATTATACCAGCAGAAGCCAGTGATTTTTGATCCTGCTCTGGTCTGTGTGCTGGGGCCGGAGGGGCTTCCGAATAATTAAATTTTAAACAGTTTGAAAATAAAAATTTTTAAAGATATATGTCTTCATAATTTTTTCACACCATTTCCATTCTGATATTTATTTAATTAATTAGGTTCAATAAATTCAGATTAATATTTATATAGCTTAAAACAAGCTGTAAATACCAGGCTGTATTCCACGTGTGTAGATACAGCTGGAGCCAAGCTTCATAAGTCAAGCTTGAAATATAGCTTGAACTCTGCCAACTTTGATGTTTGTTTCAAGCTTGAATCCAGCTAACAGGCCTGAATATTCCAGCTTTGATCAAGCTTATATACTTGAACTTTACAGCTAGAAACAAGTTTGAAACCGGCTTACTGTGCTATCTGGGTGTAGGATGTGGAAGTGTGTGGAGGAAGTGCTGTCATTCTTCACAAACCATTATGAAGCAGTATGTGCTCATGGTCTATTGGTAAACATCACACAATGTAGATATCACGTTACGAATTTCGGACCCCACAATGAATTATTTTAAAAAAAATTGTATTTTGAGTGTCTGCTAAAGTTATGTCTGATGGAGCCTCAAAGATAATTCACTTCATTGTCTAACCCACAAGTAATAGCAAAAACATACAGAGAGAATTCTGCCAAACAGCTCATAGATCAGAACAGTTCACATTTGACAGGTTCCTTACCCTACAGTGGGTACTGCACAGACACCAGCTGCTGCCTGATGCCAGGTGCCATTTGACCAGGCAAAAGCATTGCAGTGCTATTAGTGTATTATCAACTGTCATTTTCTTACTTGCAATTCTAGTTCTTATCTTGCAGTTACATAATGGATTACGCATGTTTGAAAGTTATGAACATTGTTCAAGAGTCGTAAATTAGAGTCGCAAGTGGAAAAAAATCTAATATTTGAGACTATTGTGCACTACAAGTTTAGCAAAGGGGTGAAGGCAACATACGCAGCTCGGCACCTTTGTATTTGTGGGCAAATGCTTTAGGAAAAACACATCAGAAAAGCATTTTCTTGTTTCCAAAAAAATCATTCTGGTACGAATGATTTTACTGTCAGGAAGTCTCAATAATAGTCACATGTGATGAAATGCGACTATTTAAAAATCATGTGACATTTGTACTCAAAGGTGAGGTTCAGAATTTGGGAGTAGGAGTACTGCACGCTCTAATTCAAAGCAACGAAAGTCAAAAGGATGACTACTGCTGCAGTTTTGCTTGAACATCATCAGTCCGCTCATTGAGAATTCCAATGCAGTATTGTTACTAGTGATGACTTATGATGCCTTTATGTTAACTCCTTCAGAACAAATTAATTGCTGAGTCCTAACAAAAGACATGCACTCCAGCAAGTGGTAGTCTGAGCATAATACGAGGGCCACTCCAAAAGAAATGCACACTATTTTTTTTTTAAATCCATCTTTTATTCTACACGTTTGAAGTTTTACAGTGTGTAGATACATCCTTTAGGAACAATATTTTCATTTCTCCACATAATTTCCATCCCTCTCAACTGCCTTACGCCATCTTGGAACCAGCGCCTGTATACTTGCATGGTAAAATTCTGGACCAACCTGTTGGAGCCACTGTTTGGCAGCATGCACAAGGGAGTCGTCATCTTCAAACCTTGTTCCATTAAGAGAGTCTTTCAGTACCCCAAAGAGATGATAGTCACATGGAGCCAGGTCAGGACTGTAAGGCAGGTGTTTCAGTGTTGTCCATCCAAGTTTTGTGATCACTTCCATGGTTTTTTGACTGACATGTGGCCGTGCATTGTTGTGCAACAACAAAACATCCTGCTTTTACCAATGTGGTCAAACACGACTCAGTCGAGCTTGAAGTTTCTTCAGTGTCGTGAAATATGCATCAGAATTTATGGTGGTTCCACTTGGCATGATGTCCACAAGCAAGAGTCCTTCAGAATCGAAAAACACTGTAGCCATAACATTTCCAGCAGAAAGTTTGGTTTTGAATTTTTTTTTTTTTTCTTGGGCGAATTTTTATGATGCCACTCCACTGATTGCCTATTTGTCTCTGGTGAAAAATGATGGAGCCATGTTTCATCACCTGTCACAATTCTTCCAAGAAATTCATCTCCACCATTCTCGTACTGTTTCAAAAGTTCGCTGCATACCGTTTTTCTTGTTTCTTTGTGAGCCACTGTCAACATCCTGGCAACCCACCTGGCACAAACCTTTTTTAACGCCAACACTTTCAGTATTCTGCAAACACTTCCTTCACCTATCCCAACGTAGCACGACAATTCGTTCACTGTGATGCGTCTGTCAGCAGTCACCAATTTGCTAACTCTCTGCACATTGTCTGGAGTGTGTGCAGTACAAGGCCTGCCGCTGCGAGGACAATCCTCAATATTGCCGTGCCCACTTTCATCACATAACCTGCTTGCCCACTGACTAACTGTACTGCGATCGACAGCAGCATCTCCATACAACTTTTTCAACCTCTTGTGGATCTTTCCCACTGTCTCGTTTTCACAGCACAGGAATTCTATGACAGCACGTTGCTTCTGACATACGTCAAGTGTAGCAGCCATCTTGAAGACATGCTGTGATGACACCACTCACGGAAACAGGTTGAACTAAGTTTGAAAACAAGCGGGAAGGATGTATCTACACACTGTAAAACTTTCACACATGCAGAATGAAAACTGTATTTTTACAAAAATAGTGTGCATTTCTTTTGGAGTGACCCTCGTACTTTGCAGCCAGTGGCTTGAAAAGGGTGTTGTGTGCTACGAACCCATCCATGTGGGCGTGCCTATCACAGATGGTATTTGTTGCCAACAACTAAGACATCTTTTGCTCACATGTAAGAAAACATACAAAACTGTATCACTTGTTGCTGCTATAATGCACTCTTCTGATATCACAAACAAAGCTGTCCACAAACTTCTTTTAATAGTCATCCCTCACACAATTATTTTTCTGTTCTTATAACCTCAAATGTTGACCATTCTTGCTTCTTACCAAAGAAGCATCAAGAAAATATCTTTCTGGACAAAACTACATTTCAAACTTGGTTTGATGACATCTTTATCTCATATCCAGTAGAAACCTAAAGATGCGGAATTGCTAAACTACCAGAGCATTGTCAGACTGTTTTAGATAATGTGAGATTGATGATTAATTTCTGTTGTATCTCAGGTGGTCACAACAGTAAAACATAGATTAGGAAGCAGGAGACAGAGCATGGTAGTTGGGTGCACTATAGAATATCAACAGACAGTGCTGTAATTGAGAAGCAGTCATGTAGAACATAAAAAGCATTTCCAATCTCTGAATAGTCTTTGTCAACTCAACAGCAAACTATCTTTCTAGGTGCACTGGTTCTCGCAGACCTAACTAACTATGACATTGGCAGCTGCTGTCCCGTGGACCTGAGCTGTTGAACTGAGGAGACAAACTGCGCTGCTGAACTAGTCCCCTAGTGCTCTCATTGTTGACCTTTATGCCAGTGCCGGAGAGGGCACTGGTGTCGTGTAGTCTTCCCAGACAAGGGATGTGCGATGCCCAATTTACGTACCCTGCCACACTGGTGTCACCCCTCAGGAAGCACAGATACTGACATTAGGGCTGGTGGGCTTTTGATGACCAGCGCATGAGAGATGTCTTACGATGACACTGCAATTTCTCTCTGATGTAAAATAATGGAAAAAGCCATTAGACCATACACTGTACTAATACAAATAAAATACTGATTACCTTGAAAATCATACATCAAAAATCTATAGTAATAAAACGCAAAGTATCTATAACACAAATGTGCTTATATCGTCATGAATTAGCAAGATATTACTCACATCAGGTTTCAAAACAGTGTATGTTTACTTGCTGTCTTATGTCACTCCCAGGTAGTATAAAAATGTGGCAGTTCATAAACAAAATAAATACAATTTCCATATTCATTTTCGATCTGACTGCCTGTAACTATCACAAAACTGATAAAATCTGACCTTCAGCAAGTCCTGAAATGAGAGTGATCACATTACCTCAGAGCTACAGAATTTCTCGCTCCATTATTGTCTCAGTGGTGGGTACGATAACTACATTATGGCATTCCAATTTCCCTGTGGAGCTACTTCCCTGGACTCAAAACCATAAATTGATAACATTATCTCATATCTTATGTATAAACTGCTCAGTTTATGCAATGAAAATGACATAAATAGATCAAGTTCTGGGCACACTCTTGAGACTGTGGATCTCAGGATATTGAATTCCTTAACAATTTCCTAAATGGAATGTCCCACACTTCTATCACATACTACCATTCCTGTTGTGCGGCCTTAATCCGGTCAGAAACCTTTAGCAGGATAATTCTGAGCCGTCCAGGAAGTAACTTGTTGTGCACAGAGTTTATCAAATATATCTTGTATTGTTGCCAAGATTCACTTACAGTACTAGCAGGAAGAATACCAGCAGATTTATGTCCCTGAGTCAGCCACAATGTGACTACAGATTCTGTCTCCAAGATGCAGCTGCCACGAGTCAGAGTAACAAAAGCATATGTCATGGAGTCTTATTCACATTTCTGTAACTAGATTTAGGGTTAGAGTGTAGTTACACTATGTGATCTTACAGGTACTCCATATCAGCTCCCTCAGTAGTCATTAGACATCCTGGCATAGCAGAATGGGGCGCTCTGCGGAACTCACGGACTTCGAACAGGGTCAGGTGATTGGGTGTCACTTGAGCCATACGTCTGTACATGAGATTTCCACTCTCCTAGGTCTACTGTTTCCGATGTGCTAGTGAAGTGGAAACATGAAGGGACATGTACAGCACAAAAGTGTACAGACCGACCTTGTCTGTTGACCGACAGAGACTGCCGACAGTTGAAGAGGGTCGTAATGTCTAATAGGCAGACATCTGCCCACATCATCATACAGGAATTCCAAACAGCATCAGGATCCACTGCAAGTACTATGGCAGTTAGACGGGATTTGAGAAAATGTGGGATTTTAGAATTTATGCCTCCCTGGTGTGTGAATATCTTTTGTGTTGCTATGGGCAACTATGATGCTATGTTTGATTTTATTCCATGTATTGAGCTTTATGTGTGTAATTCATGTAGCTTACTTAATGCATTAATAAATTGTTCCAATCAGAAACCACCCGTAAATTACTCTGCTAAAAGGTTATGGGCCCAGTATTATAAATCAGCATCATATTCTAAAAAAAATTATGAGATCACCGGCTCGGAAAAATTAGCAGCAGTGCGCAGTAATTTGGAACGACGTAATCGGTAAAATCATGGTGCCAGTAAGTACCACTTCATTGCCTATGATCGAAAAACTGATGGGAAGAGAAAACTACAGTACCTGACAGTTCGCTATGCAAACATATTTAGAATAAAACAATTGTGGGGATGCGTCACTGGCGAAGTACAGGATGCAACTAAAGTTTGTGCATTTATTTTATTTTTTTATTTCTTACTCCATCGATCCAACTGTGATAAACTCACAAGGATATAGAGTGTGTCAGTAAACAACCAATACAAAGGTAGTAGTAAAGCAGTCAATCAGACAAAAGTAATACAACATGTTTGCTATACCAGGGTGTCTACGTGGACAAGGAAAAAAAATTCCCGGATTTTTCGGTTAAAAACACACTTTCTCCCGGGTGACAGTATATTTTCCCCTATCACTCCTTTGAATGATTATGGTTTTGTACATGGGCGTACAATTTCCCGGCACTTTAGAAAACGAAACTCAGAGAAAAAGACACGTTTTGGAAATATCTTTGATGTGCAGCAACATGTACGCTGCGTATGTTCGTATTACGAAAACATACATTGGAATTCCACCAAACACTGCATGTTACTTTCCGAACCATTGAAATCGAGATTTCGATACGCTTTTGTAAGCCGTTCGTAACTCATGTCACGTGATCTCGCCAGCCGATGACAGCGGATATTCAGAGCATAGGACACGTGATGTAGAAGCGTCTCGCGGGCCCCGAGGAATCATGACGTCATATCATGGCATGACGTTGTCTCTCATGCAAGCCAATATCGCTGGTAGTTTTCGAAACGCGGATATTCTTTGAACATGGCATGCTGATGTCTTGTGCCTTGTGGATTTGTGTATGATGGCGGGATTTGTGTGCGTTAAAGCTTTTCAATCACGGAAAAAAACTGATAATACTTGCTGCAAAAGCACGTGTTTGCAGACGAGAAAGGATAGTTTATATTCCAGACAATGGACGGTAAGTAATTTCCGTTAGTAATCTTATCATGCGCAAGAAAAGTAAAATGTATGGTAAATCTACAGAAATTTCATTCTTTGTGCCTATAGTATTCTGATGCATTATGTTACTCAGTAAAGTTTCTTTCAATGCATCTATGTGGATTATTTGTGGTAACGGCATATTCTCATAACAAATGGCTTCGGTATTTAAGTTGCAATCATCGTAACTTTTTCCTGATCAAAAATTGTGTAGTAACTGTATTCTAACAGTAACCTGCACATTTGAAAACTTTTGAATGTTCACAATTAATCATTGATCATAGTCAGTATTTTTGACAGTAAAATAGATATGAATTGCAGTGACAATCCAGATTTGTGAGTTGTGTAATGTGTTTTTGTAATGGATGTTTCAGAGTTTCTGAAGTGAAAGTCCAAGGAAGAGAAGATAACGAGAAGTAGCTTTTTTGTCTGTTTCATGGTTTATAGGCCTACTGGGGAAACTCGCCATGTAAAAAAAACGAGTAACGCATCCAGCTTGGTACCTCTATGGTGATGTGGAAATCCGAGCATTGTTAATAAAGAAATTAATTCTGTGTGTGTCTTTTTTTTTTTTATTCCTTTATCATGTTGCTTATAGTAGACCAAATTTAATTAAAATACCCAGGTGGTAATTTCAACATAAATTGGACTATGTGCATAGCTGCTTCTCACAGGTAAAGTATAAATATTCACCATCCTATGGCATGCGTGTTCACTAGTCAGTTATGGCAAAAGAAATCACTGACTCAAAGCATAATTTGCTTGGTAGACATAATTGGAAATGGCCTTTTTAGTTATAAGTTTACATTATTAGATTATAGTACTCCCTGAGAGATTATCTTCTGCATTTCTTGGCCCTGACATGATTAGGTCTGGAATACAGCATTAAGTGTGCTGCTCTGCTGTCAGCAGCATGGTAGTCAATGTGTTAAGCAGTCGTTTAGGAACTAGTGTGAAGTATATGCATCTGTACAGCCTTGGCTAAAAAGATACAGCTAGAATGCTAATCACTGTTTCAGGAATTATCCTTTACACAGTTAAATATATTATGTTAAATATGTATTTAAAACTGAATTCATGAATAACTTTGTAGTCATTTAAATAAAAATACCGTAAACCGAAAAATTGTCTTGAAATGGTAAGGGATATCAAATATAAGTAAATATTTTTCCTCGGTAAGATTAAAGTGTAAAATTGCTGATACCTGGTTGTTACCATGAGATCAGTGCTGGCCCCAGCAGAGCAATGTGCTGTGACCACCGGCACCTTCATGCCAGCCAACAGGTTAATACACAAAACAGGGCAGTGCAAGACTTGGTCCGTAATTGTCATTGGTTGAAGCAACTAAAATTAAATTTCTGAGGTATGCTGCAACTGTGTTATTGGTATATTCCCCAGCATGATTTAAAATCTTTGCATTGAAATGGCACTGACAGTGTGTAATATATTTTGCAACTGAGAATAGATAAAAATTTATGTGGGAATATATTTCAAGAAACCCTTTCAAACCAAACCTGACAATTATGTTGACACACCAGTAAACCCACCTGAATGGCACACTGGGTTACACAAGCATTAGCTGTAGAATAGGTAATTTACTCAGAAAACTTTTCATACAAATTTTATTGTAAAGCACACTGAAGTTAAGGGAAAAGATGCAATGCCTAGATGAGATAAACATGGACACACAATAACTCGTTTTGCTCAGATATATGGAAAATTAACTGTAGTATTATATGATGTATAACATATATATGACATATAACACATCTGAGGTGCAAATTTGTGGAGAGGAGAGATTGCATTGAACCTGTTGTGTATGGTGCATATTTTGTTGCAGTGCTGGGATGATGTCATCCAGATTTCAAAATTAGGGGTCTTGTAATGAAGCTCTCATCAGTTTTAATATTTAAAAATAAACACGCCTGAAAAAGGAAGCTGAATAGGACTTTAAATTAAATAGCAAAAATTTTCTTGTTTTGCACATTCACTGCAGCTGACACTTAAAAGCTCTTATTGACCTTTGTGTCAGCCACAGTGAACATGTTGAAGATTTTGAAGTAACAAAGTAGTTGTTGACATTCTGGTATTAATGGATGGCAGCAGGAAACACAGCAATGAAATAATGTGAATGACTTAAACCAGGAATTAAACAAGTCTACATAGCTTTGAACAGTCATTTCACACTTCTTAGTCACTGCATATTTGTGTGCTATAACTAATACAGCAACCTTTCATTTTCTCATCTTTGATCTGGGACACATGTCACATCTTACTTATTTTCCTAGAGCAACTCAAGGTTTACTAGATCCACATTTCAGAATTCTGGTAATTGTAGTCCTACTTCATGCTGAAAGTGTGGGTTGATAGCTGTCTCTTCAGATATGATCTCATCAACTGCCATTTCAGAAACTTGAAGGAAAAATGTGATTATTAAATTTTCTGTCAGTGATGAATATATCACTAATGTATATACCACACAAATATTCATGATGCTATAGAATAGTGCAGGGCCATCTTCTGGAACACCTGCTGGGTAGACTAAACAGTGCACTTCGCATCCAGTGCATCAATTTCTTCATAGGTAGTATCATAGTACACTACTATCTCAGGCTTGATTGTTGCGATGCTCAGTGAAACAGCATTATGCCTTGAAGACACTAAACTAACAGCCTTCTTAAGTTTTTGAATGAAGGATATAAGTAAGTAATATATCCAAAAACAATTAAGTTTTACATTTTGCTGTAAGAAACTCGTTTTGAATTTTCCTTTTATTATTTTGTACATGTGTGACCTTTTTGTGTCCTCTTCCCAGTTTGACAAGTACATCTGATTTACTTAATGAGGATATTTATGGTTACAAACAAAAAAAAGAAAAAACATGTGGTGACAATGCAACCTGCGACCAAAGATCATCTTCCAAAACTTTACGAGCCTCCTGCGAACAAAGATCATCTTCCAAAACTTTACGAGCCTAGGAAGTAAGCACAATGATTTGGACATAATAGCATGTTTTAATAAACCAGATGTTTCAGTTATTACTGAGCACTGGTATACCAAAAAAGAACCTTATTATGCACCAATTAACAAAAAATTTCTGCTCGTCTTTCAGTAGGGATATCAAACCTTATGGTGATGTTGCAAAAGTGCCAATAGTTGGTGCTCAATTCCTTACATGTTGAAGGTGTTACTGAACTTTCTGCGATAAGCTCTAGATGGGAAAGCTAATCTCTATCAATTGCTTGTAGAGAGAGATAGTAAATACTCTGGGAAAACGGCTGGGTAATAATGCTGATAATTGTTCACAGTTTAATAAAACCTTATCTAACACAAATCAGTTTTCACTCTTAAGAATGGCGAGTGGCATACACTGATCTAAAATTACTGACATGTAATACAGGGTACCCAGGACTTTGTACTGGGATACTTTCTTTTGTCGATTTATGTAAATGACAAAATACTGCTCCCCAAATTCAAGGATAGTTCTGTATGCTGATGCTACATATATTGCATGCAAGTGTAAAAGTCATGAGCAACTACAAAAACTATGAAACTGTATTACAAATGAAATAATTCAGTATTTCTATGAAAGTCATCTCATTGTCAGCACAAGATAGCAGCAGTAATGGATTTTCACCCCACAAGACAGATTTTGAAATTCAGTTGTGCACTGGAACTGATATTGTCATCAAAGAAAACTACTGCTTGGTTACAGTTAAACTTTCTATATTTAACATGTTATTACATGGAAACTAATTACTGTACAAGAACACAACTTGGTAGCATTAATGTCAAGGACATGAGCAAGAGAAATAATGCAGACTCAATTCAATTGAAACACTTTTAATGTTTCCAGAATGAGAAACATCCCCCAGGCTGTGGCTAAGCCATGTCTCCGCTATATCCTTTCTTTCAGGAGTGCTAGTTTTGCAAGGTTCGCAGGAGAGCTTCTGTAAAGTTTGGAAGGTAGGAGACGAGATACTGGCAGAAGTAAAGCTGTGAGTACCAAGCGTGAGTCGTTCTTCGGTAGCTCAGATGGTAGAGCACTTGCCCGCGAAAGGCAAAGGTCCCGAGTTCGAGTCTCGGTCGGGCACAGAGTTTTAATCTGCCAGGAAGTTTCACTTTTAATGTGCTGCTACAGTACACCACACCAGTACCATTACTGGTGACGGTGATGGTGGCTGCTATGAAAAGCTTGCGATTTTATTCAAATCTGATGTGGCAAGTGAACAAAACTTTTTATCCATGTGAGTAAAATTATTGTGTAAAATTGATAGCGCAGCTTCTTACAAAAGTCTTTTCAGAGCCCTTCGGAGTCTTTCACTTACATGTAACATATTTACTCCCTAAAAGTATTTGTTGTTCATAATAGGGGTAATTTTACTCTGTTCAGTGAAATGAACTTGCAAAATACTGGAAGTAAAAACAATGTCCATGTAGGCTATACATCCCTGCCTACGATTCAGAATGGAATATCACATTCTGATTGAAAGTCTTTAACAGGTTGCTGCTTGACATCAGGCAGAAAACTGAAAATCCTAAGGTAATAAAAAAATACAAAGTAAAAAAAATATTTTATTAGCTTCTCCTTCTATAAATATAATTAAACATAATGTTTCGACTCACGAATGCAATTGCTAGTTAATGTTAACACTAAGGTTCAAATTAACAGGATTTTAATGTTACCATTATATGAACAGCTGACAGTACTCATTGTAAAATTATGAAATGACTTGTATAAAGTATGAGAGAAAAACAGCACATAAAAAAAAAAAAAGCCTTTCTAGCTTTCAGGGTTGTTACTTCTTTCCTCTGGGAAGATGAATATAGTTTGTGACTGGAAATGAGGGGAAGATCACTTACACCACCCGTATAGAACAATTATGTGACACATTCATGAGTACTGCTCCAATGTTTGAGATCCAGGTCAGATTTAAGCAACACATTGAAGCAACTCAGAGTCTGGATGCTATATAAGTTACCAGTAGTTTCAAACTATGTGTGAGTATAATGAGAATCCCTGGAGGGAAAATAATGTTCTTTTTGTACAACACTATTGAGAAAATTTAGAAGGCATGAGAAATCTGGGTTCGGATGGTAGATAGCCTTTCTTCCCTCTCTCTGTTTGCGAGTGGAACAGGAAAGAAAATGATTTGTAGTGGTACAAGGTACCCTCCACCAGGTACCATTTGGTTGCTTGTGTAGTATGTATGTACATCAAAATACGGAAGAAAATTGTGACTGCCTACTACATTAAGAAGTAATAGTTGAACTAACCTAAGCTTTGTGATTTACTTCAAATGTTTTGTCCCACTGATACACTCTGACAATCAGTGACTTGCATTTATAGCAGTCTTACAATTTGGAGATGTCAGTAGGCTTACTGCTTGGATCTATTAATATTCTCTCATTGAGTTCTTTTTATCTTAAGATCACATAAATTGGATTTTTGAGAAACTACATACAGGGAGATGTGATTGGCATATAGCTGTCTGTTTACAGAAAAACAGCGATCAAAATTTAAGCATATCGGTAACACACACTGGGCAAGAGCACATATCTGGGCTAGAGCAGTATACTGGATTTCGCCCCCTTCCCCTAGAAACCTTGGCTGGAGTAATAACTATTTGTAGCATAGTCTGAGGTCTACATTAGGTTGAAAAGCGATAATTTCGTCGACAGTTGTGGAACACAGCGAATGAGAAATAACGGTTGTGATAACAGACAGACGTGTGGCTTTGCCTAATATTTGTTTGCGCCATATTTAAATGCACTTTCCCACATTTAATGCATTTCTCATAATAAAAAAATAAAACTACTGGGTCATCCCCAAAAAACATATATTAGAAAATGAACAATCATCCGACGTGTTTTGATGCATATTACTTACAGATATCGTACACAAACTGGAAAAATGGAATGGGCGTTCCACTACATATTCTTTACCATATTTGATTTGTTTTTCCGCATTTGCTACTGCTGGTATGGGTTCAAAGACAAATTCGTGCTGCAAACGTCTCAGTGGTAGTTAGCCTACATTGGAAAGCTGCAGTTAATGCGTTAAAAACATTTATACACATTGTCCTCAATGCGTAATATGTGTTTTGCCTTTCGACCAATAATTTGTTATCAGTTGTTATCACGTACGACTCTAATATGTAACTTTGACTATGCTGCGGATTTATCATGTCACTATAATCCAGATTATTCGCATTCAAACCTTCTTTCTACATTTAATTATGTTAATGGAAGTTTCATTCAAACAATCTGGATTGATTTGACGTTCCAAAACGACAGCTGATGGCAAGTCTGTATAACCGCTGTGGTCAACGTGTGACGTCACTTACGTCAACAGAGTTGTTTACAGGTCTAGTCACCAGGCAGCGCTGTCACGCTTTCAGCCTTACTGATGACGTCATGAAGCGATTCCTCGGGGCCCGCGAGACGCACGTCACGTGATGTAGTCAGCTAATAGCAACATCAGTGTTAAGTAGCGCGCCAAACAGGGAAAGTTAATAGTTTAAATTAATATACATAGTGTTGTTACAAGAAAAGCAAAGCTTTCACATAAAATATTGGTCTTAAGCTGCAAGAGAAGCTAAGCTTTCCCATATACTGTTGATCTTTTTTGCGCGTTACACTTTCAGAGATATCATACAAATGTGCCTGTAAAATTTTTAATAATTGCATAAATGTCTGATCTTCAGGGTTCGAGGGTTCGAAATGCTTCTAAATGGCTCGTCATCAGACAGCTGGTTTTTAAATGAGAGTCAAACGCTTTGTGATTTAATAAATTCACGGTCCATTCTTGTACGTAGTTCAACTTACGTAAAAGGATATTTACTTTGAAAGTAACGCTTTTCAAACCACCAAACGTAATATTTTCCCGCGACCTGTTACAAATAGGTTCGTTTCAGCAGTTGTCAGAGAGCTCAGGTAACAGGCGACACCGCACTTGGGTAGACATCATTATGTAGGAAGCCCGTATGTACGTACGTGTAAAAGATCATCAATGAAAGATGATACTGCAAGAGCATCGGAATTTCGTGAACCATATTAAAATGTGCACATTTAAAGTGCATACTTAAAGGCACACTCGTATGTCCAGATTCCCAATGAAGTACAGTAGACCCCGACCTGATATTAAGCTTTTAAGTGTGGTTTTTAGGATGTAAATTTTCTTGGAGCACCAGTACTGTATTATATTTGGTTCTTTATTATGGCATAATGCCATACGTGCTAGAAAATGAAAACGTGCACTTGAAATGCAGCGAACTGTTGAAACTACCCAGTACTGTGGAATTAAACATTTCGTTTCAAATACATTGACTGCTTCTGCGGAAAAGATTAGCAAAATTCAAATTTCTTTAGCAAACAGACAAAAATAACTTCATTGTTCCACAAGGCGATTAATGCTTGACTGTCAGAAAGGTGGAAATAAAATAAAATCTGAAACTAATGACATATTTCTGCCTTTAGTAATTATGTGAATGGGTTTTAATTCACTTGATAGCTCCCGGCCACGGATATCCGTTTTGTTTTCATTTGACGTGAGAGTAAACGAAGGGGAAACAGCAAAATCACTGAACGTAAACACGGGTCACGTGGAGACTACCCACTATAGCTCAGATTGCTCTGCGCATCAGCCCCGGATCTACATTTGCGAACCGGGTCAATACTAAAAAAAATCGAATTTTCAAAATATGTTCATCTTGTAGCGCACATCTTTCTGAAAAGTCTGAAACATAAAACGTATGTATTCGAGGAAATGTAAGATATATTATTTGGTCTTAAGTATGCCCAAGTGCAGTTCCATGCCTCTTCGTAAAGCATTTTTCTACCGCACGTCCAAACCATATTCAGGAGAGTGGAAATTGAAATGTCCTGTGGTGCCTCTCCTGCTCCCAGTCGCCCGGTTTGACAGCCTGCCTCTCTTTAAAAAAAATCCCGCAATTAATAGCGGATGGGATTATTTGTAATCGAGAGAACAAGAACTCTTCGGAAAATCTGAACTCTTCATTGCCCATTAGTTAATAACTTGCTGTTTTGTGTGACATAAAATTAAATATAGGATATATAAAACCAGTACTGACAAGAGATAAGCAAGAAATTACACATTTCTTCAAACCTTAGCTCCTAGCATTTTTTTCTCTCTAATCTTGCTACAGCTTTACATGGCGTGTTTTCCTTTCTGTGAAAGAATCTTTTACCTCATCAAAGTTTGTCAAACGTTTTGCTACATGGAAAATCGAAATCTAATACTGAAAAAGCTGTTAATACAAATAATACCCAAGACTGGTGTGGTTTCTCGATCTGATTACGTCTATTTTGTCACTGTCTGCTAGATAAAACAAAATAGGCCTTTCTAATACGGCAGCAATTTTATAACACACCAAATAAACGAGACTGTTTTAGCACAAATGGTCATTTTTATAACATGACAGAATATAATCCAATAAGTATCAATGTCAAATGCCTATTAGGCCTACTACAAGCAAAAAGCTTTATGTTAGGAAATAGTTTCACGTTTCATTCATATGCACCAGCTTCTCTAGCATGAAATTTTTATATAAATTTGGAATCGTCGTATTCTTCTATAATTTGTGTGGTGTTCTCGTTTCTTCTCCGTCCTCGTTCTAACAAACAATTCTGTAGCTATTGCTGCCACTGTCAAAATTTGTTCGCCGATTAACTTCACTAACCCTGCCAGAATCACTGGTTTAGTTCTCCCGCAATTATTCTCCGGTTAGGCGTTGTTACGTGTTCGTACAACACGTCTTCCGCGTTACTTCCATAATAAATAGAACTTAAGCGGCTGGTAGCCGGGGACTGTACTACTGGTCCTTACTAGTGTAGCGATCTGGCCAGACTTTTCTGTCAAAACTTCATTTTCTTGGACACACAGAGAAGATAATACATAATCTTTCTCACCTGTTATTCCTGTCAGTGGTTTATTTCCATTCTGATAGTGTGAATCTATGGATTTCGCTAGTAATTATAACAACGCTGATCATTCGCACACCCAATCAGCCACATAATCTGACAGCGATTGCCATTCATCCGTTCGGTTTTACTCCACTCAGCTCGTATAGCCCTGTCCCCTTTTGTCTGTGGAAAGTTTATTTCTAAATGCGACGAGGATTCTCCTGACACAGACATCACGTACACTATGCATGCATTCAAAAGTCAGCTTATGATTCATTCAGAAATCAACTTAAAATGTGTTCAAAACTGTTCAAAAACCAACAGAGAAGCGTTTCAAAATCATATGACTAATTGATAGGGAAACGTGCGCTGGATGCTAGGTGCTTTGTGAAACAAGTTTTTTTTCCTCAAGAATATGAATTTGGCGCCCCCTTTTCCCGGTAGTATCTAGCTGCTTGCTTGCACAGCCAACAGCCACATTCCTGTCGACAGAAGCAGGAGAATCTACTACTCAAACGTGACTCTACTGCGCATGCGCATGAGCCCGCGCGTTAACTGCTAAAACAAATCGAATGTAAACAGTTGCGACTTCACGCTCATTGGAGGCAATGTGTTGTTATGAAGCACTGCATAGTCTTTGACAGATTTTCAATTGGCAGACGCTTGCATGAGCACTTGTGTCGTCGGTGTATATGGCGCATTTCCTTTGCAATTTAAGTTATTTTCGTTTTTTTCTCTCGTTTATGTTTTATTGTTGAAGTATTATCCTGCAGTAGCGGAATACAGTAATATCCTTTGTTAGTGTGTCGGTTCTTACTAGTCAAAATTACAAAAATTTAACTGAAAACTAAAACAATGAAAAATTCCCGGAATTCTAAAAATAGCCCGGGTTTTTCCCGGTTTTCTCCCGGATGAAAAAAGTCCCGGGTTTTTCCAGGATCTCCCGGTTGTCCTGGGTCGTAGACACCCTGTATACACATATGTGGTAAGAGTGACAGATTACACCAAACGTTACACATAGAAAGTGAAAACAAATTAAAAACCAGTGAAAAGTCTATGAATGTTACATGGGTATGGTAGCTACATCATTGCTTGAACTTAAACTATGGTGTATCACACTCAAAATATCTGGTCCACAGACCTAGGTGGCTTTTTCATTGTGGCTAAAATACTCTTCTAAACTGTAAAATGATCTTTCCAGTAGAAATTGCTTCAGGTGCTCCCTAAAAGGAGTAATGGTTATCAAATTTGTTTTTAATATCTGGAGGGAGAACATTAAAAAACATTAAAAAAACTTTTGCACCAGAGAACTGCACACCCTTTTGCACCATAGTCAGGTTTTTACATTCATTGTGGAAATCATACTTTCTCCTGGTATCATATCCATGGTATTCACTATTTCTTTTATGAAACTCAGTATTTTTGCAGCAAGAGCCAAAATTATACTCTCCATCCCTCCGTTGATATATATTCACTTTCAAGATACATCTACAGTAAAAGAAGTGTGGGACAAGCTAAAGCAAGTCTACGAAGATTCTGGTCTCTTCAGAAGGATAGGGTTATTAAAAATGTTACTGTCAACCAGACGTCAGTAGAAGAATATATGTCATAGATAATTTCCACATCACAAAATTTAAATGGCTTGAATTTTGAAGTTAAAGAAGAATGGATTGGGTGTATTCTGCTTGCAGCATAGTTATGAGCTTAGAAAATTCAAACGTGCCGATCACAGGAGACTCCATAGAAAATAAATTACTGCAAGAAATAAACAATGAAGCTTTTAAGAAACAATCGATTAGTGATGCAGCTCTGCAAGTCAACAAGAAAAAGAGCATTGTAATATTCAAAAAGGGCCCCAGGTGCGATAACTGCAACAGGTACAGGCATATGGCTAAAAACTGTCACAGCAAGAAGAAAAACAACGTAAAAACTTCGGCCTAGACAGCCAGCTACCAGACGTTTCTCACAAAAACAGCTGCAAGTAAAGATACACGGACAGTATGGAACATAGACTCAGGCGCATCTGCGCACATCCTTGTAATGATAGTAGTGTTGAAGCATTGACAGGCTCGCAAGTTTTAATAGCAAATAATGAAAACTTACCTGTAAAAGGTATAGGATCTTCATTTGTAGATGTTCTAACTGGTAACAAGAAAGCTAGAATCAAAGGAGAGTATATTCTGTATGTGCCTCAGCTAAGCACAAATCAACTGCCTGTTACTAAAATAGTAGAAAAAAGTCATTCGATTTTATTTGACAAACAAGGCTGTCATATTCACGATGCATGCAAAAATATGGTTGTTAGCACAGTCTAACGTAACAGTCGCGACACTTCGCCTCGATTTTGTTGCCTACTGCACCAGCAGCGTGCCAAGCAGCCAGTGAGTTAATCTGTTGAGTATGGCGCGATCGTGAAAGCGAATAGTAGTTGTGTATTTTAGTTTGTAGTATAGTTTTTACAAATGAGAGCATAACGTAGCACAATAAATTGCAGCAATAACAAGAAGAAGATAGCACATCTGTCTTTTTTTAGGTTTCCTAAAGACCCTGAGATGTACTAAACTGCATGTCAGGATTCTCTTCAATCAATCAAGCAATCAGTCTCCTTATTCATCCGTTAACAATATACATTGAATGGATGTAGTCAATTACAATATAATTTCTTATCTTTAATTTGTTTCAAAAACTTGGATAATAAATACAAATATTTTATATCAGTGTATATAAATAATATTACTTTCCCATATTCAGATATTCTTCAATGCTATAAAAACTATGTGTTAGTAAAAATTGTTTAAGATCTACCTTAAATTTGTGCAATTCTTTAATTTTCTTTGTTGTAGAAGGCAATGCACTGAAAAGTATTTTGGGCTGGTACTTTACACTTTTTTGGTAGAGTGCTCCTTTGTGGGTGTCTCTGTGAAAATCATCCCTGCTCCTTGTTTCATGGTTATGAACCTGATTATTTAATGTCGAAAATTCTGGGTGAGTTTTCAGAAAGCATACACATTCATAGATCTGTAAGCTAGGAAGAGTCATTATTTTAAATTCTTTAAATATTTACCTGCATGGCACTCTGCAGGGAACCCTTTTCATTATTCTAATAGCAATTTTTTGAAGTTTGAAAGCTTGTTTTGCTGTACTTGTATTTCCCCAGAAGATCACACCATATCGAAGCAAACTGTTCATGTAAGCATAATAGGCACACAGCAATGATTTCAGTGTTGCAGCATTCCCAAGGCATTCTTAGCACATAGCAGCATGTACTTAATTTTTTACTCAAAATTTCTAGATGCTTTTCCCATCTCACATGCTCATCCACCCATATACTGAGGAATTTTGTGTATGGAGCTTGTGCAATAACATAGTTCCTTAACTCAGCTTTTACTCCTCTTCTAGCTTTACTTTTAATATTATTGAAATTCATCAATACTGTTTTATCCTTATTTATGATCAAAGCATTATCACTAAACCATTTTCCTGTCTCATTTATTGTCCTAGAGACACTTTGCTGTAGATCATCCTCAGTGTATCCTTTTATAAAAATGCGAGTGTCATCAGCGAACATCACTGTTTCTGCAACTGTCAGATGGTTTGACAAATCGTTTATGTACACCAAGAACAACAGAGGGCCTAACATGGAACCCTGGGTCACCCTATAGCTAGTTTTTTTTTTTTTAAATCTGAAAGATACTCATGACATATTTGTACTTTCTGTTGTCTATCAGAAAGATAAGACTTGAACCATTTGAAGGCAAGTCCCCGGACCCCATAACATTCTAGTTTCATAAGCAATAAGTCATGACTGGTTAAATCAAATGCTTTAGATACATCTAAGAATATTCGACAGCTTAATTCGTGCTTGTCCAAGGCATTTAGAACTATTTTCATGAATTGAAAGACTGCCGTTTCTGTGGATCTGTTCTTTCTAAACCCATTTTGAGTCTTAGTCAGTATTTTATTTTTATTCAGGAAGTCAGCCAGCCTTTCATACATTACTCTGTCAATTACTTTAGAGAAACCTGACAATAATGACACTGGCCTATAATTATTTATGTCAGCTGTACTATCCTTTTCGTGAAGTGGCTTTATTATGGAGAGTTTTAGTTTTGATGGGAACACCCCTGTCCTTAAATAAGTATTAATAATGTCAGTTAGGTGAGTATCTATACTGGTAGAACTATGTTTGAACACCTTGTCTGGAGTTCCATCAATACCACAAGACATTTTATGTTTTAGTTTATTAATAGCATTTGTAACTTCACATTCTGTTACTGGGTACAGAAACATTGTCTTTTCACAAATTGGTACTTTTATGTTTGTGTTGTTTGAATTGCACAGACTTTTAATTAGGTTCGGTGCTATTTTCGCATAATGTTCATTGAATATATTGGCTACCTGTTGACTATCTTCTATCACTTTACCCTCACTTTTAATTTTGAAATTATGGGTCTTGGTTTTACATTTTCCTATGCTATTGTTTATAACCTTCCAAATCGATTTTGATTTATTGCTTCCATTATTAATGTATGAATCATTGCTTAGCCTTTTTGGTGCCTGTAAAACTTTCCTATAGACCCTTCTATATTTCCTATAGTATGGTTTTATTGTCATATTTATTTTCGCATGTTTGCTTAGGTTTCTAAGGGTGGTTGGTGAGTTTTTAATCCCTTGTGCTACACATGTGTTTGTCTTATCACTGACTTTAATTCTTTTTAACAGGAATGCTGCATCGTAGCAATATTTATAATTAGTGAGAAAACTGTCATACTTTTTGTCAGCATCATCAGTTTGTTCTATGCCCCACTGCATCCATACTATTAAATACCCTTGTGTTGTTTGCATGAATAAGACTTCTTTGTACATATTTTTCAGTGTATTTCTTATTGTTCTCATTCCTTATCATCATTTTTAAAGCCATATGGTCAGCCTGTATCTGTTACTTTAACACTATACTCACAGCTGTGTTTGTTGGTAAATATCTGATCAAGTGTTGTTTCAGACCCATCCCCATATCTGGTAATTTCCTGCACTGTAGGTTGCATGTTGTATGTGTTAAACAGATTTAATAATTGTACCTTGTGCTTATTACTTTTGTTAAAATTAATGTTAACGTCACCAAGAACTATTGTGCATTTTGACCTGCCTCTCACTTCATTTAAATGATCTTCTATATAAGAATTGGGTAAAGTCACCTGATGGGTACCTGTAGATGCATGCAATGATAGTTTGGCAGTCTGTAAGTTCACAAATACAAAATCTTTTTCTGTGCATTTCACCTTGCTAAGTTTTACCTCCTTAGATTTAACATTACTTCTAACATAGATGCATACACCTCCACATTTATACTTACTAAATCAAAGTCTGGTATATTTGCTGCACAAATCTGAGTGTCCGGAAGCCAGTGCTCACTGATACACAGCACAGAAACCTCCTTAAGGTTACAGCTTAAAATTACTTCCAGCTCACACATTTTGTTGCCTAGTCCTTGTACATTCTAATACAGCACAGTCAAGCCACCTAGATTTAGTGCACAGATCACTTTAGTGTCCCCTTCAGGTTTTGACCAAGTCTGACACATTTCAGGCTTGGTCAGCTTTATACGTTTCCCTGAACTGGTTCTGAGTTTTGATACACATGTTCCAAATTGCTGATACAAGATAATTTGTTATTTACCATGCTAAGTATTTTTTGGGCCAGCAGTGTCTTTCCTATTCCACTTAGGCCTTGACCATGTCTTGTATGACAAGTTCTCGAGCAGTTACAATTGTCAGAGGGTTCATGGTTACAATTGATACATTCCTTAATATCTAAAAGCATTACATTTTTAAACTGTTTGCAAATTGTTTCCAAATATTTGTTAGGTTTGATTATTTCTGTTTACACATGATGCTTCAATTAAATCGTAACGATGAGGTATTTTAAGTAATATAACATTTGTGTTTGTTAACCTGCCCAGTCTCCAGAGCTGTTGTTGCTGTAGCTGTTTCATTATGGTATACATCATTGGAACCACCTATAAGAACTGCAAAGTCACTCCTTGACAAATTACTGCAATCTTCAGTGTTGGTGAGGATCTGTTTTAATCTTGCTCCAGGTATCACTATGCCTTCAATTTTAGTGTTTTTTTTTTTTTTTTTTTTTTTTTTTTTTTTTTGCACGTTGTCAGGGTCTTCATTTTTGTAGCCATCCCTCTTCCAAAACCATCAAAGTAGATTCTGATGTGTGTTGTTTTTTCTCTTCGTATTTCTTGACTCTGTGCTCTTGCAAATTACAAGTATATTGATGATTAATGTTTCGTTTTATGAATAGAAAATGGCTAGTGAATAGCAGACAAGAAGATCTTATGAAAAAAGACCCTATTTACCTTTATAATAATGCTAAGTTTTGTCCACTATGCATTGAACAAAATCAGTTCATGAATGCAGACAATAATAAAATCGTGTGGAATGCAGTTAACCACATTGTTTGACATTTCAAATACGCCACCTCAACTGATGATGAAGAGGAGACTGCTGCAAAGGTTTGACAATCCGTCTAAATCTGTAACACACTCCTATGGCACAAAAGCAGCCAACTCAACACTCCATATTTATTTATTTATTTATTTATTCATCTGTGGAACAATAAATATTGTATGGATGTCGTCAGATTACAACACATGAGCACACATTTACATTTACAATTAAACAGGTTTCTCATATTTTGTGTAGTTTTTATAACTAGTCATACACATATTTAAATTACATAATATTTTGGTGATAATGTCATATGTTGCTAATAATCTACATCTATGTTAAATATTCTTTTACAGTATAACAACTTTTACTTACTAAAAAGGTTTTAAGCTTTTGTCTAAAAGTGAGGGGCTCATTTATTTCTTTAATTTCTTGTGGTAATTTGTTGTACAGTTTTATCCCATTGTAAAATATCCTTTTTTGCGTCTTTGCCTTGTTCTTTCTATCTAGATGGAGGTGGTGACAAGCTCTTGTTTCATGGTCATGTATTAGGCTGTTTGTGTTGTACATGTTGAGATTTTTCTTAATGAACATTATGTTCTGAAAGATCTACTCACAAGAAACAGTTAGAATTCCTAGCTTTCTAAATAATTCTAGACAGTGGGCCCTGTTGTTGCTATTTGTTATTATCCTTATGGCTCTTTTTTGTACTTTGAACACAGTTTGTATGTTACTGGCACTTGTTCCCCAAAACATGATCCCATAGCTGAGGACTGAGTGTACATATCCGTAATATGTTATTTTAAGACAGGTATTATTGCATACCGGTGCAAGCATTCTAAGAGCATAGCATGCTGTTGATAATTTATTTGCCAAAATGTTGACATGGTTTGTCCATTTCAGTTGGCTGTCTACATTCATCCCTAAGAATTTGGTACTTGTTACACATTCTAATTCATTATTATTAACTTTTATTCTAGTGGCATTGTGGTTTTTGTTCAATTGGAAGATAATATAGTTAGTTTTCTTTACATTTAGGGTTACTTTATTTTTTAATGACCAGTTGTGGACATCATTGAGAGCCTCATTTGCTCTTTCTGACAGTTGTGTTGGATTTTCACCTGTTATTACTATGTTGCTGTCATCAGCAAAAAGTATTTTTTCGCCATGTCTGATACTTTGTGGGAAGTCGTTAATGTATATAAGAAACAATATTGGGCCTAATACACTTCCCTGTGGGACGCCTATATTCACATTTTCTGGGTCAGACAGGTGTTTTATAAGGGAATTGTTTGAAACTTGTGATATCTCAACTCGTTGAACTCTGTTTTCCAAGTATGATTTGAACCACTTCTTTGTCACACCTCTTATTCCTATTTGCCCTAATTTATGAAGTAAGATTGTTTGGTCAACTGTATCAAAGGCCTTGGACAAGTCTAAAAAGATACCACTTACATTTTCACCTTCGTCCAGTGCTTCTAAAATTACTTTAGTGAACTGTGCTATAGCATATTGTGTGCCTTTTCTGGGCCTAAAACCAAATTGGTCATTGGAAAGAAGATTATATTTATTCAGGTAATTTAGCAGTCTCGTTTTGACTAGTATTTCTATTATTTTAGAAATGATAGACAGTACAGAGATTGGCCTGTAGTTCTCTACATTTTCCACATCTCCGTTTTTAAGGATAGGTATAACTTTTGCTTGTTTTAGGTACTCCAGAAAGTATCCAGATTCGAAAGATTCATTATGTCTGTTAATGGGCCCTTTATGGAGTCTATACAATCTTTAATTACGCAGACTAGGATTTCATCAAGTCCTACTGAAGTTTTATTTTTTAGTTGGTGTACTACTAGTGCCACTTCCCTTTCTGTAGTTGGCAAGAGCACCATTGAGTTTTTTGGCTGGTTCTGAGTAGGTAAATCATACGTATCTGGAAATTTCTGCTGTAATTTTTTGCAATACTACTGAAATATGAGTTTACAAAATCAGCTAATTTTTTAGGGTTACCTACTGGTACATCTTTGTTTTTAATATGTGAATTGAGGCCCTTTTTAGCAGAGTTAGATGTTTCCTGTTTGACGATGTTCCAGGCTGCTTTGCTCTTGTTTTCAGCTTCAAGTAATATTTTGTTGTTTGAAAGTTCTTTTGCGGCTAGCAACACCTTTCTGTAACTTTTCCTGTACTTTTTGTAGGATTGCAGAACTTCTGGGTTAGATTGATTATTTTTTATGGAGTTGAGATATCTAAGAGTTTCTGAGGATTTTTTGATACCTGTAGTCACCCACTGATTTCTCTTTGTAGTTTTAATTTTATAAAGAGTTTTGGGAAACATCTCTTCAAATCTGAGTTTAAAAATTGACATGAACTTGATAAATTTCTGATTTGCGTTGGTTTCTGCATAGACTTCCCTCCAATCTTCATATTCTAGCTGGGATTTAAACTGATGCAGGGCTGATTTGGAAAACATTCTTTTGTATGTACAAAGTTTAGGAGGAGTTTCTACATGAATGTTAGTTTTTAAGATCTGGCAGAGGTGGTCTGCTAGGCCCAGGTTTTGGACAACAATATGACATTTTTTACTATCAATATCTGTAGCTACATGATCTATAGATGAGGAGGATTCTTTCATTATTCTAGTTCGACAATTAACAAGGGAGGATATTCCATAACAGCTGAGAATATTCACATATATGTTGCTAGCCTTATCAGGCTTCATCATATTAATGTTTAAGTCACCACAGATAATTACATTTGTTTTTTGTCCAGAAACCTTGTCTAAGCTTTGATTCAGTTTTGAGAAGAATATATCAATGTCTCCACTGTGAGAGCGGTACACACAAAATATGACTAATTTTTTTGCTATGCCAGGTCCTATTATTTCAACAGCGGAAAGTTCGAAATGTTTGTCCTCAGCTAGATCTAAAAGATCATATCTTACTTTAAATGACATACCTTTTTTTACATAGATACATGAATCTCCACCATTCATTGAGATTCTGCTGTAGTAACATGCAAGGTCAAATGAGGCTAATGCAATGTGTTCAATTTGCTTCCCTTTGCACCAGTGTTCAGTGATACACAAAATTTGGCTATCAAATTTTTCCAATTCTACTTCTAGCTGTTGGGCTTTGTTCTTTATGGCTTGAATGTTTTCGTGAAACACTGTTGGGCATTTGTTTTCACTTATCTTGGTGGCGCCTTTCCCTTTAGACCTGATGCTAAAAAATCCTTTAGATGAGCTGGTGGCATGGTTATTCTTCTGTTGATGACAGTGGATGTGAGTCTGTTGCCGGTTTGACTTGGAAGTTGGTGTATCTGAAGGTATCTGCCTTATGTTAGTCTTGTAACTGAGGCCGGGTATCAAAAATCCTGCAGGGTTGAAAGTTTCCTGGTTCTTGTGCTTCTTCTGTTTGCTTCTGTTACTGCTGATGATGGTGAAGCTGGTGAAAAGTCTTTCACTGTTGAAGACTGAGGAGCGGTCAATACTGATGAAAGTCATTGGCTGTTGGCACATCAGGCGTTTTTTTTCTTGTTAATGATGCAGTTGTGTAGTATGTAGCTGCTTCTGCTGAAGCTGCTTTGGAAACTTCTGTCCTAGTTGAATCATTTATCTCAGCTGTTTTTGAAGAAAGTGGAGATTCTAGTGCTGGACCTGTTGTCAGTGATTCAGTTTCATTTTCTTGGTGGAAATTTTCAGTTGCTGTGTTTGGTGGTGGAAGTGGTATGGTCGTGCTATTCTTGTCCTTAACTGCCTTCACTGCATTAAGGATTTCTCGACTAATGAATTATTTTCCGAGTTTATTTCTGTGAAGCCCATGCCTTGTAAAATGACTTCTCTCTGCAGATGGTACGTCCACATATGTGGCATTTGGGAGGCTTCGGCAGATTTTCCCAAATTTCCTATTAGTAACTGTGATTTCTTTGTTGACACAGGATTCTTCTATAAGATCATGTCTTTGTGGGATACTGGCAATGAAGAAGTTAACATCTGTAATTTTCTGTAATGTACTTCTTAGAGCTCTTGTGGCGAGTTTGCCCTCGTTCCTATAAACATCAATAGCACCTCCTATTATTAGATAGTTGCTTCCCAGCTTCAAATAATGTTCACAATCTTTTAAAACTTCGCGCAAAGGGGCACCCGGTTTCGTTATTCCACTAACCTTGAATATAGTTTGCATGTTACACAAAATGTCGGCTAAGCCCTTTCCATGACTGTCTGAAAGTATGAAAATATCTTCTTTTTTCTTCTTACCTGTATTGGTAGATATCTTGTTTGCACGATAAGTATGTTCCATGTATTTTCTGGTATTTCCTTTCTTGTTATTACAGGACTTCGTAGGCCTACTGAAATGATTTGTGGTCGCTGCATTTGATGAAAGTACTTCCTTTCTTTGGCTCTTTTCACATATTTCATATTCATCACACGTTAAAAATTCAAACTTATTTGCTTGTGGAAGAACAAAGTTGTTTCCGTTACGATTAACACGACAAAACTTTTTAGGCCTAATAAAGTTAGCGTTTTGTTCGTTTACAACCGTTTCACTACCCTTTGAATGGTCTATCACTTCTTCCAGCTTCTGTACACTATCTATCACTGATTCAAGCTTCTCTACATATAGTTTAGCTAACATAAGACCATATTTTAACGAAGAAGTTGTGCATTCTTCTTCACATTCCGTTTGTAAACACACGATATGACGATAGTTACAGTGCACATTTCCACAGTCACAGGTCATGTTTTTTTCCTCTAAGACATTTAAACATTGACGATGGATCCATTTCTGTGACCACGAACATAATTTAACACCATATTTCACCTTCGTACTGCATTTTACACACACAGGATTTAAAAACTCGTAATTTTCCGCGGATCGGTTTATTAGTACGTCTACACGCGCCGCCATCTTACATGTGTACATATATCAGTGCCAGATTCATCTGAATCGTCAACACAGATCAGCTTTGACGATGAAGTGGTAAAATTAGGTGCAGTTATTCGTATATAGAAAAAGCGCATGGAGTATCAGAACGTGCAGATCACTAGGCTTTGTGCAAAACTGTTGTGGCAAAAGGAAAGTGCCTATCATTTCAAGTACAGGCAACAACAGAAACTATATCAGAAGTATCAAGTGAAGAAGGACAAACAAATTTTGAAAACTATAGGATCCCAATATTTAAAAAAGATACCCTTGGCTTGTTGTTAAACCAGATCAGCACGCCATCTGCAAGATGAAAAGACAAAACTAAGCTGTTTGCTCTAAATTTATTATACACTCCTGGAAATTGAAATAAGAACACCGTGAATTCATTGTCCCAGGAAGGGGAAACTTTATTGACACATTCCTGGGGTCAGATAGATCACATGAACACACTGACAGAACCACAGGCACATAGACACAGGCAACAGAGCATGCACAATGTCGGCACTAGTACAGTGTATATCCACCTTGCTTTCGCAGCAATGCAGGCTGCTATTCTCCCATGGAGACGATCGTAGAGATGCTGGATGTAGTCCTGTGGAACGGCTTGCCATGCCATTTCCACCTGGCGCCTCAGTTGGATCAGCGTTCGTGCTGGACGTGCAGACCGCGTGAGACAACGCTTCATCCAGTCTCAAACATGCTCAATGGGGGACAGATCCGGAGATCTTGCTGGCCAGGGTAGTTGACTTACACCTTCTAGAGCACGTTGGGTGGCACGGGATACATGCGGACGTGCATTGTCCTGTTGGAACAGCAAGTTGCCTTGCCGGTCTAGGAATGGTAGAACGATGGGTTCGATGACGGTTTGGATGTACCGTGCACTATTCAGTGTCCCCTCGACGACCACCAGTGGTGTACGGCCAGTGTAGGAGATCGCTCCCCACACCATGATGCCGGGTGTTGGCCCTGTGTGCCTCGGTCGTATGCAGTCCTGATTGTGGCGCTCACCTGCACGGCGCCAAACACGCATACGACCATCACTGGCACCAAGGCAGAAGCGACTCTCATCGCTGAAGACGACACGTCTCCATTCGTACCTCCATTCATGCCTGTCGCGACACCACTGGAGGCGGGCTGCACGATGTTGGGGCGTGAGCGGAAGACGGCCTAACGGTGTGCGGGACCGTAGCCCAGCTTCATGGAGATGGTTGCGAATGGTCCTCGCCGATACCCCAGGAGCAACAGTGTCCCTAATTTGCTGGGAAGTGGCGGTGCGGTCCCCTACAGCACTGCGTAGGATCCTACGGTCTTGGCGTGCATCCGTGCGTCGCTGCGGTCCGGTCCCAGGTCGACAGGCACGTGCACCTTCCGCCGACCACTGGCGACAACATCGATGTACTGTGGAGACCTCACGCCCCACGTGTTGAGCAATTCGGCGGTACGTCCACCCGGCCTCCCGCATGCCCACCATACGCCCTCACTCAAAGTCCGTCAACTGCACATACGGTTCACGTCCACGCTGTCGCGGCATGCTACCAGTGTTAAAGACTGCGATGGAGCTCCGTATGCCACGGCAAACTGGCTGACACTGACGGCGGCGGTGCACAAATGCTGCGCAGCTAGCGCCATTCGACGGCCAACACGGCGGTTCCTGGTGTGTCCGCTGTGCCGTGCATGTGATCATTGCTTGTACAGCCCTCTCGCAGTGTCCGGAGCAAGTATGGTGCGTCTGACACACCGGTGTCAATGTGTTCTTTTTTCCATTTCCAGGAGTGTATTACAACACTCAGGCACACAGGTTTTGTCAGAATGTTTTTTGTTTCCAACAGTGTGTACATTACAGAGGTATGTGGAAGGCATAAAAATAAAATGTGGGATGAATGACAATTTGTTCCACCTTTTAGAGCAGAAAGTACAGCATTTCTGCGATACTGATAAACTAGTGCATACGTCATTGGATGAAAAGTCTCTAATGGCAGATTTAACATATGACAGCATTTCTGACAGTGTTATTGGCTTTGAGGATCACAGTATATTTCTCCCACTATTTGGCAGTTGCTGTCCCACTTAGAGTAATATAAAGGTGAAGGTCATACTTGTGGCAACAGGCGACAATGACTAAAACACAGTAGGCCTGTGGAACGACAAATGGGGTGTCGATCCCTTTTGCATTGTGCTTCTTATGTGTGAATCTATACCAACGTGATAAGCTGCAGTTTTATCCAACGTCACAAGTGTTTCTTCACGAATGTATTGTAACTTGTCACTCGATTCATGAGTTTTATCCCTACTCGTGCTTATTTTAGAATCATTTTTAGGAACATCTAAGTCTACAGCTGACAAACGGTAACAACTTTTACAGCAGTGAGTGTGGTTGCTAGTGTGTTATTGTTGTTGTTGTGGTCTTCAGTCCTGAGACTGGTTTGATGCAGCTCTCCGTGCTACTCTATCCTGTGCAAATTGCTTCATCTCCCAGTATGTACCAAAGCCTACATCCTTCTGAATCTGCTTAGTGTATTCATCTCCTGGTCTCCCTCTACGATTTTTACCATCCAATACTAAATTGGTGATCCATTGATGCCTCAGAACATGTCCTACCAACCGATCCCTTCTTCTAGTCAAGTTGTGCCACAAACTCCTCTTCTCCCCAATTCTATTCAATATCTCCTCATTAGTTATGTGATCTATCTATCTAATCTTCAGCATTCTTAATGTAGCACCACATTTTGAAAGCTTCTATTCTCTTCTTGTCCAAACTATTTATCGTCCATATTTCACTTCCATACATGGCTACACTCCATACAAATACTTTCAGAAATGACTTCCTACACTTAAATCTATACTCGATGTTAACAAATTTCTCATCTTCAGAAACGCTTTCCTTGCCATTGCCAGTCTAAATTTTATGTCCTCTCTATTTCGGCCATTATCAGTTATTTTGCTCCCCAAATAGCAAAACTCATTTATTACTTTAAGTGTCTCATTTCCTAATCTAATTCCCTCAGAATCACCTTACTTAATTAGACTACATTCCATTATCCTTGTTTTGCTTTTGTTGATGTTCATCTTATACCCTCCTTTCAAGACACTGTCCATTCCATTCAGCTGCTCTCCCAAGTCCTTAGCTGTCTCTGACAGAATTACAATGTCATCGGTGAACCTTGAAGTTTTTACTTCTTCTCCATAGATTTTAATACCTACTCCGAATTTTTCTTTTGTTTCCTTTACTGTTAGCTCAATATACAGATTATAGCATCGGGGAGAGGCTACAACCCAGTCTCACCCCCTTCCCAGCCACTGCTTCCCTCTCATATCCCTCGACTCTTATAACTGCCATCTGGTTTCTGTACAAATTGTAAATAGCCTTTTACTTCCTGTATTTTACCCCTGCCACCTTCAGAATTTGAAAGAGAATATTCCAGTCAACATTGTCAAAAGCTTTCTCTAAGTCTACAAATACTAGAAACCTAGGTTTGCCTTTTCTTAATCTAGCTTCTAAGATAAGTCATAGGGTCAGTATTGCCTCACGTGTTCCAACATTTCTACAGAATTCAAACTGATCTTCCCCGAATTCGGCTTCTACCAGTTTTTCCATTCGTCTGTAAAGAATTCACGTTAGTATTTTGCAGCCATGACTTATTAAACTGATAGTTTGGTAATTTTCACATATCTCAACACCTGCTTTCTTTGGGATTGGAATTATTATATTCTTCTTGAAGTTTGAGGGTATTTTACATGTCTCATAAATTTTGCTCACCAAACGGTAGAGTTTTGTCAGGACTGGCTCTCCCAAGGCTGTCAGTAGTTCTAATGGAATGTTGTCTAATACCAGGGCCTTGTTCCGACTTAGGGCTTTCAGTGCTCTGTCAAACTCTTCACACAGTATCATATCTCCCATTTCATCTTCATCTGCACCTTCTTCCATTTCCATAATATTGTCCTCAAGTACATCGCCCTTGTATAGACCCTCTATAAACTCCTTCCACCTTTCTGGTTCAAATGGCTCTGAGCACTATGGGACTTAACATCTGAGGTCATCAATCCCCTAGAACGTAGAATTATTTAAACATAACTAACCTAACGTCATCGCACACATCCATGTCCGAGGCAGGATTCGAACCTGTGCCTAGAACCGCTCGACGACACTGGCTGGCTCCACTTTTCTGCTTTCCCTTCTTTGCTTAGTACTGGGTTTCCATCTGAGCTCTTGATATTCATATAAGTGGTTCTCTTTTCTCCAAAGGTCTTCTTTAATTTTCCTGTAGGCAGTACCTATCTTACCCCTAGTGATATAAGCCTCTACATCCTTACATATGTTCTCTAGCCATGCCTGCTTAGCCATTTTGCACTTCCTGTCGATCTCATTTTTGAGACGTTTGTATTCCTTTTTGCCTGCTTCATTTATTGCATTTTTATATTTTCTCCTTTCATCAATTAAATTCAATATTTCTTCTGTTACCCAAGCATTTCTACTAGCCCTCGTCTTTTTACATACTTTATCCTCTGCTGACTTCACTACTTCATCCCTCAAAGCTACCCATTCTTCTTCTACTGTATTTCTTTCCCCCATTCTTGTCATTTGTTCCCTTATGCTCTCCCTGAAACTCTGTACAACCTCTAGATTAGTCAGTTTATCCAGGTCTCATTTCCTTAAATTCCCATCTTTTTGCACTTTCTTCGGTTTTAATCTACAGTTCATAACCAATAGCTTGTGGTCAGAGTCCACATCTGCCCTTGGAAATGTCTTACAATTTAAAACCTGGTTCCTAAATCTCTATCTCACCATTATATAACCTATCTGATACCTTCTAGTATCTCCAGGCTTCTTCCCATGTATACAACTTTCTTTCATGATTCTTGAACCAAGTGTTAGCTATGATTAAGTTGTGCTCTGTGCAGAATTCTACCAGGCGGCTTCCTCTTTCATTTCTTACCCCCATTCCATATTCACCTACTATGTTTCCTTCTCTTCCTTTTCCTACTATCGAACTCCAGTCACCCATGACTATTAAATTTTCGTCTCCCTTCACTATCTGAATAATTTCTTTTATCTCATCATACATTTCTTCAATTTCTTCGTCATTTGCAGAGCTAGTTGGCATATAAACTTGTACTACTGTAGTAGGCATGGGCTTCGTGTCTATCTTGGCCACAATAAGGCGTTCACTATGCTGTTTGTAGTAGCTTACCCGCACTCCTACTTTTTGTTCATTATTAAACCTACTCCTGCATTACACCTATTTGATTTTGTATGTATAACTCTGTATTCACCTTGTTCCTCCTGTCACCAAACTTCGCTAATTCCCACTATATTTGTCATGAGCAAACGGAATGTTCTGACTAGAGCAACCATATGATCGAAATTTTGAAGGAAATTCCATATTGCAGGCAAATAGTGCCGACTTGTGGCATAAAAGACTATGGGCAACTTGTGTTATAAAAGACTATGTCATCTGCATTCTGAAGCTATGGATGCGCTTTGTAATAGCCTGGCTAGTGGAATTTCACATGGGGGAACAATACATACTCCCTGTGCAATTTTCTTAGAGGGAAAACAAACAAGACTTTCATTTCCACGATCTAGCTCAAGAGCCACAGAAATTCTCAACCTAGTTCACTCAGATTTGTGTGGGCCGATGCAAACTAGATCAATTGGAGGAGCCAATTACTTCCTTACTCTAATTGATGATTATTCCAGGAAAGTATCTGTATATTTCCTCAGAAATAAACATCAAGTAGCACAACTGATACGAGACTTCAAAAATCTAGTAGAAAGGCAAACTGGAAAAAGGATCTGCACTCTACGCACCGATAATGGCACAGAATATGTGAATGATAATCTGATAACATTTTTCAGAAAGGAAGGAATCCGACATCAGACCACAGCGCCATATGCACCAGAACAAAACGGAGTTGCTGAGCTTTACAACTGTACAATATTAAAAAAGCAAGATGCTTGCTCTTTGAAGCAAATTTGCCAAATAAATTCTGGGCAGAAGCAGTCTCCACAGCAGTTTATTTAATTAACAGGTCCCCGACTACTGCACTAAAGAACAAGACCGCGGAGGAAGCTGGGACAAACAAGAAGCCGATTCTTAAGCATCTTAGAATATTTGGAAGCAAGGTATATGCTCACATTCCAAGAGCCAACAGACGAAAACGGGACAAAAAAAGTGTTGAGTGTATTTTGGTAGGATACTGCGAAGATTCAAATCATACAGACTTTTTGAACCTAACTGTCAGAGAATCATAAAAACGAGAGATGTGATTTTTGATTAAGATACTTCGAACCAGTGCAAAGAGGGAACTGAGTCAAAGGAATCAAGTTGACAGAACAAACTCAGAGAAAAATTTAAGTTGAAAGATCTTGATGAAGTTACAAACTGTTTAGGCATCCGAATTACTAGAAACTGCAAAGAAGGTTATTTGTGGATGGATCAGACACACTATGTGGAACAAATTCTTAACAGATTTTATATATACATTTATTTATTCTTTGCCCATGGATTCCAGCTGAAAATCCAGCTGAGAGTATTGGGTGTGTCATACAATAGGCTATTAACATCAAACTTGATTTCATTATATATAAATGAAACAAATAATTAAACAGAAATAGTCTATAAGCATACAAAGGTATTATATGTTTCACGTTATATGCACACACAAATCCAAACAACATACAGAAATGATGATTTTTAAAGGTACATTTCAGTAATGATATAACATATTTAAACACCATCTTAGTATTCACTCAAACTGTATATACATTTCTCTGTGTATATACAGTTTGAGTGAAAGAGTGTAACCCAATATGTACACCACTGGACGGTAATCAGATGCTCACTCATGATATGTGTCCAAAAACAGAACAAGAGCAACAAGTTATGAGGAACATACACTATCATGAAGCAATAGGTAGTTTAATATATTTTCAATTAGGAACAAGGCCATACCTAGCCTTTTTGATAGGAATTGTTAGCCGTTTTTGTAATAATCCAGGCATACCACACTGGCAAGCAGTCAAAAAACCTTCAGATATCTAAAAGGTACTTATGATATGAAACTTTTGTTTTCTAACATAGAGGACTGCCACATAGTACGTTACTGTGATGCAGATTGGGCCGGAGATTCTGAAGACAGAAAGTCAACAGCTGAATATCTCTTTAAATCTCAAGGGTAGTGATATCTTGGCAGTGTAAGAAGCAGCCAACAGTGGCCTTATCTACAATTGAGGCAGAATATATGGCTCTGACCTCAGCATGTCAGGAGGCTCTATGGCTTCAAAGGCTATACAATGAAATATCACCAAACCCCAAAAAAGACCCTGTCAAACTATTATGTGACCACAAAGCAGCAATTCACCTGTCTAAGACTAGCAGCTGAGTTGAAACAAAACATATAGATACAAGACACTACTTCATAAAGGAAAAAATAGAGTTAGCACAAATTACTGTGGAGCACATACTTTCAGACCAAATGCTGGCAGATATGATGGCAAAATCTCTGACAAAGCTAAGCCATCATCTACCACTACAAGGTTTTTGACTAAGAAAGTACTTTTTTGTTGTGTGTGTGTGTGTATCTTTTTTGCAGGCCTAATTCCAGTTGGGGTGTGGTATTTTAGAATCTATGCCTCCCTGGTGTGTGAATATCTTTTGTGTTGCTATGGGCAACTACAGACGCTATGTTTTATTTTATTCCGTGTATTGACCTTTATGTGTGTAATTCATGTAGCTTGCTTAATGTATTAATAAATTTTTCCAATCAGACACTGCCCATAAATTATTCTGCTAACAGAAAACTTGGATTTCATGGTCAAGTGACTGCTCATAAGCCACACATCACGCCGGTAAATGCCAAACGACGTCTCACTGGTGACGAATGAACAGTGGAAAAACGTTGTGTGGAGTGATGAATCACAGTACACAATTTGGCGATTCAATGACAGAGTGTGGGTATGGCGGATGCCCGGTGAACGTCATCTGCCAGCATCTGTGTAGTGCCAACAGTAAAAGTCGAAGGCGGTGGTGTTATTGTGTAGTCGTGTTTTTCATCGAAGAGGCTTGCACCCCTTGTTGTTTTGCGTGGCACTATCACAGCACAGGCCTACATTGATGTTTTAAGCACCTTCTTGCATCCCACTGTTGAAGAGAAATTCGGGGATGGACATTGCATCTTTCAACACAATCGAGCACTTGTTCATAATGCACGGCCAATGGCAGAGTGGTTACACGACAAGAACATCCCTGTAGTGGACTGGCCTGCACAGAGTCCTGATCTGAATCCTACAGAACACTTTTGGGATGTTTTGGAACGCCAACTTCGTGCCAGGCCTCACAAAGTGACATTGATACCTCTCCTCACTGCAGCACTCCGTGAAGAACGGGCTGCCATTCCCCAAGAAACCTTCCAGCACCTGACTGAACGTATGCCTGCGAGAGTGGAAGCTGTCATCAAGTCTAAGGGTGGGCTAACACCATATTGAATTCCTGCATTACCAATGGAGGCTGCCACGAACTTGTAAGACATTTTCAGCCAGGTGTCCGCATACTTTTGATCACACAGTGTATAATAGTCAGATGCACCGACTGCAAATTAAGCATCATACATCAATAGCTGTTATGATTATTTGTGTTTTTCTTTCTTAATTATACTGAAAACTAAAATGCTCTTCACCAAACTTGATTCACCTTTTTAGAGCATCTCCAATGTTCATACTGTGAACGTTATGAGTAGGCAACACATCCTTCTTTTATAATTATAGATTTAGAAAATATTTTTCTTGAGATCCCCATCATTGGCACTATACCCAAACGAGAGGAATGAAGAGACAACATCGCATTGTTTGCTAAACGAGAACATCCGCATAGAGAGACCTCATAAGCTACGAATAATGAAGGTCCCATCAAGAAAGGATACTGTCCAGGAAACCACGTGCAATGACGGAACGTGTGGGCTCAAAAAGCCATTGAAAATTATGTCCCACAAATGTTCAACGAATTTCAAGTCAAGCGATCTGGGTGACCAAATCATTCACTCGAATTTTCCAGAATGTTCTTCAAACCAGTCACGAATGAATGTAACCGGTGACATGGCACATAGTCATCCATAAAAATTCCATCATTGTTTGGGAACAAGAAGTCAACGAATGACTGCAAATGATCTCCAAGTAGCCAAAAACAACCTATCCAGTCAATGACCGGTTCAGTTGGAATGGAGGTCGCAGTCCTTTCCATGTAAACACAGCTAACACTATTATGGAGCCACCACCAGCTGGCAAAGTGCCTCGTTGACAACCTGGGTCCATGGCTTCACAATGTCTGCACCACACTCGAACCCTGCTATCAGCTCTTACCAACTGTAATCGGGACTTAACTGACCACACCACAGTTTTCCAGTCATCTAAGGTGCAACTGATACGGTCACAAGCCCACAAGAGGTGCTGAAGGTGATATTGTGCTGTTAGCAAAGGCACTCGCATTAGCTGTCTACTGCCATAGCCGATTAATGCGAAAATTCGGCACACTGTCCTAATGGATATGTTCAAATCACAGGTCCCACATTGATTCCTGCGGTTATTTTACACAGTGTTGCTTGTCCGTTAGCACTGACTGCTCTACGTAAACGCTTATGCATTCGTTAAGAGAATGTCGTTGGCCCCTATATATAATGCCCAAAATTTGGTATTCTGGGCACTCTCTTGAGAGTGCGAACCCAGGGTATTTAATTCTCTAACGATTTCCGAAATGGAATGTCCCGTGTATCTAGCTCCTACTGCAATTCCACATTCAGAGCCTGTTAATTCCTGTTGCGTGGCCATAATCATGTCAGAAACGTTTTCACGTGGATCACCCGAGTACACACGACAGCTCTGCCATTGCACTGCTCTTTTATACTTGGCGTAAGCAATACTACCGCCATCTGTGTGTGTGTGTGTGTGAATAGTGCTATAGTGTGTATAGTTAAATAACTAATGCTCAGTATATTCCAGAATAGTGGAAGCAGGATTGCAGTGCACTTATTACTTAACTAACAGTAATACATAAACTTCTGTAGTGACTATCATTTCAGCTGCATAACAGACTGTAACATTTTCAAAGGAACTATCTGCAGAATTAATGTGATTACCACAAGAATGACATCTGTGCCTTCTTGGTGTTAACGAGACAGGTGCTTCGTATATGATAGTGAACAGGTTGATGGATGTTTCCCTTCAAATGTTAGCAGTTCTCGGTTCCATTCTCTGCTTGTTCTTGAGAGAAACCTGAGCTGGTGTAGCACGGCGGATGTTCCTGGTCGCATATTGGTGTATAGTGTATGCTCGGTTCACAGAGCAGGATGAAATATGTAAAGCTTAACCGGGGTCGTCGCTAATAAGAAGCGCCCGACGCTCCACGTTACATTTACGTACGAAGTCACCACTGACGTCATTCAATCGTAGTGGATAGCCTAACACCACAACATTCACCTGAGCACCCATACCGTACTGATCATACAGTTCTTACTGTATCATCTGCTAGCAACGATTTCAATATAACTGCTACTGATGCTCCGCCAAGGAAATAGAAAAGTGCCTTATGAATGAGAATTTCTATTTGCAGTATGATATTCAAAACAACAATAAGACGTTGACAAAAGGCAGCAAACTGCATATTCTTTACACATTTTCACCATTTCTTTCTGATCTTAATTGATTTCTTGATAGTTGTGCACTAAACGGGTCCTTTCGGCTATCACGATATTCGTATGGGCATTATAGAAATTTAATTGCTTCAACACTTGATTTCCTTAACAAGTACTAGATTTTGTGTTGAATATGATTCTGAATGTGATGTTAATTTGACTTTTAAGTCCGTTTCCTGACTACTTGCGGAATGATATATGGTCTTTTCTGACAGTTGTGTTGCCTGTCCCCTGAATTCTGGAAGAGTTGTGGCCTCTAGCAGTCACCTGATTGATTATAATATGCACCAAGATCTTCACTGTTATAACAGGAATTCTCCTTTGTTGCTTGTTCCCCATACCATACTAAGTAAAGCAAGAGAATGCTCATTCTGCTGAAAAATTGGATGTACACAGTTCCTTAATAAGAATCTGTGAGGGGTAGCAACGCATGAAATGAAACAGTCCGAATATGGTGCGAGATGCGACATACTAAAAAGGACGGCAAACACAAATAATCTTTGAGCAACAATCAGTACTCACACCGCAGCCAACTCAATCGGTTGGTATTCTTCCAGCTAACAGTACGGTATAAGGGTATCTTGGCAACAATGCAGAACGCGTTTGTCAACTCTGTGAACAAAGAGTTACTTTCTACATGTGACAGAATAATCCGGCTGAATTCACTTGATTTGTTTGTATCATTTTCTCTGAATATTGTGCGTGGTTTACACATAAGATGGGAAGTGATGTTATCAGTTTATGGTTTTGAGTCCAGGAAAGTGTTCCACTCAGAAATTGCAACTAATGAGAGAAGGTAACTGTAACAAGCAGAAGTGCTTTGTTGGCACTGCACATTTTAACGATTTTGATCGAGATAATCTTACGCTGCAGTTTTCTTCTTCGGCACATCAGTGAAGAAGTGTGCACACAATCAACTAAGCGAAAGATTCCTGCAATACGCGTGATTATTTATTTATAAACGACGACGTCCGGATTTTCCCTTGCGAGAGAACGCGTTTACAAGATCGTGTGCCGACTAGATCTAGATTCGCATATTTTACTGCTTACGCCGCGTGTGAGTAATTTTTCATTGATTGTATGAGTAGCCGTTCGTATTGTGATATTTTATAAAATTTCAAACATTTGCTAGTGTCGCGACGAAGTTGTACTGTTATCGTCCACTTTAGGCTTAAACTTGCGCCCTTTTAAAATTTTCAGAACGGTAGACCTATCCTCATTCAAAACAATAGTTTTCTAATTTTATTGTACAATTACTTGAGAAATAATTATTATGAGAATTTTCGGATGCTTGCAAAACATATTTTCTCAAGTTACTGTACGAGTTTTCTGGATAAGGTTCGAATTTATTTCGTAGCAAATCAGCGTTTGTGGTTTACAGTTCAGCCGTAGAGTACATCCCCCCTGAATTTCATTGTATATCAACGCAAATAAACGTGCATTTTTGGAAGCTACCATTGGCTTTTTCATAATCTATGAGCAATTTGTACAAATCGGCGTTTGTGTTTTATTTAGTGTGGCAGATTTTCTAACACACTGCGTTACATTTAGTTTTCCTTTAAAGAGGTGTAGCCCCATAATTACCTGCATTTATCGTAAATTTATTCTATTTTCGAGTTTGCTTACTATAATTAACATCAAAGCGTTTTAGGAAACTAGAAATTTTTACTACAGGTTTTTGTGTTGCCTTAATAGAAATCTCGTTTTGTGTATTTGCTCGAGTTCTTATAAGGAGTGAGCACTTTTTAGCTCAACTGATTAAAAGATAATCAGGGGCTTAATTTAAAGTTATTTGTTCCCTACCTTATAATACATCACTCCAGCCAAATAATCCTGCCTTGGGATGGATGTGTGTGATGTCCTTCGGTTAGTTAGGTTTAAGTAGTTCTGTCTATGGGACTGATGACCTCAGATGTTGAGTCCCATAGTGCTCAGAGACATTTGAAGCCAGCAAAAACACAGTCCCATAGTGAATGCTGTTCTCAAACACGTGACAAGTTGGCTGACTTATGTAAGTAGCTGGAAATTGTCCCTAACTACTGTAAAACAACTGACAGCTGATGTGAATTGGTGTGTTGGAAGAGATCCCGAGAGTCTGTGATACGTGTACCAGAGGTACCTCAAGTTATATCCTCTCCTGCGGATCCTGTCACCTCGGCAGAAAGTACAGTTTCTGCCATTACTCTACTCTACTTGACTGTCTTTGCATGAGACTGAGCCAGTGGAACTCACTTCAACCGGTTTAGGGGAACTCGTTTTGCCCAGTGTCGGGAGGAGGCAAACACAAAAGTGCAGGCATCTATTAATCGTCAGCAGTTCAGACAAACAGTGAATGATGATACCTCTTATGGAAATGAAGCAAGGGACAGAAAAGGACACCAGGTGCAATCAGTGTGTATACCTAGGGCCTCATTCAATATTTTGAAGAGTCTATTCCGGCAGTCACGGAGAGAACAGTGTGCAGCCAGCTGCAGATCGTGGTACACGTTGCACGTGATGCCTGTCGTCTGGGCTTGGAAGTCACTCTTGGCTCATTCCGACGACTGGCAGAGAAGATTGAGAAGGGCAGCCTTGTGCACGGAGTTTCAACAAAGCTCACAATTTGCTGCATTGCCCCCAAAAATGATCGTGGCACTTTGGTTCTGAGTCGAGTGGAAGAACTGAACCGGAGACTTCAAAGCTTCGGTGACAAGCTAGGCTGCAACTTCGTGGACTTGCACGGTAGGTTGACAACTGTAGGGTCTCGCTAAATGCATCAGGTGTGCACTATACGTCAGAGGCTGCCACTCAGCTAGCTGACTCTGTGTGGAGTGCACACAATGGTTTTTTTAGATTAGGCAACTCTCCATGCAATCCAGATGATGATAACTGCAGAAAACCCAGAAGTATCAGTGTAAGATCAAAAGAAGTGCCTCCTGCAGGTGATAGCATTAAAATTCTAATGATTAACTGCTATAGCAATCGTAACAAAGGATCAGAGTTTTAAAGTGCTCATGAAAAGCAATGAAGCTTACATAATACTAGGTACAGAAAGCTACATGAAACCTGAAATTGATAGCAGTGAGATTTGTGGGGAAAATTTAAGTGTATATTGAAAGGATAGGCAACTGGGAATTGGAGGTGACGTATTTATCACAGTAGAGAAGAAACTCAAAGCCACCGAGATAGATACTGAAGCTGCATGTGAGATTGATTGTTTGGGAAAGATCCAGTATCAGGATTGGGCATAAAATGATAATTGGATCCTTCTCTTGCCCTCCAGACTCATCTCCTGATGTAACTGAAAACTTTAGAGAAAACCTGAGTTCACTTGTACATAAGTTCGCCAGTCATACTTTAATCATTGGAGGAGACTTTGGTCACCCAACAACTAGTTGGAAAGATGACAGTGCTGCTAGTGGTGAGTGTGATGAGACATCCTGTGAAACTTTACTAGGTGCCATCTCCGAAAACTACATAATAGTTGGCCATGCACTCGATGGATGTGTACCCAATAGAACACTTCATAATTGGAGGGAACCTCTGTGATATACTCTCACTGTAAAGAAACAGAGATTACTGCAGAAGTGTAGCACTATAGATATAGAGATGTTGAATGAAATACATTTGGCTGTCAAGAGAACAATGTGAGATGCTTTCAATGACTACTATAGCTGAATATTGTCAAGTGATCTTTCACAGAACCCAGAGAAATTCTGGTCATACGTAAAGGCTGCAAAGTTAGTGTCCAGTAACTGGCAAATGGGACAGTAACTGAAAATGAGGGTAGCAAAGCAAAAGATGACATATTTTACTGTTTTCAAACGTTCCTTTCTAAAGGAAAACCCAGCATAATTGCCCCACTTTAATCCTCATACAACTGAAAAGGCGAATGAAATAAGTATTTGTGTAAGTCACATTTAGAAATAGCGAAATCGTTAATACGGAACAAAGCTCCTGGGCCTGACAGAATTCTTGTCAGATTATATACGGTCATTACACGTCAAGGGGACAAGGGTCCCCACTCGACCACCACCACATCTAATAAAATTTGGTGTGAAGGTCCTATATGGTCTTTGAAGCTCATATACCAAATTTCCGTTCAGTATCTTCAGTGGTTGAGTTTTTCGGGGCTTTTAAATAGAGGCTACTCATCTTCGCATCAAATACAAAGATGCAAATGTGCCAAGTTTGCTAGGCTTTTTTACAAGTTCTAGCGCACATTTGGTCACTTGTTTTAATATACATAGACAACTTTTTATGTTGAATCACACCATGGCAAAAATTTGGGATTTAGCCACACCTAAATATAGTTACAAGCCTCTAAAAGTGGCTAAAAAATTCATCGTACTATTCTGAGAGCCAAGGCTTGAATGACCAATGCTACTCTTCATATGAACCAACCACACCAAAACTTCAGATTAGATTAGTTTAGATTAGATTAATACTAGTTCCATGGATCATGAATACGATATGTCGTAATGATGTGGAACGAGTAAAATTTTCCAATACATGACATAATTAAGTTAATTTAACAACATACTTAAGTTAATATAACAACTTTTTTATTTTTTGTTTGTTTTAATTTTTTTAATTTTTTTAATAATTTTTTTTCTTAATTTATATCTAAAAATTCCTCTATGAAGTAGAAGGAGTTGTCATTCAGAAATTCTTTTAATTTCTTCTTAAATACTTGTTGGTTATCTGCCAGACTTTTGATACTATTTGGTAAGTGACCAAAGACTTTAGTGGCAGTATAATTCACCCGTTTCTGTGCCAAAGTTAGATTTAATCTTGAATAATGAAGATCATCCTTTCTCCTGGTATTGTAGTTATGCACACTGCTATTACTTTTGAATTGGGTTTGGTTGTTAATAACAAATTTCATAAGATAGTATATATATGCTGAGAAGCTACTGTGAATATCCCTAGATCCTTAAATAAATCTCTGCAGGATGATCTTGGGTGGACTCCAGCTATTATTCTGATTACACGCTTTGTGCAATAAATACTTTATTCCTCAGTGATGAATGACCCCAAAATATGATACCATATGAAAGCAATGAGTGAAAATAGGCATAGTAAGCTAATTTACTAAGATGGTTATCACCAAAATTTGCAATGACCCTTATTGCATAAGTAGCTGAACTCAAACGTTTCAGCAGATTTCTTCCGATTTAATCTTTCATCAATGGACACACCTAAAAATTTGGAATATTCTACCTTAGCTATATGCTTCTGATTAAGGTCTATATTTATTAATGGTGTCATACCATACACTGTATGGAACTGTATGTACTGTGTCTTATCAAAATTCAGTGAGAGTCCGTTTACAAGGAACCACTTAGTAATTTTCTGAAAGACAGTATTGACAATTTCATCAGTTAATTCTTGTTTGTCAGGTGTGATTACTATACTTGTATCATCAGCAAGGAGAACTAACTTTGCCTCTTCATGAATATAGAATGGCAAGTCATTAATATATATTAAGAACAACAAAGGACCCAAGACTGACCCTTGTGGAACCCCATTCTTGATAGTTCCCCAGTTTGAGGAATGTGCTGATCTTTGCACATTATGAGAACTGCTTATTTTTTCTGCACTCGTCCAGTTAGGTATGAATTGAACCATTTGCGCACTGTCCCACGCATGCCACAATATTTGAGCTTGTCTAGCAGAATTTCATGATTTACACAATCAAAAGCCTTTGAGAGATCACAAAAAATCCCAATGGGTGGTGTTCGGTTATTCAGATCATTCAAAATTTGATTGGTGAAGGCATATATGGCATTTTCTGCTGAAAAACCTTTCTGGAAACCAAACTGACATTTTGTTAGTACTTCAATTTTACAGATATGTGAAGCTACTCTTGAATACATTACTTTCTCAAAAATTTTGGATAAAGCTGTTAGAAGGGAGATTGGACGGTAATTGTTGACATCAGATCTATCCCCCTTTTTATGCAAAGGTATAACAATAGCATATTTCAGTCTATCAGGGAAAATGCCCTGTTCGAGAGAGCTATTACACAGGTGGCTGAGAATCTTATCTGTTGAGAACAAGCTTTTAGTATTTTGCTGGAAATGCCATCAATTCCATGTGAGTTTTTGCTTTTAAGCAAGTTTATTATTTTCCTAATTTCAGAGGGAGAAGTGGGTGAGATTTCAATTTATCAAATTGCATAGGTATGGCCTCTTTCATTAACAGCCTAGCATCTTCTAATGAACACCTGGATCCTACTATATCCACAACATTTAGAAAAGATTATTAAAAATATTTTCAACTTCTGACTTTTTGTTCGTAAAGTTTTCATTCAATTTGATGGTAATACTGTCTTCCTGCACTCTTGGTTGACATGTTTCTCTTTTAATAATATTCCAAATTGTTTTAATTTTATTATCAGAGTTGCTGATTTCAGACATGATACACATAATTCTGGATTTTTTAATAACTTTTCTTAATAAAACACAGTAGTTTTTATAATGTTTGATAGTTTCTGGGTCACTACTCTTTCTTGCTGTCAGATACATTTCCCTTTTCCGGTTACAAGATATTTTTATACCCTTAGTAAGCCATGGTTTGTTACAAGGTTTCTTACGAGTATATTTAACTATTTTCTTGAGGAAGCAGTTTTCAAATGCATTTACAAAAATGTCATGAAATAAATTATATTTTAAATTGGCATCAGGTTCATGGTACACCTCATTCCAAACTAACTGCTGTAGGCTTTCCCTGAAATTTGCAATTGTTAAATCGTTGACTGAACGTACTACTTTGGAGGACTGTTTAGTATTGCTGAATGGAGCTATGTCATATATTGTAACTAGCTGTGCACCATGATGAGAAAGATCATTCTCAATAGGCTGAGCATTTATCTGGTTAAACTTATCTTGGTCTATAAAGAAGTTATCTATCAGTGAGCTGCTATCCTTTACCACTGGAGTAGGAAAATCAATAATGGGTGTCAAATTGAAAGAACCGAATAATACTTCAAGGGCATTTTTCCTATTACCCTCTTTCAGAGAATCTACATTGAAGTCCCCACAAATATAATTTGCTTCCCCCTGTCTGACAGATAGCACAACAAGGAGTCCAAATTTTTCAGAAATAGATGAAAATTTCCTGATGGGGACCTATATACAGTTACAATTATAAATGTGCCTTTTTTTAATTTAAGCTCACGGGCACATGCTTCTATATGTTTCTCTACACAAAACTTTTTTGTTTCTATACTTTTTGCACAATGCTAACTTTTGATATATATGGCAACTCCTCCTTTCTCCATATTTTCTCTCATTACATGTGCAGAGAGCTTATATCCACTTACATTTACCTTATCCATATCAGTAACAATGTGATGCTCAGACAGGAATAGTATATCTATTTCATCGTCAACTTCTAAATCTTCTAAACAAACCAGAAGCTCATCTGTTTTATTCTTTAAACTCCCAATATTTTGATGAAATATACTTACATTATTTTCCTTTTATGAGAACCTTTCCTTGTTCTAACATTTGCAGTACTCTCCTGTCTGAGTTTCTCATTGTGCTTAGGCCTAGTTCCTATACCAGTGGTCACATGGTGTTCAGAGAGGCAGATTATGTCAACTGGGTTGGGTGACTTTAATTCATCAATGCAATTACCTAGGACTGAGATACAACTTGGTGGAGGTAAAATTTCTGGTGATTGGTGAAAATTTATAATTGACAGCTGTGATTGGTGATCCAATGTGCTAGAATTGTGCTGTTTAATTTCTTTCCTAAACTGAAGATTTGTTTCAATCCTGACCTCTCGTAGAACTTGACATCGTTCTGTCTTACCTATCCTAAAAAAGGTGCTGCTCCAACACCTGTAACCACTGGTATTTTACCATTCATGGCAGTGCCCCCCCCCCCTTCCCCTATAATTTCCTGCTATTACCCCAGCCAGTTTCCCCTTCCCTTTCCTGTTGAGATGTAGGCCGTGCCTGGTATAGTCCCACTTACTGAGAGAATCAACAGGAACCACACCAATATGAGCCTCCACACCCGACCCAAGCAGCTGTTCCAACTCCAAATTAACTCTCCCAACAGAAGAGTTCAAATGAGGCTGGTCATGCCGTCTCAGGACAGATACAAATTCAACATTGGTGTGTCTTGATGCTGACGCAATCTTTACCAGGTCACACTCTATACTGTACCCAGGATCTCTGTCGATGCTATTCTCTGGCCCTCCCACAATAACCACGGTGTCTTCCCTGGTAAATCCTTTACAGAGTGAACCTAAATCCTCTGTCACCTGATCCAGACTAGCACTTGGTTTGAAAAAATTTGTGACCTGGTATTCTGGTCCTAATTCCTCCTGCAGAAGTTGGCCTACACCTCTGGCATGAGAACTGCCTAACAACAAAACTTTCTTCCTTTTCGATGACTTTCCTACATTCTTTTTCAATTTCCTATTGAAAGTTTGTTGTGTCCTGTCTACACCTACCTCTGCTTGAGGCTCATCAGTTTCTAAATGAAGCATCAGGTCAAACTTATTTTTGACATTCACCACAAAACTGTCAGGCTTAGTTCTAGGCCTGTTCCTTCTGTTACCTGTTGCCACTTCCCACCTCTCTTTGCCCTTCTCCCTCCTTAACCTGTCCAGATCTTCCCTAGCCTGATCTAGCTCAGCCTGAAGGGCAGCAATTTTCCCCTCCTGTTCCACTATCTTCCTATCTCTGCTGCAAATCCTACATAACCACTGATGAGCCTGATCCACTTCCCCGACACCCACACCACTGCAGTCCCCCCAGTGAAAAAAACTACTGCATCCATCGCACCAAACCCCGGAACTAACAATTCTACGGCAAGTCAGGCATTTCTCACTCATGGCAAAAATAATACTTTAGCTAGAATAAATCAATTAAATTACCAAAAACAAAAAAAAGACGTTACAAGAATTAAGTCTATTCACAAATGTATATAAGCAAGTTTCTGATTTAAAATTCCGCTGTTTTTCTGAGATCTGTATTAAAACAACGAACGTATACACTATTTATTATATATTTCACTCGATAGAACAAAAAAAAAGGACAATTAAACAAGGGTTATTCCTACCTACAATGTCTATTTATGGATCAAATTTAACTAACATTGGATGCCTAGAAGAAAAGATATGCCTCTACAAAGCAAGCAAAGTTTTCTACGTGCAAATTTTGGGGTATTTTTGGTGGACAATATCTCAACTGAGTCTTTTTCAATCCTCTTTTTCTTGCCACAGCTGGAAAGAACATGCTTTAAGCTTTTGAAGCTTTATTGCTTTATTTCTGGATCCAGCATACTGATGGGTGAGAATCCATTTCAAAAGTTATTATTTTAGCACTTCGAGAAGATTGGAAAGTGAAACATTTTGCTCATTAAGTCCCACAATTAATTTTTTTAGTATATAAATCAGTTTCAAACATTAATTTAACGTATACCATAAAACAAACATAAGACACAACACAACAAATTTGCAAACAAAAACACTAAAGAGCCAGTTCCATTTTTGATTAAATAGTTCTACAATTTTATCAAGGACAGATTGAGGAAAACTATTGTCTTCCAGATGATGATGGTGACTGTGCTTCTAAAGCCATGAAAATATGTTGCTCAGGAATCCAGCAGGTGTCTTTAGCAGCTGGCCAGTGGAAGGAATGAGCAGAACCTTGTGGGTGCATAAAGCTGATGAGGCCATCATATTGTTCATGTGAAATATGCTATTAACTTTATTTGAAAGGCATAGACAGCAATGGTATCTTGGTGGAGACAGTCGCTGATCATACAAATGCTAATACTCTGACATTCTTTGCCACCAAAATAGATAACAAATCGATGTAATATGGCCTGACTATTCTCTCAATTAAATCCTTGTACAGCATCTTCAACAACAAAGGAATAATTCCCAGAAAATAATCAATATAATTAATCCATTTTCTGCAAGATTTCATTTTCACTGCTTAAGGTATAAACTGTAGTATTTTGTCATGAAGTGATGACTTCTTAAAGTGGTAATTTTCAAAATCAGTGTCTCCATGAAATCTTCAGCAGTTCTCTGACATTTATCCAATGCGTATCTGTCAGTAGGACATATTGTTGGTATTACATTGTTTCTTCAGGGTCATAGTTTTTAAAAGAGTGTCTGAGAAAAGTCTTTGGTTGTATTTTTCCTGGCCATTCCTCACAACATCGCACCATACAATCTTTCGATTCTCAAAACCCTGTAGTCATCTTGGATGGATGTTCCTGAAGCCAAGATTAATGTGACATTTTGATGAATTGCACATACACATATTGAATTTGAACCAGAAGCACCAACTGTAGTACATCATTTCCGCTTGAACTCTCAAAATTTTGAGAAGCTCAGTGGATTTCCATATTGGTTATAATAAGCAATGAACTTTTCTCTCGGGTTTCAAAGGAGCAGATGTTTCTGCTTGTGAATCTTTTTCCTATTTTACTGCAACACAATCCTTTTAGCTTGAGCATAAACAAGATAACTCATCATCTCCAAAAAACAAAGTTAGGACATTTTGCTTTACTCCATCATTAAGCTTTGTCCCTTTTCAGTTTGCACGTGTTGCCAAAATTCCATCTTCTAGCTTTAGTTTCTAGACTTCTGTTCCATTTTAGTCTAAGCAGCAAATTCTTTAGCTGTTTTTTCAATAGTCCAACTATTTGGGGCCAGGATCACAATTTGAATTTTACTGGAATTTCTGGAAGTCTGAAGCTTAAGTTCTTCAATTAAGATATCCATATCTTTAAATTTTTGGCACTCTTCCGTTTGTATTTGAGCAATATCTACTTGGCTCACACCAGCATCTGTGGCAATAACCTTAGTAATGCTACCTTAGGCATTCAGAACTTTGCACTTTATGTATCCCAATGAATCCGTTTTGCTGATCCGTTGAACCTTTAATGGTGACTCTCCAGGTGATGATAATGAAGTATTAGCAGTAAAACAAGCATCAACAACATTCATGATTTCAGTGGATGGCATTTCTTGCTTATCCTGGTGGAATGTTTCTTTTTGGGCCATTTCTTGTCTACATTTAGTAAACATTTTCTGACCGGGTTTAAAAACATTAGTCAATAACTTCAACCTGACAGACACTGCAATGGTCATTGCTGTTAAAGAATTCTTGGTTATGTGTTTTTCTTTACCAAATGGATTGCAACAAGGCTTTGCAAAAACTTAAATTTTGTCATCAACAAGGCATTACGACATGAACAAATTTGGGCATCTTCAGTAAAATCGAGCCCAGATGTACGTCATAGAAGCTCCTTGTCCATTGGTGACATTTTCTTAACTGACTGTAGTTTACTTTCATCATAAGAGCTCCATCTGATCCACCAAAGTAGCTGGGTAAAGGGGTCTCTTGGTTCATAGTTTATTAACCTATAACACAAAATTTTGGAAGCTTATGAATATTCGAGTTTGAAGTATAGAAGATTTGGTCTTGTTTAAATATAAAATATACAAATTAGGCCATTAGTGCTTACCTTTAGCTACAACAGTTAGTATTGATTATTCAAACACCCAGTACTCAACACTAAGACTGTGCACTGTCAACACCAAATATTACACCTCGCAGGAGATTGACATAGTGGAAATTGAGAATAATGAAAACAACAATTGTAAGTGATATTTCAGCAATGAATCACTGCTGCGTGGACAGAGCCTTAAAAAATATTGCTGCTTTATAATGTTGATGGAAACTGTGTGACAATGCATATATGCACCACCACACATTGTAGGGCTAAAATATTCTAAACAACATAACATTCCATTATGATCATCTAGATTTTATGATCTCAAGAGCATTCTCTGAGGTTTTATTATATTTATATTCTATACTGTAAAATAATGTAAAGACACTTATTAGCACAGTTATATTCCCTTAACAGCAGGCAAATCTTATACTACTGAAAGACACTACAATTACATATTTTTTGATCTACAACTTCAAATTGTATTAATTTTTTGTATTCACCAATAATCAGCCTGTCCTCTTGTTGAATAGGTATTCTTACTCATCAGTATGCAAGGTCCAGAAATTAAACAACATAGCTTTGAAAGTTTCAAGCATGTTCTTTCCAGCTTTGGTAATAAAAAGAGGATTGATCTAGACACGGTTGAGATATTGCCCCCCAAAAATACCCTAAAATTTGCATGTAGAAAATTTTGGCCAACTTTGCAGGTGCATAGATTTTCTTCTAGGCACCCAATGTTAATTAAATATGATCCACATACAGACATCATATGTAGGAATAACCCTCTGAAGTTTTGGTATGATTGGTCCATATGAAAAGTAGCAGTGGTTGGTCAAACCTTGGCTCTCAGAACTGAACAACAAATTTTTTAGCCACTTTCGAGGCTTGTAGCTATATTTAGGTATGTCCAAATCCCAAATTTTTGCCATGGTGTGATTCAGCATAAAAAGCTGTCAGTGTATGTTAAAGAAAATGACCAAATGTATGTTAGAACTTCTAAGAAAAGCCTAGCAAACTTGGCACATCTGCACCTTTGTACATGATGCAAAGGTGAGTAGCCTCTCTCTAAAATCCCCTAAAAATTCAACCGATGAAGATACTGGACTGGAATTTGGCACATAACCATTAAAGACCATATAGAACCTTCACATCGAACTTCATTAGATCTGGAGATGGTTGAGTGGGGCACTTTTTAATATTGTTCCCTTTGATGTGGAATGACCCTGTATGAATCTGTGGTTGAGTTTGGTGCCCTTCTAACTATAATCCACTGAAAAAAAAAAAAAAAAAAAAAAAAACCAGTGCCTAGTTCCTGGAAAAAGGAACAGATCACACCAGTTTACAAGAAGGGTAGTTGATTGACAAAACCACCATTCCGTATCCTTGACATTGTTTTTTGTAGAACCTGAGAACATAATCTGAACTCAAACATAATGAGGTATATTGAACAGAATGACGGCCTCAATGGCAACCAGCATGGATTTTTAAAATATCAGTCATGTGAAACCCAACTCACACTTTTCCCACTTGACATATTGAAAGCTCTGGATCAATGCAATAAGACAGATAAAGTATTTCTTGATTTCCAAAAAGATATTTCTTGATTTCCAAAAAGCATCCAACTCAGTATCAGATCTATGCTTATTGCCAAACATACAATCATATGGGGTATCCAGGGAGAACAGAGCATATTATCTTGGTTGGAGAGTCATCATGAGATGTAGAAGTAACTTCAGATGTACCCCAGGGAAGTGCGTTAGAACCCTCATTCATGTTGTATATTAATGACCTTGCAGACAATATTAGTAGGAAGATCAGGCTTTTTGCAGATGATGTAGCTACCTATAACAAAGTGCTATTTGAAAGAAGCTGCATAATATTTAGCCGGATATTAATAAGATTTCAAAGTGGAACAGAGATTGGCAACTTGCTCTAAACGTTCAAAAACGTAACATTTTGCATTTCACAAAGCGAAAAAACATAGTATCCTTTGACTATAATATCAATGAGTCATTGCTGGAATTGGCCAACTCATACAAATACTGGGTTTAACCATTTTTGGGTGAAGCAGGCGGTACACTTCAATTTATTGTTAGAATATGGGGAAGTGCAATCAGTCTCAAAGGAGATTGCTTACAGATCACTCATGTGACCGGCTATAGAATGCTGATCAACTGTGTGGGACCCATGCCACATAGGACTAACAGGGGATATTGAACATATACTGAGAAGGGCAGCACAAATGGTCACAGGTTTTTTTAAACCATAGAAGAGTGAACTGGAAGACTCTTGAACATTGGTGTAAACTATCCCAAGAAAGACTGTTAACAAAGTTTCAAGACTTATCTTTACATGATGACTCTAGGAATATACAAATGTTGATCCAGAAGTATGTTTCCCAAAGAGCTCCAGCCACATGGGAAGATGTTACGCGAAATCTGTCAACACCGCAGTATGCAGCAGTTCCTCCACTCTCAATTCTGCCTGGCCCTGCTTCTCTGCACCATTTACTGTTAGCTCAGCAGCTGTCAGCAATGGAGGTGCCCATTGTTGATCCCACCATGGATATTCTTCATCATTTGACACCACGTGTATGGCAACAAGTGAATGCCCATTCAACACGTCCAAAAATGGTGCAGGGAGTTTAGTGCTGGTCAGAATGAGGTCCATGATGAAGAACAGAGTGGAAGACCTTCAGTTTTGGATGTGGTTATCAAGATGATCCAATGCGAAGTGCTTGAAAAAAGGATGATCACCACCCCTAACCTTGCTGCTCAAATTACTGGCAGTTGAAATAACTTTGACAGAAAAGTTGGGGTATTGTAAGTGTTGTGCTCGATGGGTACTGCATATGCTGACAGCAAAACACAAAGAGAAATGCCTTCACTGTGTCTGTCAGTTGCTTCAAAAGTGTAAAGAAGATAAGGAAGGATTAGTTGAGACAAAACGTGGTGCGGAATGGTGGGTGTTGAAAAAAGTTCGCTAACACTTAGTGAAGCAAGCTGCAAATTAATGTACACCTACCTCAGTTCAGTGTTTGTTTACCATCCATTGCTCTGCATTCGTAGGTACTATGTAGACAATGTTAAAAGCAGCGTCAAAGAAAATCATTGTCCATACTTACGATTGCATAGTCAGCGTAAATCAGGTAACAAAATAAACCTGTAAATCTCTAGTAATAACGGGCAAAAGTGGATGCTTCCTTCCTACATTGAAAATGTCCACTTCCCGATATCGTTATAGGCATGAGTCATCAACAGATGTCACCAGCTGACATGGACCTGAGTTACAGAGCTGCACGTAGTTGTAGTAGTAGGCGGCAGAGGTCAGCAATTGGCGGACAGTGCTAGCAGTCATAGTCAAAACAATGTTGTAAAGTTATGTTTGATTAATATTTAATGTATTTGCATAATTATAATTGTTTTATATGTGTAGTAATTAGCAGTGTGAGTGTTGTATGAGTGAAGAAGAACAGAAGTAAATGAAAATTGTTTTGTTTATTCACGAAGTATCAGTTAAACTATACAGCGGATTTACTATAATTAAATGTGCAGTCAGTTTACGGTACTAATAAATCGTGAGTAGAACACAAATTAATCGATTTCAGGAGTAATTTTATATTTGATACTTTTCTAAATTTATTTATTTAGCAATTGCCATAGAAAGAAATGTTTTACTATGATTGGTCATTGAAGTAAAGCGCGGGTTAGCGCAGGATAATGCTGCAACCTGATTTGCTGTTTGTGGTATCAGCCAATCAGAAAAATGCAGGCTCGCACCAATCTATGCTGGGAACAAAGCCTTTGGTGTGATCTAGGGGGGTCAGGGCTGAGGGTTCGAACATCTCATTGAAAGCAGCTCCGACGAAAGTACTGTAAAATCGTGGAAAAATGCTAATTATGAGTTCGCGAAGTAGTACAAAGTGTATTTAAGTGAACGGTATAGTGGAAGTCGTGTGGAATTTTGGACGAAATATCAAAATTATTGCTTTTGACTGTTAGTTAAAACCGCGTGGCGTGTTGTGCGATCTAAGACTGGAACAGGCATTATGTGTAGAGCAGAGTGCACAACATTTGAGCAGGCATTTTCATAACTAAACGATCCGGTGAACTCTATTAACTTCGGTAACAGGTGTAAATACCATAAACTGACTACGTGTGTGATTGTGGTGTGCGTGTGAACTTTACATTGTGTTGCCACGTAGTACTGACTTGGCAGTATTAACTGTGATCTTTATTGTAAAAATACACCTGAAAATTTACATTGCCAAATTAAAACTTTTATTTCAGTAGCTAGCCACATGCCGTTTACCGGACAGTTGTATGTATGTTGTGACTTGCAGTAGACAGTAGTGGTCTAGTATTTTCTACTACAGCTTTTAGCTAGACAAATGAACATTGCTGGACACTGGCAGGGCGGTAAATATAAGTGCCGTGCCGCATATGGTGCATCGGCCGGGAAACTGTAAAGCTGTAGGAACCGAATTCGTGATCGAGAGGAATGTTCAATAAGCAGCTTTGCAACAGTGACTGCTGGTGCGAGTGAGATATTGTTGTGAAGACGAACATACGTTTTGAGTTGCAACGAGGAGAGAACCTGTGGAACGGAGATTTTATAGCGAACTGGATGCTACGGGACTGAAGGCGCAGCGTAGAATTGGTCCGCTGAGCAACAGATGGCACAGTAAGCGGACAGCAGGGCGCAGCAGCTTCCATCACAGTGGCAGCGCGTGGGGGCCCTGAATCTGGTACACTCCGGGGAGAAAGGCAGATTGCTGTTTTCAACATGCTGCGACAAAGTCGGATGAAGAAATATAAGCTAAGTTTATGTAGTGTATTATTTGCATGTGTAAACAGACTTGCTAGTATGGATGGGAATGATAATTCTGTGGTTTTGAGAGAGGGCAATGTAAGTCAGTTTGCTGTGAGTGCTAGTCAGGCAAGTACTCCTGAACAAAAGCAAGTAGGGGATACCGTTAATATGGAGGTATTAAGTAACGATGTGCCTCAGACATCTCCAGTTGTAAAAATGGAAGTGGAACATAATGTTCCGACCAATTCTGGTATGGGTGACAGTTTAAATCTTGACGATAGTCAGTTGAATGATTTCAGTATTAATAGTTTGTTTGATGTCAGTAGTGCTAATGTGAGTGAGGAGGTTGACAGAACAGATACCAAATTTGGTATTGTGACTGAACAATTAGCTGATCAAAAAATTGTACACCAGGAAAACAAACCAGTAAATTTACAAGATATGTTTGCAGCTTTAATGACGAATATGAATCAAAATTTCAGTAATATTAATCAGAATTTCACTGAGGTAAAACAAAATTTTGGGAAGTTAGATCAGAAAGTTGAACAACAGTCTGGTAGTATTATCAAGCTAGCTAATGATCTGAAACAGTTTAAGACTGAAATTAATGAGAAAATAGAACAACAGGCTGTTGAGCTTAAGAAGATGTGGAGGACGGATTTGCAGGTGTTTGATACTCATGTAAATAAGAGAATTTCTGATGCAGAAAGTAGGTGTGAAAAGTCTTCAGAAAATGTAAAAAGTGAATTAACAGGGCTGGTTAGCAAGGTTGCTATTGGAAGCAAACAGAATATAGATCAGATAAGAAAAGAAGTAGGTCAAGTCAAGTCAAATCTGACATCAGTAGAATCTATGTGTCAAACTGCACATGGAAATTTAAATAAAAAAATTGATTCTGTGAATGAAAATTGTTTGGGCAGTGTTTAAGTTGTGTCTGAATGAGTGAATGTGGTTGTGAGTGGTGTCGAACAAACTATTAACAAAACTGAACAAATAACTCTTAAATTAAATGAGCATGACAGTAGACTAAACAAAGTGGAACGTAATGTTAGATTGGGTGCTAACAGTGTGAACTGTAGTATGGTGACGGAAACTGCTGAAGTGTCTTATATTACAAACAGACAGTTTCTTCATTTTGATCCAGCTGGAAATGTTCATCCGAAAGAGTTCTGGAACAATTTTGAAAATGTTTTGCCTAGTTTGTGGAGTGACCGTAAGAAAATTGGTTTCGTAATATCGAAGTTTTTGGGTGAGGCTAGGATATGGGGAACGACTGCAACGGAACAATATGAGACGTTAGAGCAGTTTAAAGAAGCGTTTTTCAAAGAATGTTGGGGCAAGCAAAAGCAAATAGAATTGCAAAACAGTTTCTGGGCTGGGGAAAAGTTCAATCCCAGGAAAGAGAATATAAAAAGATTTGCTTTAAGATGTGTGACTAATTTGTCATATTTGACAAACAAATTAGAGCCTGAGCAAATAATTATGGGGTTAGATGGAAAGTTACCTCTAAGCTGGAGAAATAAAATAGTTGCTGCTCCTAGGGACAATGTTGATAAGTTTATTAGCTATTTGGAAAGGGTGGAGAAGCTTATGCAGGAAGAGGAGCAGACAAATCGTAGTTTTAGGCCTCAGAATACAGTTGAGAGAGGTCAGAATGTTAATGTAAATAGAATGAGTGTGTCACATAATAGCCAAGGAAGGAGAGGAAGGGGTTGGCATTATGCTCCAGTTCCAAGGACAATTGATACTGATCAGGGGCACGCTTACAGATCGCGATTGCCAATTCTTGATGACAATGATTTTCAGGAGAGAGATCAGGTGGGGGTGCGAGGCAGAAATGAAGCAGAATCACAGGGCACGGGAAACTAGATCCTGTCTGTGAAGGGGCTGGCATTTGCAGAACAGGTAGCAGTAATTTGAACCTGCTGGCCATACCTTTTGTATACAATAAGAATAAAGTAACTGAAGTCCAAATTATTGACAATAATGATACAATTGAAAGTAGTAAAGCGAAGGATGATAGAATAGGCATGCTACAAAGTGGCTATGTAGATGGGAGTAGGCAAAAGGAGCACTGTGCTGCAGGTTGTTTGGTGGGAAAAGATGTTGAAAGTGATGTAAAATCTAGCAGTGAGGGAGAAGTGTACAGTAGGGTGAATGAGGAATCTTGCCAGGGAGAAGGAGGAGATACGAATATACAGGGATTGCAGGAGCTAGATGAGAAGTGGGTAGAAGAATTATTGATGTCAGTAAATAGGGACTTAGAGGAAGCCATGGAAGCATTTTATGCCGGTGATGACCAGAATGGGGGTCAGCCAAGTAAAAATAATGTAGAAGGAGAAGATGAGGTAGAAGAATTAGTGGAGAAACTAATTACTGTAGAAAAGGGAGCTGCAGATTTGCAGCAGTGTTTTAATCCATCCATAGTGGATAGGCTAAAGAATGTAGGAAGGGAGAGTAGTGAAAGCAATCCTGTAGATATTTGTATAATCTCTGGGCACAAGGAAGGTTTTGAAATGCATAAAACTGTACACGACTTGCTTGAGGAAGATGAAGTCACTGTTAAGGAAGAAAAGAAAGTTCGACCAGTAATCAATCTGTTAGTGCAAGGGGAAAAAGTACAGTGCCTAGGTGATGGTGGCAGGGATTTGTGTGCTGTTAGTCAGCAATGGTTAGAGCTAGTAATTATGCCTGTCATGGGAATCCAGATAATTGTAGCCACAGGAAAAATGAAGAAACATGTAAAGTATGAAGTGATGTTGCCCATCAGTATAAATGGTAACCAGTTGTATCATAACTTTCTAGTTGTTGAGGGCTTAAGTGTAGATATGTTAGTGCGAATTGATTTCTTAGTGAAGTACAAGGGGAGGCTGAACTTTGAAAATGACAGTATAAGCCTGGAAGTGAGTGGGAAAAACATTATAGTGCCTTTCTCTAAGAAAAGAAAGCTTACAAAGAGGGAAGGTGAGCAGATTCCGATTAGATATTGTAGGAAGAGAACAGATCTGGAAGGGTATAACGAATATGAGGAAGAAGTGGAGGTAGATCCTGATGAAATGCTCTTAGTAGAGAATAAACTAGAGGAAAAAGTTAAGAGATATTCAAGGTTTAGACGAAACTCAAAAAGGGGAGCTGAAAGATGTCTTACTCAAACATAAAAAAGTTTTCTCCTATCAGCCAGGCTTGGTAAGAGACTACGAGTGTTACTTGAATGTTAAAGAAGGTGCCCAGTTTTTTAAGAAACCAATACCAATTGCTGAAAAACGTAAAGAAGCTGTGAGGGATTTAATATAGAGCATGCTTAAATGGGGAATAATAGAGAAAGCAGTAAGTGTATTTAACAATCCATTAGTTGTGGTGATCAAGAAGGATAAGTCAGTAAGGTTTGTACTAGATGCAAGAGCTTTAAATAAGGTGGTTTTATCGGAAAGTGACCGACCCGAAAACATTGACGAACTGCTGCAAAAATTTACGGGAGCTAAATTCTTTACATCTATGGACGTAACTTGTGGTTACTGAAACTTGCCTCTGGCTAAAGAATCAAGGGATACACGGCATTCTTGTTTGAAGGCCGGTGTTATCTGTACAATAATTTCGGATTAAATATAAGTGTTTGTGCTTTTGTTAGAGCAATGTCACAGGTTTTAGGTGATGAACTGCTTAGAAAAATTACAGTATATGTTGATGATGTGCTGATTTCCACATCTACTTGGGATGAACATTGCATGCTGGTAGACAAGGTTTTAGAAGCTATTAAAAAAGGGGGAATGAAATTGAAGTTGGACAAGACAGAATTTGTGAAGAAAGAGTTGAAGTTTTTAGGATATATTATTAGTGGGGAAAGAATACTTCCAGATCCTGGAAAAATGGAAGCAATTAGGGAATATAAGGCCCCTACTAATAGAAGAGATTTAAAGGGTATGTATGGATTATTTGGATTTTATCGTCGTTTTGTGCCAGGTCAACTGTTTAATACTCCATGTTTAAGGAACCTTTTAAAGAAAAATGTACTGTACAAATGGACAGCTGACCGTCAGTCAGCATTCGAAGAACAGAAAGCAGCGTTATGTAATAGTCAAGTACTACACCACCCAGACTTTACAAAACCGTTTTGTTTAGTAGAGGATGCATGTGGGTTTGGAATTGCTGTTGAGTATTTCAAGTGGATACAGAGGGAGAAGAAGAAATCCATAAGACTGTAGAGTTTGAAAGTAGGTCCTTACAGCAGCCTGAGAAAAATTATTGCATTTCAGAACAAGAAGCCTTAGCTATTGTTTTCGGTTTGCATAAGTTTCAACAGTATTTGTTGGGACATAAAGTGACTGTATATAGCGATCACAGGGCTTTGACTTACTTACAGACTTGTAAACTGAAGCACCAGAGACTAACCTGGTGGGCAATGTATGTACGGCAATTTGACGTAGAAATTAGATATATAAAAGGATCTGAAAATGTGGTAGCAGATGCATTATCTAGAAGTGCGGAGAATGAGGAAGAAAGTGAAAGTACAATGTTGAGTAAGGCAGGGGTATGTAATTTTGGAGTTATGATGAAAATAGATGAGGAAGGACAGTTGAAAAAGATTTGTAAAAATTTACGAAGGGAGCAGAATCAAGATGACAATATCAAGTTGGTAAAGAGTTATTTGGGTGGTCCTGCACTCCCTAAAGTAGCGGAATACTACCAAATATAAAAGGCCATTCTGTTTAGGAGAAAGAAGAATACTGACAGTCTGTGGAAAATTTGTTTTCCTGGGCAGCATGTAGACCTACTTATTGTCTATGTACATAAAAAGTTTGGACATTATGGGGCAAAGAAGTGCATAGCAAAGCTGAGTGAGATAGTAATATTTAATAACATGTGGCGTCGAGTACAGAAGAGAGTAGAAATGTGTGACCGATGTCAGAAAGTTCGAGCCAATAACAGAATTGTGCAAGGCGAAATGTACTCGGTAGAGCCTCGGTATAGACTAGATCTAGTCGCAGTGGACATTTTTGGACCATTGCCTGCATCTAGAGGGGTGTGTGTGTATGTGTTCATTTTGGTAGATGGATTTACGAAATTTGTGAAGTTCTATCCAATTAGGAAAGCAAATGCAAAGGTATAAGTGAGTAAATTGCAGAAAGACTATTTTGTTACAGTAGGGGTACCAAAAGCAATATTATCGGACAATGGTCCGCAGTTTGTGTCAAAAAGATTTAAATAATGTTTGGAAAGTAAAAATTTAGAACATATTAACATTTCGGCATACTTTCCTCGGGGGAGTATGTGTGAGCGAATTATGAAGGAGCTCAACAGACTGTTGAATGTATTGCCACAGAAAGCATACTGCATGGGCACAATATTTAGAATATTTTGTGGAAGCGATAAACCATCTAAAGCATGAGGCAACAGGTTTTGCTCCTTGTGAACTGATGTGTGGTGTAAGACCTAATAACTTATTATTCAATGTTGTGGATTTCCAGCTATCGTTGATTTAGCCCAGGATCAGAAGGAAACTGTAGCTCGAGAGAACATAAAGAAGAAGACATTGGAGCGAAAGAGAAGGCATGATGCAAGGGCACCGCCTACAAGCTTTAAGATAGGAGACCTAGTTCTTGTTAAAACCAGAGAAAAGTCCAAAAAGATAACTTCGGAAACTAAAAAGTTTACCAACAAGTACATGGGTCCGTTCAGAGTTATTGAAAAGCCGCACCCAAATGCATGTAGGTTGGCATATTGGAAATCAGGAAAGTTGTTGGGGTTGCGGAATATTATTGACCTGAAAAGATATGTGCTTGTAGAATAGGATCTGAGGGTACTAAAACCTCAGAGGGCGTTGTACTCTGTGCAATGCTAAGTGACCGACGATCACCAAGTGCTCGAGTTATTGGCAGTACTACTTCCCTTTCTTTTTGTGTTGTCAATCTTCCTCTTCTATCTTTATGAACTTTCTGTCATCTTTCATATTCTTCACTCTATTGGAAATGAGAAGGAGTAGCAGGGGGTTTGTTGTGATGAATAGTGGTAACAGTGCGAGTAAAGTATGTGTGGGAAAAGGAGTTGAGAAAGTTAGAGTAATGAGATGGGCGGATGTAATTTGAAAAATAAAATGATGCATTATGGTGATTTTGCAGTAGTGAGGTGTTGTCATGTTGTATATGAAGGTTTTGAAGTAGTAGTGAGAGAAGTAACAGAGATGACTAATATAGAGTATAATAAAAGGGCTCAGAGTAATGAGGAGGAAGGGCATAACTTGTTGTAGAAGGGAGTGTTATCCTGTTGGAAAATGGTAAAGGAATTGTGGAGTGTTGTTACAAAAGTGTTAGTTAGCATTTGATTACTAATGGAAAGCGAGTAAGATGATTTGCATGAAGATGCATGGTCATAGTGGAAAATGAATCTATCCCAAAAATGACATGAAATTTACCGGAGGTGACTAATAAAATAAACCGATAGAGACAACAACCAAAATATTACTAATACTAATGCTACCAGGTGTGAAAGGTAAGAGTGAACGGGCGTATATAATGGATTTTGTAAATAGTTATATGAATTTGAATTTAATATCTTATGTGATTTTGAAGTCATGCTCAAGTTTTGAATTCTATGTATTATTTGCTATTGTAAAAGATTTCTTAAAAATTTTTGAAGAAGAAATCATTAAGTTAAGCATATTTATGAAGCCTGGCAAAAGCTGTCGTAAAGACTTTGCCATAGTTGTCAAGTTTTGAGAAAAGATTTAGTGGATAGGGATTAATCAAAATTTAACATAATTAAGTGATTTCAGTGTATGCCTTCAATAGCAACACATAATTTTGCTGAAGTAGTTAAACACTTTAAAAATGCAAATTTTCTTGCAGTTTAAGAGTTAAATGTTCTGTTAATTTGCCTCGAATAGTTAAAATATAATTAATTAAAGAGTATAGCAAATGGAGAACAATTTTATACTATGTGTTGAGACGGTTGTGTATATTAGTAGTCTTAGATGAAACTATGCTTTGTAGGTAAAAAACACTGTACAATAAGTACTGGTGTGAGAGTGGACCAATGTGCAATGTTACGGACGCCAACCAACCAAGGTGTTATGATATGCTAAGAGAAAAATCGTGAGGTAGAGGACACTTATGCAGTGCAACGTGTAAGGTAGGAGTGATTTCAAAATTACACCAGGACACCAATCAAAGTGCGGGTGGAGATTCAATGAAATATTGAGTTCATGTAAATAAGAGGAGGTAAAAGGCAAAAAATTTAATTGTAATGGACAAGAACTATGTTATGTAAATTCACAATTTGTAGAAAGTTTGGTTTTGAAGGAAAAAATTAATTAGTTCAGTTGTAAAGTTTTGTAAAAAATCCCTAAAAAAAAATCAAAAAGTTTTGTAAAATATTAGACTTAGTTAGGCTAGTGTGTCAAGTCCGAAGTAAGAGTTCTGTAACTTAGAGTAATAATTTTCAAATTTCACATTTGTTCTGAGAGTAAGGAGACAGTTGCGATGTAGTAAAATTATAAAAAGTTGTTTTCAACAATTTTAATAATTACAGGGGGTGTGAGGCGTAGCGCCTTTGCATCGCTCCTGTCACTTGTTAGGACGATATCGTTATAGGCATGAGTCATCCACAGATGTCACCAGCTGACATGGACCTGAGTTACAGAGCTGCACGTAGTTGTACTAGTAGGCAGCAGAGGTCAACAGTTGACGGACAGTGCTAGCAGTCGTAGTCAAAACAATGTTGTAAAGTTATGTTTGATTAATATTTAATGTATTTGCATAATTATAATTGTTTTATATGTGTAGTAATTAGCAGTGTGAGTGTTGTATGAGTGAAGAAGAACAGAAGTAAATGAAAATTGTTTTGTTTATTCACGAAGTATCAGTTAAACTATACAGCGGATTTACTATAATTAAATGTGCAGTCAGTGTATGGTACTAATAAATCGTGAGTAGAACACAAATTAATCGATTTCAGGAGTAATTTTATATTTGATACTTTTCTAAATTTATTTATTTAGCAATTGCCATAGAAAGAAATGTTTTACTATGATTGGTCATTGAAGTAAAGCGCGGGTTAGCGCAGGATAATGCTGCAACCTGATTTGCTGTTTGTGGTACCAGCCAATCAGAAAAATGCAGGCTCGCACCAATCTATGCTGGGAACAAAGCCTTTGGTGTGATCTAGGGGGGTCAGGGCTGAGGGTTCGAACATCTCATTGAAAGCAGCTCCGACGAAAGTACTGTAGAATCGTGGAAAAATGCTAATTATGAGTTCGCGAAGTAGTACAAAGTGTATTTAAGTGAACGGTATAGTGGAAGTCGTGTGGAATTTTGGACGAAATATCAAAATTATTGCTTTTGACTGTTAGTTAAAACAGCGTGGCGTGTTGTGTGATCTAAGACTGGAACAGGTATTACGTGTAGAGCAGAGTGCACAACATTTGAGCAAGCATTTTCATAACTAAACGATCCGGTGAACTCTATTAACTTCGGTAACAGGTGTAAATACCATAAACTGGCTACGTGTGTGATTGTGGTGTGCGTGTGAACTTTACATTGTGTTGCCACGTAGTACGGACTTGGCAGTATTAACTGTGATCTTTATTGTAAAAATACACCTGAAAATTTACATTGCCAAGTTAAAACTTTTATTTCAGTAGCTAGCCACATGCCGTTTACCGGACAATTCTATGTATGTTGCGACTTGCAGTAGACAGTAGTGGTCTAGTATTTTCTTCTACAGCTTTTAGCTAGACAAATGAACCTTGCTGGACACTGGCAGGGCGGTAAATATAAGTGCCACCCCGCACAACCCAAAATATTACGAGAGTAATACAGTCAATACTCTGCTATGAAATGAGTTTCATACTCGGTCCTTTTCAGTGGATTCTTCAAAGGAAGCTGCACACCAATAAATGTACTGTAAATGCATACTGAACACGCCACGCAGAATTCATCACAAAGGCCAATAGCTACACACACAAGGTTTTCTCTACAATGAACACTCCAAAATCTCCCAAACTTCACAGAACTGTCCATAAATGTATCTGCTTGCTTGGTGATATAAACCAAATGCGAAACAACAGTCACTTCTTCATTTTACAAATAACCTTTTATGACACATCTAACGTGATCTCGTCTGGCAACTAGTCCACGACTGTCCGAATGCAGTTGCTTTCAGGGCATATAACTCATTCCAGTGTGCGGGGAAGACTTTACTCTGATTGGTTGATCAAAATGAACAGCCAGTCAGATCAATCTTTAAAGATCATATTTACACTTAAACTGTTTTACTCCAATCAACATTTGCAGATGCATTTACATCATTTCATGCTGCAAATATTAACAAATGTTATACCAAAGCAAACAAAATGAAAACTAAGAGAAAAATGTGGTTAAAATATACTTTAGAACTGATTATCCTCTCATTACCTTTCTGGCTGCCTTATTGCACAAGTAAACACTCGTAGACATACGTCATCTGCCAGTTAGGGGGATTTACAGATTTCATGACAACCTGGTGGCGTAACACTTGCCAGTTACGTAAGGTGTAATACGATATAGAACTGAAATTTGACATATGTCCCACATACACACTCACATTCCCTCTCATTTACTCTCACCCTAACACAAAATATAAATATTAACTTTTAAACTGTTATTGTTATTACGAAAGAAAAATTTATAAAATAATTTGGCACAGTGAGAGTGCTATTACAGTTTTCAAATAACAAACTAATATAAACTGTTATTGTTGCTATCTTAATTTACTTTCTTAAGTGTCGATTAAGTACTTTTTTAATGGGTTTTTTATATTCCCGAAACTATTATAGATAGCAGGTATCAAATTTTGACACAAAGTTTGCCTGGATAACAAAAGCTCATGTACCAAATTTGGAATAAAACAGATCATATTTAACATAGTTATTTAGTTTCTTACGTGAGGTGAATAAGTGATTTTAGTACGTGCCACAGTGAGCATTCTCACGGTCTGCTTTATCGACAGGTTTGGCTATGATGCATACAGCAGGCCACAAATCGGCCACTGTCAAATGCTACTATACTGATACTGCAGGCTTCCAAAACAGCTTGCCATAACATAACAAAACTTGCTGCAAAAATCTGCAGTTGCGTAATAGCTGTGACGCTACACATCCCCTAAGAAACTAAAAATTTTCCTGATCATATTTTTATGTTTCTTACAATTTTTGCTGTAATATTTTTCCTTAACTACACTGACATTTCTCATTAAACTGTTTTTATCCAAAAAAAATTTGCATTTGATCAAATTATTTTAATTACTTAACAATTGTTAATATTTCATCAACTGAAAAGAAATAACACATCTAATGTTCTCACAGGATTCCCTACAATTTAATACTTTCTTGTTCAAAGAATGACTTTAACAAAATTCAACTTTCAAAATTTATGTATGACAAATGTTTTTCAAAATTCTGTAAATATTCAGAACTTTCATGAAGAAGATTGTTTTTACAAAAGTTTTTGAAACAACAAACTCTTTTTTTTTACATCAATTCTTTCATTTAAAAAAAAAACACTAACTGTTTCATCTCTTAATGGCATCCAGAAACTTTACTGAAAATCTCGTTGAAGGATTACGCTGTCTATAATTATTGCACTAGATTTTTCACACTTTGGAGGGTGGGGGGGTGTTCAAATGTTTTCACTAACGAAGTAAAATTTGTACGGGTCATAAGCACTTACTTACACTTGAATCACAAAATGGCTCATCACTGGTATTTAGCATCCAGCTCTATCTCAACCTCTGGTTCTCTCTCAGCACCTGTAATATACAGTACGTCTCAGCATCCATTCTCAATCTCTACATCCTAATCTTAACACATTTATCCTGACAGATAATATTTCTTAAAGTGTGCCTCTCAAATTCAAAGGTTAAAAGCAAAACTTTTTTTAAAGATGTTTTTAAATTTTATCCAATTATTTTTTTCAGGCAAATTCATATTCGTTTTCAGTCAAACATTTCTTTACATTTAGTATTACTTAATTCAGTCAAAATGAATAAACTGCTTTTAAAACTTTTATCAGTGCACCCAAATTTGGCACTACTACTGAAATCTTATTTTCAAAATATGTGTAATTAAGCAAGTTACTGTTACAAATATTGCTAATTCAAAATTTTACTCTTTCTTTCAGAATACAAAGTTTACTGCTTGACTTTACACTAATAGGCTATTGTACACAAAGAAAAAATACATCATCATTAAATATACTGAAAAACTACCTCTGCCACCATCTACAGCTCTGAGAAACATTATTACACATAACGCAAATAGATACAAAATCATTAAGCACTGAAAAACTTTCAACCCACCTACTGCAGTTCCTCAACACCACCTATAGACATCATACAAAAAGAGAAATCAATTTTAGAAAATCACTAAAATTACTTATGTCCACTTCAGTAGCTGTGTCTCAACCTCGGGTTCTCTCTCAGCACCTGTAATATACAATATGTCTCAGACTCCATTCTCAATCTCTACAGCCTAGTCCTAGCACACACATTTATCCTAATAGATAATATTTCTTAAAGCTTGCTTCTCAAATTCAAAAGTTAGTCCTTTTAGTTTCTACTCGAATACTAGCTCTCTGTATACTTTGTAATACTCTAGTACACTATTTACAGATAGGGAAGAAGGAAAGAAGATAGCTAAGTTCTGAATGAAGAAGAGGAAGGTTGATAACATGAAAAGAAAGGGAAAATAGTATTGTCAACAACTCGGGTGCCCGGTGATGGTCAACCACCTGACAGCGCAAAGAATGCGTGTCCCCTGAGGCTTCTTAGTTACTGCTACTTATTTGCTGCTCCATTAAATATCTCTTTAAATCAAGTATGTTTTTGATTCCCAATTGCTTAAATGGTTTTATTTCAACAGGACCAACTTCTTTCCCTTCTCCGTCTTCTTTGTTTTCTGTGGTTCTGCAAAAGTGTCTTGGCAATGGACCCTTTTTCTCCAACAAAAGGAATGGATATAGTTTCCCCTCATACATTTATTACCACCTCAATGTTTCCATAATCTAATCTTCCTTTGCATTTCTGTAAAAGGTCAGCAGCTACCAGCATCTCAATACTAAGTCCTTTAATAATCAAAAAGTTCTGTTCTAACTGAATCCCACCTATGGTAATGGGTATCATTAACTCTTGCTTCACTACCTTTTTGCTTCTACCAGTGGCCGCAATAATGTTTATCCCAATTACTGGCATTATCACAACTGCTTTACTTTCTGTGAGAACATTCACAAATTCCTGTTGACACTGCACAAATTTCAGAACCAGTCAATTAAACAAGTAATTGTATCTAGAATTCAATAACAGGTTGTCTAGGATTTATTTTTAGACATTGAGTTTCAGGTTCGTCTAGTAAATCATGCACCACCTCTCGTCTGTCAAAACCTACCCCTCCTGTGAAAATTAACTGAACACTTACAGGATCCTCTTTCACCTTATTTCTATTACTACTAGCCTCTTTCACTAAATTACTCATAATGGAAAAAGCATCTCCGTCTTTCCCTCCCCTCCATCTGAAATATATTCTGTTTCTGCAACCCTATCCAAGGTGTTGACAGAATTACCTATATTACCACCTTCTCTTTCCTCTCCTGATTCCTCGTCTTCACGTTCTGAAATAACTCCACTTACTTTATTCAAAAACTCCTTAACACAGTCATCCTCTTCCTCCTGCATTTCCATAATATTAATTCCACAGTCTCCAGATAGCCTATCATCCTGGTCTACATATTTGCTTTCTGAAATAAGTTCTTCATTAAAATGGTCCTGCTGATATCTGTCTGAACTTTCACTCTCACAAAATGCTACTTCCTTTTCGAAAGAAACAAACTGTTTAGCAGTGTCACTCTCCTTTGCCCTCCTATTTTTGTTAATATTATTTTCAAAATACTGTTTAGTAGGTGCCTTCTTTACAAAGGGCATTGCTAGTGGGTTTAGTCTATAGAGTTGCAGTCTGTAAATGATAGCATCATCACAGACCGCTACACGTTTCCCTGCTGTGCGATGCCATTGCCTCTGACGTTTCTATCACCTGATAGGTGATGCTTATCCATTGTGTCATGGGCTTGCAGCTGATTGCAATCAAAATACTGTACTGTGTCATTGAATCTACTTCCAGCAGTACCTCCTCTTCCTCTGTATTTATCCCAGTAACCATTACCTCTTTGTACGCCTATTCTATTTACATTGACTTCCATCCTCTTTTCATTGGGTCTCGTGGGAGGCCTATATTCTCTCCTATTATTTTTCTCCTCATTCAAAATGTTTTCACTCTTTCTAAATAATGGAAAAACCTATCAATATCTTCTCAAGGAGCCATTATGATCTTATTCCACCAAAATAATGGCAACTTATTCTCTATGCCCATAATGATCTGTTCTGTTTCCACCTTTGAATTTAAATATGACAAGGTAGTCACCCACTTTTGTACAAACCTTTTGATACTGTCACTCTTGGAATCGTATTTTTCCCCTCAACAAAAATTCATTCGAAACCTCCATCTGCTTTCTCTTTCCCCAATATTCTTCAAAGAACACATTCAAAACAGCTTGCCATAACGTAACAAAACTTACTGCAAAATCTGCAGTCACGTAATAGCTGCAACGCTACAGTGGATGTTTCATTTCATTTAGGAAATCCAGACAATGGTGTCACTCAGGGTTACTAGTCGCAAAGAAGTTCAGACAAACCCCTTCTGCTGGCAAAGTCATGGCCACTGTGTTTTGGTATCGTAAGAGGATACATCGATTTCAAGAAACCTGGGACAATAGTCAACTCAGACAGTTGTTGTACAAAACACTATGAAAATTCAGGCAAGCTATTCACATCCGCTGGAGAGGACGACTGATAGAAGGTGTAATGCTGTGCTGCACGATAATGCCCGACCTCACATTCCTGTAAAACCTAGGAACTTATAGTGCTACCAAAAGATATCTTACTTGTTGGCAACAAATATCAGCTGTGACAGGCACGCTCATTTGGATGGGTTCGTAGTGCACAACACACTTTTCGAGTCACTGGCTGGAATATATTAGTTCAGATTACCTTTTGCTCAAGAATATGTCTTTTGTTTGGGCTCAACAATTAACCTCTTCTGAAGAAGTTAACATAAAGGCATCACGAGTCATCAGCAGTAACAACATTACATAGGCATTCTCAATGAACAAATTGATGATGTTAAAGCAAAACTGCAGTAATAGTCATCCTTCTGACTTTCGCTGCTTCGAAATAGAACATGCAGTACTCTTACTCCTGAACCTTGCCTATTGAATGAAAATGTCACGTGACATTTCAATGCCTACATTTCATCACATATGACTGTTATTGAGACTTCCTAATTGTGGAAAATCATTCATGCCAGACTGATCTTTCATGAAATTCCTTTTGTGATGTGTTTTCCCTAAAAGAGTCACCCCACATTACAAAGGTGCCAAGCTGCCTCTGTTGCCATCACCCCTCTGTTAAACCCATAGTTAGTAATAGTCTCAAATATTAGACCTTTTTCCATGTGCATCTCTATTTTACAACTCTTGAACAACATTCATAAGTTTCAAACATCCAAAATCCAATATGTAACTGTAATATAAGTATTAGAACAAAATGACAGTTGAGAATACACTAATAGCACTGCACCACTTTTGCCTGGTTGGACGATGCCTAGTGTTAGGGGACAGTTGGCTGATAGCCACTGTAGGATGAGGGAACTCTCGAATGTTAACTGTCCTTACCTCGACACAGCCGTCAGCTGTTAGGCGGAATTCTTTCTGTATGTTTTTGCTATTACATGTGATTTGGACAGTGAAGTGAGTTATCTTTGAGGCTACTTCAGACATAACTTTTGCAGACACTTGAAATACAATTTAAAAAACTAAGGCACTGTGGAGCATGAAATTCACGACTTTATATCTACATTTTTCGATGTTTAGCAATAGACCATGAGCAACACTCCATAATGGCTCATGAAGAATGACAGCACTTCCTCCTTACATTTCTTCATCCTACACAGTTGCCAGATCGTGCTTATGGCTGGCCTGCCATAACTTCTGCACCCTACAGTGTTGCCAGATCGTGCTTATGGCCGGCCTTTGAATTCTTATGTGCAGCGGATTATATTGACCGCACTAAGTGAACAACTCCAACTTAGTGTTTGTGGCAGCCAGATTGTACCTCTAAGACTGTACCTTTCTGATAGAAACTAGTACAAAGGGCGTTCAAAAAGTTTTGCACAGTCATCTCCAATTTTTTTAATTTTTTGCAGGAGGAGAACGAAATTTTTTGGTTAACATACATACCGTATTTACTCGAATCTAAGCCGCACTATTTTTCCGGTTTTTCTAATCCAAAAAAACGCCTGCGGCTTAGAATCGAGTGCAAAGTACTGAAAAATGTTGGTAGGTGCCGCCACAAATAACTTCTGACGTTGAATATATGTAGCGCTACATAGGCATGCTTTGCAGGCACAAAGGTCGGGGAAGAAGGCCAGTGTTCACTCTGTCTGCTTGCCGGGGGGTCTCATCCGAGATGTGGAGGAGGCCCTACCGGCGGCGATAGAGAGCACTGGGTGCACCCGACTGCAAATTGTTGCTCATGTCGGCACCAATGACTCCTGCCGTCTGGGTTCAGAGGTCATCCTCAGTTCGTACAGGCGGTTGGTGGAATTGGTGAAGGCGGAAAGCCTCACTCGCGGGGTGAAATCAGAGCTAACTATTTGTAGTATCGTTCCCAGAACCGATCGCGGTCCTCTGGTTTGGAGCCGAGTGGAAGGCTTAAACCAGAGGCTCAGACGATTCTGCAGAGATCTGGGGTGCAAATTTCTCGACCTCCGCTATCGGGTGGAGAAATGTAGGGTCCCCCTGAATAGGTCAGGCGTGCACTACACACCGGAAGCAGCTACAAGGGTAGCGGAGTACGTGTGGAATGCACATGGGGGTTTTTTAGGTTAGATACATCCCTCCCTAGGCCCGACAAGACGCCTCCTGAGACGCGGCAAGGTAGGAGTAGGCAAAATGCAACAGGGAATAACAATATTAATGTGCTAATAGTAAACTGCAGGAGCGTCTACAGAAAGGTCCCAGAACTGCTCTCATTAATAAACGGTCACAACGCCCATATAGTACTAGGGACAGAAAGTTGGCTGAAACCAGACGTAAACAGTAATGAAATCCTAAACTCAGATTGGAATGTATACCGCAGAGACAGGCTGGACAGTGAAGGGGGAGGCATGTTTATAGCGATAAGAAGTGCAATAGTATCGAAGGAAATTGACGGAGATCAGAAATGTGAAATGATTTGGGTGAAGGTCACGGTTAAAGCAGGCTCAGACATGGTAATTGGATGTCTCTATAGGCCCCCTGGCTCAGCAGCTGTTGTGGCTGAGCAGCTGAAGGATAATTTGGAAAATATTTCCAGTAGATTTCCCCACCATGTTATAGTTCTGGCTGGAGATTTTAATTTGCCGGATATAGACTGGGAGACTCAGACATTCATAACGGGTGGCAGGGACAAAGAATCCAGTGAAATTTTTTTAAGTGCTTTATCTGAAAACTACCTTGAGCAGTTAAACAGAGAACCGACTCGTGGCGATAACATATTAGACCTTCTGGTGACAAACAGACCTGAACTATTTGAAAAAGTTAACGCAGAACAGGGAATCAGCGATCATAAAGCGGTTACTGCATCGATATTTCAGCTGTAAATAGGAATATTAAAAAGGGTAGGAAGATTTTTCTGTTTAGAAAAAGTGACAAAAAGCAGATTTCAGAGTACCTGTTGGCTCAACACAAAAGTTTTGTCTCAAGTACAGATAGTGTTGAGGATCAGTGGACAAAGTTCAAAACCGTCGTACATAATGCGTTAGATGAATATGTGCCAAGCAAGATCGTAAGAGATGGAAAAGAGCCACCGTGGTACAACAACCGAGTTAGAAAACTGCTGCGGAAGCAAAGGGAACCTCACAGCAAACATAAACACAGCCAAAGCCTTGCAGACAAACAAAAATTACGCGAAGTGAAATGTAGTGTGAGGAGGGCTATGCGAGAGGCGTTCGATGAATTCGAAAGTAAAGTTCTATGTACTGACTTGGCAGAAAATCCTAAGAAATTTTGGTCTTATGTCAAAGCGGTAGGTGGGTCAAAACAAAATGTCCAGACACTCTGTGACCAAAATGGTACTGAAACAGAGGATGACAGACTAAAGGCCGAAATACTAAATGTCTTTTTCCAAAGTTGTTTCACAGAGGAAGATTGCACTGTAGTTCCTTCTCTAGATTGTCACACAGATGACAAAATGGTAGATATCGAAATAGACGACAGAGGGATAGAGAAACAATTAAAATCGCTCATAAGAGGAAAGGCCTCTGGACCTGATGGGATACCAGTTCAATTTTACACAGAGTACGCGAAGGAACTTGCCCCCCTTCTTGCAGCGGTGTACCGTAGGTCTCTAGAAGAGCGTAGCGTTCCAAAGGATTGGAAAAGGGCACAGGTCATCCCCGTTTTCAAGAAGGGACGTTGAGCAGATGTGCAGAACTATAGACCTATATCTCTAACGTCGATCAGTTGTAGAATTTTGGAACACGTATTGTGTTCGAGTATAATGACTTTTCTGGAGACAAGAAATCTACTCTGTAGGAATCAGCATGGGTTTCGAAAAAGACGGTCACGTGAAACCCAGCTCGCGCTATTCGTCCACGAGACTCAGAGGGCCATAGACATGGGTTCACAGGTAGATGCCGTGTTTCTTGACTTCCGCAAGGCGTTCGATACAGTTCCCCACAGTCGTTTAATGAACAAAGTAAGAGCATACGGACTATCAGACCAATTGTGTGATTGGATAGAGGAGTTCCTAGATAACAGGACGCAGCATGTCCTTCTCGATGGAGAGAAGTCTTCCGAAGTAAGAGTGATTTCAGGTGTGCCGCAGGGGAGTGTCATAGGACCGTTGCTATTCACAATATACATAAATGACCTTGTGGATGACATCGGAAGTTCACTGAGGCTTTTTGCGGATGATGCTGTGGTGTATCGAGAGGTTGTAACAATGGAAAATTGTACTGAAATGCAGGAGGATCTGCAGCGAATTGATGCATGGTGCAGGGAATGGCAATTGAATCTCAATGTAGACAAGTGTAATGTGCTGCGAATACACAGAAAGATAGATCCTTTATCATTTAGCTACAAAATAGCAGGTCAGCAACTGGAAGCAGTTAATACCATAAATTATCTGGGAGTACGCATTAGGAGTGATTTAAAATGGAATGATCATATAATGTTGATCGTCGGTAAAGCAGATGCCAGACTGAGATTCATTGGAAGAATCCTAAGGAAATGCAATCCGAAAACAAAGGAAGTAGGTTACAGTACGCTTGTTCGCCCACTGCTTGAATACTGCTCAGCAGTGTGGGATCCGTACCAGATAGGGGTGATAGAAGATATAGAGAAGATTCAACGGAGAGCAGCGCGCTTTGTTACAGGATCATTTAGTAATCGCGAAAGCGTTATGGAGATGATAGATAAACTCCAGTGGAAGACTCTGCAGGAGAGACGCTCAGTAGCTCGGTACGGGCTTTTGTCAAAGTTTCGAGAACATACCTTCACCGAAGAGTCAAGCAGTATATTGCTCCCTCCTACGTATATCTCGCGAAGAGACCATGAGGATAAAATCAGAGAGATTAGAGCCCATACAGAGGCATACCGACAATCCTTCTTTCCACGAACAATACGAGACTGGAATAGAAGGGAGAACCGATAGAGGTACTCAAGGTACCCTCCGCCACACACCGTCAGGTGGTTTGTGGAGTATGGATGTAGATGTAGATGTAGATGTAGATAAATACTGGCGCCAAAACCAATGCATCAGTAAATAAATTTAAAAAGAAGTGGAAGACGAGCTTTTTTCTCCACCCCGAGTTTCGACCACTGCATTTTCATACATTATCCAACAAAGTAAATACAAATTTCGTATTGTTCATCTTCGAATATAGCAGTATTTCAATGTACTACGAAACTCCGACTGGCAAGACTGTTTGGGATGTTTGTCAATATGGGAAACTCTACGTTCTGAGTTTTTTCCTACCTGTGAGATGAGATGGTTGCTAATAAGAACTTTTATGAATTGTGAATCACATGCAGTATTCTCTTCACCATAAGAATAATACGAATATAATCATTTTGTCATGTAATCTTTCGTGTTTGCAGCTATCTCATTTAAATCCTGTCTGCCTAATAAAATACGAAAATAGAGTGAGACAACAGCAAACGCGGAAGAATACATATATCATGTCATGTTTATATTCGTATTCTTCTTATGCCTAATAGTGACACAGTCAGAAATGAAGCACGGCAATTTATTAGATTTTTAAATCTAAGATGACTAATTTATGTGCAGAATGTAATGTACTAAATAGCCGTCTGCAAAGATTTTCAAATGGAGAAAAATTTTCGCTAAACTCTCGGTCAGAACATCGTCTATCATACGCAGTCTATAATTTGGTTCTTGTTGATCATTATCAAAGAAAGCAGCAGTGTAAGTAACAACAAATAGCAGTCTCTTGCCATTGTTTCGCTACTGAGACGATTCCTCTTTCTTTTTTTTTTTTTTTTTTTTTTAAAAAAAAAAAAAAAAAAGAAATTGTAAGCGGCGGTACCGTGCACAAAAGCAAGCCATGCGGCGAGCGGCGACAGGCCGTAAACACTCATTATCAGAAAGCGACAAACAATGCATGATGCAATACAGTAATGCATTTTCAGCTTAGAATGGCGTAAACACCTATAACAAAGAGAACGGCACTTATCAGATCAAAGAAAAATAAGCAATCAATTCAAACCAGACGAAGCACGTGAAAAAGGAAAGGTACCCGCATAAATACGGACGGAGCACCTAACACATAGCAATGGCTACCTGGTAAAGCTTAACTGCTAAGCTTACGACTCAAACCAAACTACTGTAGCTGTATCGTCATTCATTCGACCTAAATTGTGTCTCATATTATAATGGACAACTTTGTTTCGATTTGGAGGAGTGGCCTAAAACTTCTCTCCCCTTGCATTTCGAGTCTCAAAATTTTGGGTGCGGCTTAGGTCCGGGAAAAATTTTTTTCCTTGATTTCGAGTCACATTTTTCAGCTGCAGCTTAGATTCGAGTGCGACTTAGATTCGAGTAAATATGGTACTTGGAACATTTAGGTATACATTGAGCCTACTCAATGTAGCCTCCATTAGCTGTGACACATCTGGCCCAACGTTCTTTCCATAATGTAAATGCACTTTGGTAAAATTCTGGGGATTGACTTTTACACCATTGCTTGACACAGGAAATACAGTATTTCTCACTATCAAATGTTTTACCATGCAGGTGGGCCTTCAGATGATCAAAGAGGTAAAAATCAGATGGAGCCAAGTCCGGACAGTAGGGAGGATGAGGAACAATTTTCCAACCCATCTTCCTGATTTTCTGCTGCATCATAAGGGCTGTATGGGGTTTGGCATTGTCATGGTGTAGTCTGATGAGCTGACAGTGAAGCTGTGGTCTGTGGGTCTTGATGGCACGTCACAGTTTGTCCAATGACAAACAGTAACAGTCCTGGTTAATTGTAGGTTCGTTTGAGCAGTTGCCAGAGAGCAGTTTTCCAATGCGAGAAATAAGGCACTACTGCACTTAGCAATGAGGAACTAAAATTAAGTGTACCATTTGAATATGAAATGGCAACCATCTACTGTAGAACAAGTATTAAACATGGTGTATCTGCATATGTTAAAAATAGTGTGAACATAACCTATGAAGTTATAGATGTAAGTGGACTGTGCATAGAAGCAAAATTTGAAGCTGCAGCCATAATGTTGCCAAACCAGGAAATTATAATAGCTTCAGTATATTGGCCCCCAAAACAAAATAAAGACCTGTTTGTGGAGCTTCTGGAGAAACTGATACTTTTGCTACTCAAATACAAAAACTACAGAGTATTAAGATTTGGTGATATCAATATAGACATTAGGTTTAAGAATAGAGAGGTTGATCACCTGCTAAATACATTAAGATCACTCAACTTCAGTTGCGTAAATGACAAACCTACAAGACAGGAAGCATATCTAGATAACATAATTTGTAATTTTCATCGAAACGAAACAGAATTCAACACAATCAAGCTAGGCATTCAGATCATGAGGGAATATGGCTCAGACAAACACTTAACAGTAAAGCAACTGAAACTTCCACAGACTGTAGAAAAATTATAAGACCAGTTAATGAATGAAAGCTAAACAAGTTGATAAGTAAATTGAATTTAATAAAATGGGATAAAATAATAACCACTGCAGTTGAAAATGAATCTAGCAACAAATTTCAAGAACTGTTAACCGAAAATTTTGAAGCATGTTGTCCTAAACACTGCAAGAAAATATCAAAGCAAAATTGTTACTCCAAACCACAAAATCTAAAAAGCTGGTACACCCCACATCTCAGTAGAACAAGAATCACAATGCTACTCTATCATGATAGGTCCAAGCACAATAATGCTGACAAGGAAATGTACATGAAAGTGAAAAAGATTTACAGGTCTGAAATCAAGGAAGCTAAGTGCAAAGCAAATGATGCATATATACTGAACTCAGTAAATAAATGCAAAGCTGCATGGGAAATTATTAAAACAGAAACTAACTATGATGATAAAGTATACCAGACACAAATTCCACCTGATATTCTAAATGCACATTTTGTCAGTCCTCAATTAGATAACAGCGTAATGGAGAATGTGAGCAAGGCAGAAGCACTGCTGCCAGAAATGAACAATAAGCAGATGAACAGCTTTCACTGGACTCTAACTGAGAAGATGGTCAATGAATCAATACCTAAGCTCAGTAATTCTAGAGCAGAGGATTACTATGGTCTCTCTTGGCATCAGAAATCAAATTGTAAAGCCACTGACTAGAAAATCAACAAAATTTTAAATGAAGGTAATTATCCAAAATGTTTAAAAATATCTGTAGTTAAATCTGTTCATAAGAAAGGATATATAGCATCACCAGATAACTATCGACCAATATCACTTACACCCATAATATCAAAAATAATAGAATACTGCATGCATAAACAGATGAGTCAATATTTTGAACATAATAATATACTCACCTCCTCAGTGTATGGTTTCATATCTAGCCTTTCTACAGTCAAAGTAGTTGAGAGTATGGTAGCAAAAATATACAATATCTTTGAAAATAAAGATATTATCTGTGCAACACTGTTGGACCTCAGGAAAGCTTTTGATATGGTCTCCCACAATATTCTCATAAAAAAAACTCTACCACTATGGAGTGAGAGAGAATGCTCTATGTCTAATGCAGCCATACTTGGACAATAGAAAACGGTTAGTTAAGGTAAATAATCAAATGTCAGAATGTCTCCCAGTTGTAAAGGGAGTACCTCAAGGATCTGTTCTTGGACCTTTCCTTTTCATTATTTACATGAATGATTTACCTGCAGTTGTATCATGTGATGCAGTGCTATATGCTGATGACACAACACTCATCACATGTGATACCAATCTTGAAAATGTGCAACTCAGCACGGGAGTGGCAATGGAGAGGTGCACTACTTGGTCTGAGGCAAATGTACTGCAGAAGAATGATGTTGTTGTTGTTGTGGTCTTCAGTCCTGAGACTGGTTTGATGCAGCTCTCCATGCTAATCTATCATGTGCAAGCTCCTTCATCTCCCAGTACCTACTGCAACATACATCCTTCTGAATCTGCTAAGTGTATTCATCTCTTGGTCTCCCTCTATGATTTTTACCCTCCACGCTGCCCTCCAATGCTAAATTTGTGATCCCTTGATGCCTCAGGACATGTCCTACCAACCGATCCCTTCTTCTAGTCAAGTTGTGCCACAAACTTCTCTTCTCCCCAATCCTATTCAATACCTCCTCATTAGTTACGTGATCTACCCACCTATTCTTCAACATTCTTCTGTAGCACCACATTTCGAAAGCTTCTATTCTCTTCTTGTCCAAACTATTTATTGTCCATGTTTCACTTCCATATATGGCTACACTCCCTACAAATACTTTCAGAAATGACTTCCTGACACTTAAATCTATACTCGATGTTAACAAATTTCTCTTCTTGAGAAACGCTTTCCTTGCCATTGCCAGTCTACATTTTATATCCTCTCTACTTCGACCATCACCAGTTATTTTGCTCCCCAAATAGCAAAACTCCTTTACTACTTTAAGTGTCTCATTTCCTAATCTAATTCCCTCAGCATCACCTGACTTAATTCGACTACATTCCATTATCCTCGTTTTACTTTTGTTGATGTTCATCTTATATCCTCCTTTCAAGACACTGTCCATTCTGTTCAACTGCTCTTCCAAGTCCTTTGCTGTCTCTGACAAAATTACAGTGTCATCTGCGAACCTCAAAGTTTTTATTTCTTCTCCCTGGATTTTAATACCATCTCCAAACTTTTCTTTTGTTTCCTTTACTGCTTGCTCAATATACACATGAATAACATCGGGGAGAGGCTACAACCCTGTCTCACTCCCTTCCCAATCACTGCTTCCCTTTCATGCCCCTAGACTCTTATAACTGCCATCTGGTTTCTGTACAAATTGTAAATAGCCTTTCGCTCACTGTATTTTACCCCTGCCACCTTTAGAATTTGAAAGAGAGTATTCCAGTGAACATTGTCAAAAGCTTTCTCTAAGTCTAGAAATGCTAGAAACTTAGGTTTGCCTTTCCTTAATCTATTTTCTAAGATAAGTCGTAAGGTCAGTATTGCCTCACGTGTTCCAACATTTTTACGGAATCCAAACTGATCTTCCCCGAGGTTGGCTTCTACTAGTTTTTCCATTCGTCTGTAAAGAATTCGTGTTAGTATTTTGCAGCTGTGACTTATTAAACTGATAGTTCGGTAATTTTCACATCTGTCAACACCTGCTTTCTTTGGTATTGGAATTATTATATTCTTCTTGAAGTCTGAGGGTATTTCGCCTGTTTCATACGTCTTGCTCACCAGATGGTAGAGTTTTGTCAGGACTGGCTCTCCCAAGGCAGTCAGTAGTTCTAATGGAATGTTGTTTACTCCCGGGACCTTGTTTCGACTCAGGTCTTTCTGTGCTCTGTCAAACTCTTCACGCAGTATCGTATCTCCCATTTCATCTTCATCTACATCCTCTTCCATTTCCATAATATTGTCCTTAAGTACATCACCCTCGTATAGACCCTCTATGTACTCCTTCCACCTTTCTGCTTTCCCTTCTTTGTTTAGAACTGGGTTTCCATCTGAGCTCTTGATATTCATACAAGTGGCTCTCTTTTCTCCAAAGGTCTCTTTAATTTTCCTGTAGGCTGTATCTATCTTACCCCTAGTGAGATAAGCCTCTACATCCTTACATTTGTCCTCTAGCCATGCCTGCTAACCATTTTGCACTTACTGTCGATCTGATTTTTGAGACGTTTGTATTCCTTTTTGCCTGCTTCATTTACTGCATTTTTATATTTTCTCCTTTCATCAATTAAATTCAATATTTCTTCTGTTATCCAAGGATTTCTACTAGCCCTCGTCTTTTTACCTACTTGATCCTCTGCTGCCTTCACTACTTCATCCCTCAGAGCTACCCATTCTTCTTCTACTGTATTTCTTTCCCCCATTCCTGTCAATTGTTCACTTATGCTGTCCCTGAAACTCTGTACATTCTCTGGTTTAGTCAGTTTATCCAGGTCCCATCTCCTTAAATTCCCACCTTTTTACAATTTCTTCACTTTTAATCTACAGTTCATAACCAATAGATTGTGGTCAGAGTCCACATCTGCCCCTGGAAATGTCCTACAATTTAAAACCTGGTTCCTAAATCTCTGTCTTACCATTATATGATCTATCTGATACCTTTTAGTATCTCCAGGATTCTTCCATGTACACAACCTTCTTTCATGATTCTTGAACCAAGTGTTAGCTATGATTAAGTTATGCTCTGTGCAAAATTCTAACAGACGGCTTCCTCTTTTATTTCTTAGCCCCAATCCATGTTCACCTACTATGTTTCCTGCTCTCCCTTTTCCTACTCTCGAATTCCAGTCACCCATGACTATTAAATTTTCGTCTCCCTTCACTACCTGAATAATTTCTTTTTTCTCATCATACATTTCTTCAATTTCTTCATCATCTGCAGAGCTAGTTGGCATATAAACTTGTACTACTGTAGTAGGCATGGGCTTCGTGTCTATCTTGACCACTATAATACGTTAACTATGCTGTTTGTAGTAGATTACCTGCACTCCTATTTTTTATTCATTATTAAACCTACTCCTGCATTACCCCTATTTGATTTTGTATTTATAACCCTGTATTCACCTGACCAGAAGTCTTGTTCCTCCTGCCACCGAACTTCGCTAATTCCCACTGTATCTAACTTTAACCTATCCATTTCCCTTTTTAAATTTTCTAATCTACCTGCCCGGTTAAGGGATCTGACATTCCACGCTCCGATCCGTAGAATGCCAGTTTTCTTTCTCCTGATAACTACGTCCTCTCGAGTAGTCCCCGCCTGGAGATCCGAATGGGGGATTATTTTACCTCCGGAATATTTTACCCAAGAGGACGCCATCATCATTTATCCATACAGTAAAGCTGCATGCCCTCGGGAAAAATTACGGGTGTAGTTTCCCCTTGCTTTTAGCCATTCACAGTACCACAACAGCAAGGCTGTTTTGGTTAATGTTACAAGGCCAGATCAGTCAATCATCCAGACTGTTGCCCCTGTAACTACTGAAAAGGCTGCTGCCCCTCTTCACGAAGCACACATTTGTCTGGCCTCTCAACAGATACCCCTCCGTTGTGGTTGCACCTACGGTATGGCTATCTGTATCGTTGAGGCACGCAAGCCTCCCCACCAACGGCAAGGTCCATAGTTCATGGGGGGAGGAGAAGAATGATAGTAAAACTGAAACCATTGTATTCCTGTCTACTTCAACAAATTACCTTAAAATGCGTACACAGTGCCAATAAATAAATTTAAAACAAGTCTTTCGAGGTGGATCAAGAGTAGAGTAATTTACTTTGCTCAAGAGTTCCTAGAGTATGTGACAAATGACCCATTTTCCTTATGAGAATGAACTATAAATCAATTGAAAATTATACATATGCCATACTGTGCAACTATTTTATTACTGTTTCATGTACTTATTGTTAATTAGCTGTTTTATTATTTATTTGTCATTCACTGAACTATGTAGTTCATTTATCTTGTGACTGACCTATTAGGAAACTTCTTGTTGTTATTTACACTTCCACAAATGCGTATTGCATCCATCCTGGATTATTATATTGTAGTTAGTAACATTTGTCAGGTCAAAGTTTATAGTATTATTATTGCTATTATTATTATGTAAACACTGATGAGACCAATTGCATGTAAATATTCTCAACAGTGCAATAAAACATTTGTATTTTTTTTTTTTTTAGAGCTTCTGTACTTGCTACTTGCGATGCTCATACACTTCTCTTGGCCCATTTGTCGTTGGAATCACATGTGAGGAAGCTGATCTTCAATTCATCAGTTGTGATCGTTGAGCATCGATCACGAGCAGCAGCAACAGCAATGACTTTTATGGGGAAGAGGTGATGCATAGTAAGATCATTCGTGAATTAATTGTAAAAAGTGTTCTGTGTATGTTATTTATGACTGCGAATATGGAGTTTCTGATATATATCTGTTATTTTCAGACTACGAGGTAATGGAAGAGTTCCTGGTTTTCCATTCACCTCACCCACAAGAACCCTTTTGTTCATGCCCCACACTGGAACCGTTGTGGGACTGGGAAGCTACTTTAAGAGTAATCGAATTCTATAGAATTCATAATGAACGGCTGGGTAAGAGCAGAGACCTGAAGCGCAAGCAGCAGTTATGGGACACGATGTCCATTTACATCAAGGAACCGTTGGGAAAGACGTTTGCACCAGTGCAGTGCGAAAATAGATGGCGATGTTTCTTACGAACTTACAAGGGTGTAATAGACAACAATAAGAAATCAGGGAGAGGACAAACCAAAAGATTTCATATGCCTGAAAGAAGTGGATGAGATCTTTCAGAAGAAGAGCAACATTTACCCTGAGGTCTTGCTTGATGGTGCAAGTAAGTTACATTCAATACCTCATATATTCATCGTTTTGATGTACATTAACACAATGCTTTAATTTCTTTAGACGTTATGGTGGAGGCAGCGACCAGTGAACAACCAAGTGACCAGGCTGTTCCAGGGCCATCAGGATACTTGACGGAGGTTTTTTTTTTTTTTCTAATTCTCACTCTGATTCTGGAAAGTTTAATTCTTTGAGCGAAATATGCCTACATGCTTGCTGGGACTGCATTTTATGACGTTCATACAAAGCTACTAATGTATTTTCCAAGCAAATGGTTTCTGATAGTTTTATTTGTACTGTCAAGCAAATATGAACCGTTTGATTTGTAAACTATTAATGCCAATAATTTACTTGGGTAGAGGCACTGTAGTTCCTTTCTTTCTTTTTGCATTCTTTAATATGCATTTTATCCTTTTTAAGTACTTCAGAAATTTCTAGTTTTTGATTATTCCCTCTAGAGATACTTAAATTAAAAAACAACAGGCTTATTAGTGATATGGAAATCAAGTTTTCAGTAAGAAAATTTTGCCTAAAAGCATTGCTATTTGACAGTGTTCATTCTCTTTATCTGAGTGTCAGTATCCAAGCAAATCTGATTTTACTTTGTATTTTTTAGTTCCTTCTTTCATGTACTAAGTTATTCTATGCCACACTTCTGCATGATGTATGTTAATAATTTTTATACATGAGTATGTAAATAATTTTTATGCATGAGCATGTTAATATTTAAGGACTCCGCAAGTACATCCACACCCTCTCACAAGAAGCTTCAGGTCAAGAGTCGTGCACAAGAAGAGAGGAACAATTACTTACAGGAGAGGCTTGCGATGGAGACAAAAAAAGACCAGAGGGAAAATGAGAAGCTGGAGTTAAAACGGGCAAGCCTCAAAGTACAACTTGCTTTACTGGAGGCAACGTTGGAAGCCAGTAAGCAATTTGAAGAGTGTAATATGGTCCTCAGGAAGTATTTTATGGCTTGGATGTGTTATCCTCCTAAATTTATTTTTAAATCTTTCCTTTCTATAGTGCCCTTACTATTTTTATATTTCATATATGGCAAATTTTGCTAATTCTCTTGAACTCTCTGCTAGATACCTCAACTTTAAATAGGGGTTTGTTAGTGATATGTGTGGGAATTTTATGGGTAGTTACCACTTGTTCTATTGCTGATAAAGTGCATGACAAAGGGTGTGACTCATTGTACCAGTTATTAGATTTTCTCATCATGTTGATGTATGTTTAAATGCTTCCGTGTGAGCTGTCATTGGTCTAATCTTCTTGTTCCGATCCCTACAGGAGTTATACATAGGGGACTAATACAGTAATTTAAAGACAGTTCTTAAATATTTGGAAGTAGGCTTTCTTGAGACGCTTTTTGACTTTTAGTCTACCAGTTCATTTAAAGCATCTGTGAAATTCTTTCATGGATCCAACAAGTGACCATTTGTCCAGACAGTCTCTTTATATTCAGTATACCTCTTACTGTTAAAGTTCTGAGGAATGCCAACATTAATTCTGATCATTAATTGTCTCTGGTAAAAATGAATATCATCCCAGATAGCCGAAAGAACCTTTCCAATATTTCAAGAAAAAACATACCTCCAAAATCTGATATAAGTAAACTGAAAGATGTCAACAACAAATTTACAGAAACTCTACACAGCAAACCAAATAAAACAGACTGGAACAGAATTAAAGAAGCCATGGTACAATCAGCCACAGAAACTATACTGACCAATAAAAAATATAAACACCTGTGGTGGAACGAAGATTGTAATGAAGTAATTGCGAAGACAGGCTTGGATAAAATGGAATAGCAAGGAAAAAATCATGAAAACTTCCTGAAGGTTAGGAACGATACATCAAGAGTATTGAGACTCTTCAACAAAAAATCAAATCGATGAAATAGAAGCAAATTTTAGAAGACATCACACTCGGGAATTTTATAAAGCCTTTAAATCACAAATATCGACGTTTAAACCTCCTACATTACATATAAGAGGACTCGATAGAAAACTAAATTTGAATAACAAATCGTGTGCTGCAGCTTCTGGAAATTACTTTTCATCACTACTGAATGCTGAAAATCCAAATGAAAAGCTTGATTTCCGTCTTACTGTTCCTCCTGCAGACAGTCCCCCTCCCACATTAGATGAAATCTTGAAAACTATACAAGGCTTGAAAAATAACAAATCTGAAGGTGAGGATCACATCTTGGCTGAAATGTGGAAATACACAGATCATGATACAATAAAACATCTCCATGATATCATAATGAAGATTTGGGGAACGGAAACTCTACCTTCAGATTGGACCATAGTAATTATTCACCCACTTCATAAAAAAGGCGATAAGAGTGATCTGAATAATTACCGAGGAATCTCTTTGCTACCAACGATGTACAAGATCTTTTACAGACTGTTGTTAATCAGAGCTGACTCAGTCTTAGATCAACAACTGGGTGAATATCAAGGTGGTTTCAGGACATCAAGATCCTGTGCAGAGCAGATGCATAACCTGAAATCTGTTATATCATACGCAAAATCAAGATCAAAAATGTTTGTTGTGACCTTTGTCAATTTTCAAAAAGCATATGACTCAATTGATTGAGAAACAATAAAGAACACCCTTGCTGAATTTGGTCCAGATAGGAAAACAATCAGTCTGATAAGTGCCACTTTAAATAACACAGTGTCAAAGTTCAAGTTCAGAGGCGAACTATCAGAACCATTTTAAATCTGTACAGGGGTGAGACAAGGTGACCTGCTCTCTCCATTACTTTTAAACTGTGTCCTGGAAAAGATAATCAGAGAGTGGAAAACAACCATCCCACCAGGTTATGGGATTCAAATTGGACATAAAAGAAATGGCCTCAGAGGAAACTGTTTGGCTTTTGCTGATGATGATCTGGCACTCATTGCGAATAATATTGTCGAAGCCAAGGTTCAAGTGTCCAGCCTACAATCAATTGCTGCTAAGACTGGCCTAAAAATAGCATTTAACAAAACTGAATTCATCACAAACATCAAACACGCTCCTCCTCATACTGAAATACATCAAGAGAAAATCAAGCAGTTGAAGAAATTTAAATATCTCAGAGAAATAATTACACTTGATGGTTCAGAAAATGCAGCTGTAGGAAGTAGGTGTTTTAAACTAGAACGTGCTTTTCATCTGTGCAAAGACTTATACAAAAGCAAAATCCTGTCTTTAAATCTAAAACTTTGTCATTATAACACCGTAATTAGACCATCAGCTTTGTATGCATCAGAATGTTTAAACATGACGAAGAAAGGACCCATACGAAAACTTGAAATAAAAGACCGGAAAATTTTGAGGAAAATTATACGAACATACAGAAGACATTGTTACCAGCATGAGGATGCGGAGAATAATATTTTTTGGTCATCTGGAAAGAATGAACCTGCAAAGACTTACTCATCGCATACATTAATCAATTTCAAAAACAAAATCGTATTCAAAATGGGCAAGCCAAGTTAAAAAGGATTTACAGGAAGCTGAAATTTCATTTGATGACATTCAGGATCAAGAAGTTTTCAGAGAAAAGTCAAAATTACTAATAACATTACTTCGTTTACTACACCAGTTCTACATCCTGCCTGCAAATGGTCAAAACAGAGAAAAGAAGCACAGTCAGCCAAAATGAAAATCTACTGGCAAAAGAGGAAAACACAATCAGGGAAGAGATAATAATCTTCGTGGTCCGTAGTAGGCCGAAACGATAGGGAAAAAATTAAAAAAATAAAAACTCTTACTGTTTGGTATGGATCTCACACACTTGAGCAGTACTCTAGGATGGGAAGCAAAAGTCATTTATAAGCAATCTTCTTTGTAGACTGATTGCACTTCCCCTATATTCTACCAGTAAACCAAAATCTGCCTGTTGCACCTGTTAACGACCCGTACGAGAACTTAAATCAAATGTCTGTCCCCAAGTAAATACTTTGGTCAACTCAGGACTGTGTGCCAGTCCGTTCTTTCATTGCTCTATTTTTCCTCCAGAATTTTCTCCCCAACATGTCTTCTCTTCAGAACAGCTCACACTGATGAATGCTTCTGCCTTTGGAATCCTAAATTTGAAACCTTTGGGGAGGGGCGGGGGAGCTACTTTTATTTGTAATTAACTGCTAAGATATTGCTTGTTCATCTGTTCCCACGTATCTGTAGATATGTTTCTCAGGCTGTTGTCATTTCTCCTGTTTTAACTCCCAAAAAATTAATTCCCTTACTCATTTTTTATATTTTGTCATTTGTTTTTCAAAACTGCTTTGCATGTAATGGCCCTAAAAAAATTTTATTCTTGCAGTTTCTTGATATGTTAGATTACAATGAACTGCTAGGCATTAATTTATAAGTGCCATTCATAGTGAATGGCATTTGTTTTAACTCTTGTAAAATTACCTTTGCATTCATTCTGTCCTATTTTGTGTATCCATTTGATATTTTTCTAACTCTTTTGTTGAAGTGTCTTTAGGGTTAATTGAACTTTGACCTATTTGACTAGTCATTAAAATTTTTGGGTGTCTATTTTAGATGTAAATTAGCTTTTATTTTCAGAAATTGTTCTGTGGGGGATTCAGTGGTTACTGTTCAGAGATTTCTCCATATAGTACAGCAAAATTAGTTGCAAATGCTAGGTAATTTAAAGTTCATTATCTTCCCACCTCTCCAGATAAGCCATGGGACTGATTTACAGCTCCTTGACAAATATGCAATTCCCACTCAAGTGTCTGGCAGCTAGTTCATTGAACCACTTCCTCTACTGTTCCACTTGAAGTATGTGGGGAAAAATTCACTTGAATCAATCAGAGTGAGATCAGATTTATTGTATTCATTTGTATGTAGCTGCACATAATATTTTCACATTTACAGGAGAAAGTTGACATTTCATGACATGCTCATACTACAAAGTAAAGTACTCATACCACAAAGTAAAGTACATTTGTTTTAATGGTTGCCACCCCAACTTGCATACGACACACCTCTCTATTTTGTGATAATACAAAAAGAGCTGCCTTTGAACTTTTTTGGGGTCCTCGATCATATAAGGATTCCATACTGTGAAGCAGTACTGTGGCAGAGGAAGGACAGGGGTACTCTAAGCAACCTTACTGTAAGCAATCTCTTTTGTAGTGCTGTTAAATCTTGTGTTCTGCCAATCAGATACAGTCTCTGGTTTGCTTCCCCAACATTTTCTATGTGATCATTGGCACACTGCTAGGAAGGGGGCCAGGCACAGTCACACTTTGGCCATCTTTCCTTACTTTATAATTAAGGACCTTGGACATGTTATCCATAAACTGTGCTTTTGCATAATTAGAGTATGATATGGGAACCATATATGTTTTAACGTGTTAATCCTTTTTTCACATTGCCTGTTTTGTCCTGTCTCCATGATAAAGTCATTATGAGCTCAACATCTCGCCATGCAAATGATGAAAGGGTGTTGGCTCATTGTTTTTACAGGTTGAAGCTGAGGTCATCAGATGTCACATCTGTGAAGAGCAATGGAGGATTAGTGATTGTGATTATAAACTGTAATTGTGAACTATGTATTTGGTGATTATAGTTAAATTGTAATTGTGAACTGTATATGTGATTATACATTGTGATTGTATATTGTAATATCCCACCCTCCTCTGCCATCGTGATTTAGGTCTTCCATGGTTCCCCCAGATTGTGTCAGGTGAATGCCAGGATGGGTTCCTAAGTCCATGGCAGTTGTTCCAATACCCTTTGTGTTGTTCCAGTACCCTTCGTGTGTTTATAATATTTATTCATTTATTTATTGTCCTCTGAATCAATACTGTACATGACATGCACATGGTGATGCACAAACATACATTTGATGTTGGACATTATGATAATTTGTTGGCATGAAGTTTACACAAACATGAGCTTACATACGTATTTTCTGAGAAGTTATGAACACACAAATTTATGAACACACAAATTACATACTCGGTTACACATTTGTACTTTAGTGCTGTATTCCTCTCACACATATACACAACAGTTCCTGGTTGGATATTCTTTCTGCACTTGGTGTTACAAAAAGGTACGGCCAAACTTTCAGGAAACATTCCTCACACACAAATAAAGAAAAGATGTTATGTGGACATGTGTCCGGAAATGCTTAATTTCCATGTTAGAGCTCATTTTAGTTTCGTCAGTATGTACTGTACTTCCTCGATTCACCGCCAGTTAGCCCAATTGAAGGAAGGTAATGTTCACTTCGGTGCTTGTGTTGACATGCAACTCATTGCTCTACAGTACTAGCATCAAGCACATCAGTACGTAGCATCAACAGGTTAGTGTTCATCACGAACGTGGTTTTGCAGTCAGTGCAATGTTTACAAATGCGGAGTTGGCAGATGCCCATTTGATGTATGGATTAGCACGGGTCAATAGCCGTGGTGCGGTACGTTTGTATCGAGACAGATTTCCAGAACTAAGGTGTCCCAACAGGATCGGCATCTTAGGGAGCACGGAACATTCCAGCCTATGACTCATGACTGGGGAAAACCTTGAACGACGAGGACACCTGCAATGGACGAGGCAATTCTTCGGGCAGCTGATGATAACCCTAATGTCAGTGTCAGAGAAGTTGCTGCTGTACAAGGTAACGTTGACCACGTCACTGTATGGAGAGTGCTATGGGAGAACCAGTTGTTTCCGTACCATGTACAGCGTGTGCAGGCACTATCAGCAGCTGATTGGCCTCCACGGGTACAGTTCTGCGAATGGTTCATCCAACAATGTGTCAATCCTCATTTCAGTGCAAATGTTCTCTTTACGGATGAGGCTACATTCCAGCGTGATCAAACTGTAAATTTTCACAATCAACATGTGTGGGCTGACGAGAATCCGCACGCAATTGTGCAATCACGTCATCAACACAGATTTTCTGTGAACGCTTGGGCAGGCATTGTTGGTGATGTCTTGATTGGGCCCCATGTTCTTCCACCTATGCTCAATGGAGCACGTTATCATGATTTCATACGGGATACTCTACCTGTGCTGCTAGAGCATGTGCCTTTACAAGTACGACACAACATGTGGTTCATGCACGATGGAGCTGCTGCACATTTCAGTCGAAGTGTTCGTACGCTTCTCAACAACAGATTTGGTGACCGATGGATTGGTAGAGACGGACCAATTCCATGGCCTACACACTCTCCTGACCTCAACCCTCTTGACTTTCATTTATGGGGGCATTTGAAACCTCTTGCCTACGCAGCCCCGATACCAAATGTAGAGACTCTTCGTGCTCATATTGCGGACGGCTGTGATACAATACGCCATTCTCCAGGGCTGCATCAGCGCATCAGGGATTCCATGCGACGGAGGGTGGATGCATGTATCCTCACTAACAGAGGACATTTTGAACATTTCCTGTAACAAAGTGTTTGAAGTCACGGTGGTACGTTCTGTTGCTGTGTGTTTCCATTCCATGATTAATGTGGTTTGAAGAGAAGTAATAAAATGAGCTCTAACATGGAAAGTAAGCATTTCCGGACACATGTCCACATAACATATTTTCTTTCTATGTGTGTGAAGAATGTTTCCTGAAAGTTTGGCCGTACCGTTTTGTAACACCCTGTAGATGCAAGATTTTTGCACATACTCTCATTAATGTTTTACTCTTTACAAAATTCTTTGCTGCAATTTGTTTCATGTTTCTTTCCACCCATGTGTAGCAGAAATTCACTTGCACTGTAGAAACAATGATCAAGTAGGAACTATCTTAATTTTTTATTAAATACATTCAGGGACTTACTGTTTTTTATTTCTGATGGCAGGCTATTGTATATTTTAATGCCTTTGTTGAAGGGAGAGTTTTTAAAGGCAGAGGTTGAGATTTGTGGCAGTCTGATCTAATTTTTACTAAATGTATAAAAACGTGTTATGTCTAAGTTTGAGTGAAGTGTAAAGAACTGTTATAACTTACCGTGACGACGCACGAGCGACTCAAAGAAGACAATGGCTATATAAGAGAGCGCTCAATGGACATGATACGGACATAAAAATCTACTGTCATTGTAGTACTAAGCTTAAGGTACGATATACGTTTTAGTTATAATAAATATTTGTTCTGGGAATACTGAATCGTTTAGCAGTGCTCATTCCTATTATCTCCTCAATATTATTTTCATTTTAATTATACATTTTGCTAATATTACAGACACCAAGATCAGCAGTCCAATATGCGTGTTACACTGATAAAAAGAAAACTGTTTTATCGTCTTCTTGCATCAGCTTTAATGTTGAATTTCCCTCTTATGTGATGTTACAGTTGTTTTTGCGCCCTTAAAAACTTTCGGGTCCCTTAGGAAATTGTTTTGTCATAACAATAACTTCACAACCGGGTATGATCGTACCTACGATCATGAAGTAATTAGAAAGACGATAACGCAATTTCTTAATCAATAGCACGCTAGTTGTGACTGCCTCAAGCCACGTGAAACTGCAAGTAAAAAACTATTCACATCTCATAATGCAATATTTTATGACAATGGTCAATCCATGATTCTTACGCCAATTGTGATTGATAAAACAGTAAGCTAAATCTCAATTTCCAACTTTCCATTGAATAACAACATCACTTTTATTTTGTAACATCACACTTGGCGCCCGAACAGGGACTTGACCAAAAATTAGTTCAAATTCTTGGAAAATTTTCTATGTGCTTGTGTTAATAAATGTTCTGTCGTTTCACGTACACATCATCTCTCTGTGAGAATGACGGAAAATATGCTGGTCAATAACGCAGTTTAATTATCGCGAGAAAAGAAAAGAAAAGAGACGTGAATTTGCTGAGACAACATAGCGGTAATCAAGCCATCAAAAAGTAAGTCAGAATTTCACATACGCAGTGTAGTGCTTCAGTAGCAACGTTGCTTTTCCAAGTCGATCAACATCCTTTCTATCTCCTTCCCGCTATAGAAAATCTGCTTTATTTTATCTTTCAAAGTAAAATTCTTCGTAGTCTGATAATAGAAATTATTTCTCCCCATTGTTAGTATAGCTGTATTACATTTTCAACATGGTGGATAGTGTGTGCAATTTGCAGTGAAGAGCATCTTCATTCATTTGTCTGAAACGTTTAGGTTCCATCTTGTCTTCTCGCCAGATAGAATTTCATTTGTTGCTCACGCGAGAGCGGTGCTCTTAGCGGACTCACCACGTCACTGACAAACGGCGAAAGCCTTGCGTAGCACGTGATTTACTGACGAAAATGGCAGATAGTAAACAGAGACAGGTGACAACAGGAGACGGGAGTGAAGACGTTAACAGTATTCCATACCCTTTACGACCACGAACGGTTGGTTCCCGTGTGGAAACTGAACTAACCATGTCTGTAACAGGGGAAAGTGACCCTAAAGTCCAAACTCTTCCCGCTGCAGCTACAAATGACCTCGGTGCGTTAATGGAAATGCTGAAACAACAGTTTGACGCAGTAAATGAGACTATAAAAACACAAAATGAGACTGTTAACGCCCGATTAGATGCTGTAAGCAAATCAGTAAAAACACAAAATGAGACTGTTAACGCCCGATTAGATGCTGTAAGCGAATCATTAAAAACACAGCTAGGCACAATCAAAACAGATCTGCATAAAGAAATTACGGCTGAATTAAATACCCATTTGGGTGAGGTGCAAACTAAGATCAGTGATCAAATTCAGAAAATGCAGAAACAGGTGAAAAGTGAAATAGCTGAAGTATCTGGAACATTAAACACAAAAATTCAGGCAGCTACCAAAGAAATAAACTCAGTTAGAAATGCAGTATCTGACATTGAAGGTGTAGTGGAGGATCTGTCGAGGCAGATAGACTCAATCAATATTGAAGAACAGGTTAAGAGCACCGTGAAAGCACACGCGGAGGCATTGTCGGAACACTACGGTGAATGGATAAAGGGTAAAGATATTTTTATCGAAAAGAAGGTCAGGGAGGAGCTTAGGGAGACTGTCAAGGATGTAACTTATGAAATCTTAGCTGCTCCTGGTAAGTCGGGAGACACAGTGGTTTCTGAATTGGGACAGATTCGGAGGACACTTACACGGGATCTTCCCGAGTGGAAGCAGCAAGTAGTGGACGAAGTCAGAATGCTGAGAAACTGGGTAGAAAATCCGCACACGCATACACAAACTATAGGGGACAACTCTTTAGGCGGTGACGAATGTCAGTCAACTCCTTATCGTTCACTGCCTGATTACATGCAAAACAACAGTCCTGTTGAGTCCCGAGTAGGGAAAATAAATGATCCACCCACAATTGTGAGTTTAATGCAAGAGGAAAGTGTGATTCAGCATCACACTTTTCCTGTTTTTCATCCGCAGAAGCGAGAAATACACCCCTCGTGTTCCTAAAGAATTTTTCCGGCATATTTCCCAGGAGCTGGACAGACAGACAGCGTATTCAGTTCGTCACTGGCTTTATTTCTGGTGATGCAACATTATGGGGAACGGAAATGGTAGACACGTGTAGGAATTATGAAGAGTTTGAGAAAATGTTCTTGGCAAAATTTTGGAGTAATGGGGTACAGCAAAGATTAAGGAAGGAGGTGTATGGTGCGGAAATTTTCAATGAGAAGCATGGAAGTCTCCGGCGATACTTCGAGAAGTATCTAGCAAAAATTAAATTCTGGGATTCCCCGATTTCTTCCAAGGACGTAATTATGATTCTCAAAAGCAAACTCCCTGTGTCTATTAGAGAGAAACTAGTAAATGTGTACAAAGAAGACACGGATGTATTCCTTTCTGTGCTGGATTCCTTAGATTTAATTAGTGAGGATGTGCGCTCCAAGGTTGGCAGCGGCAAATTCTTCCCTGGCAGCCAACAGAATGCATCGCACGTGGACAACAATGCGCCGAAGGAGAGAGTGCGCTACTGTGATCGCGGGTACCAACCTGCCAGCTGTTATGAAAACGCAAACGGCAATAACTTTAAACGGAAGCAGAAAACCAAGTACAGTAATCAGCAGAGATACCACCCAATTTACAACCACCAGGTACAACATCAGTACGGAAACCCACCCTTTAATTCTGCGCCTGAGCAGCATGGAAATTCTCCACAAACTAGTGGTAATTTTTCAAATGGGCCAGTGTACAATCAAAGTTATAGGTCAAAAAATAGCAAGTGGCATGGGCAAGGCGGAGGCCACCCAGCACAACATCAGAACAACTTTTCACAGGATAGAGGACCGCGGAACAATTTTCAAACGGCACCAAATGCGAACTTTCCTTCACAAGGAAATGGTTTTGCCGGCAACCAAAAGATCGGGCGACAGCAGCTGTCTCAAGTATTCTATTCACAAGTGAATGCACCTAGTGGATTTTACCCCTTTACACCGGCATTTGTACCACGTAACCAGCACCAATATGAAACGGAACAGACACTTAAGGCCATGAATGACAAACAGGTTAAACATCCTGCGGAAAATTAGAGGCAGCGCCTTTCAGCCTCCAAGAGGTCGCTGCGGATTTTGAGTGGGGGCACTAACGAATACTCTGATTCTGAGTATGTTAATGCGATATGGTACGACCATGAGACCGACTTACGAGATGACCTTGCACGTGACAAAGAAGCTCAAGACATTAACAACATTTATGATGAACAGGTCCAGGCTTCGATTAAGATTTCTATTGCCAACATTCCTTTCACAGCCGTTGTTGATACAGGAGCAAACATCAATGTCATGTCACCATGTCTCTTCAGACAGGTGTCTTCTGTTTCAAAAGTTTTATCGTTGCCGATTCAGGGCTGCTCCATATCGGGAGCGATTGGTCCATTGAAACAGAGAGTTAGTTTACAGACACAGCCTCAACTGCAGATAGAATCTGTTTCGGTTTCCTGCCTCTTGCGTACTGGAAATTTCCTTGTGTGAACTGTTAATGATAAGTATTGTGTTGAACAGCGCACGGACTTCATGGTAACAGCAACTACATGTAAACTTTAAGTATTAAATGCTATGTATGGAAAAATTGTTTATAGTGATGGACATGAACTGATATTTCTTCAACAAGCTGAAGCAGGAAATTAAGGTTGCAGAAAGAATTTCAATTTAGCTTTAAGTTAGTATAAAAAAAATGTGCTTGCGAGGTGATTGCCATGATCTATATAAATATGTAAAGGTGAGAAATGGAGGAGGATGCGTAAATAAGCACTTCTCTCAAGGTACAAGAAGATTTATAGATTTATTTTTAGTAATGTAAGTACTTGAAGTTCTGTTGTAAAAGCCCAAATTACCTGCTTAAAAAAAAAATGCATGTTCAAAACGTCCAGACAGTGAACAGGAGCGGAGGAAATATCTTAGCTTAAAGTTCAGTTAAAGCGTGCTGTTAAATGGAAAAGCAAGTGGTAACCCACATGTGTTCACTCAAGGAGACAATAAGCTGTAGTAAACTAAGTTAGGTGAAATACAGTACAAATAGAGGCAAACCATGAAGCATCAATAATGTAGCGTAAGTACTCCACGAGGCCATTAATTGCTATGAAAGTAAACTATTTCCCTGTGATCTGAGCCCAATATAAAGAGTATATGAGGAATGTTAGCTGACGAATTGATTTCAGTAGAATCAAGGTACTAAATAACCACACAGCAAGCCCCCTGTATCATAAATAAGTCCAAATAAAGATCTTCAGAAGTTTTGTAGTGTAATCTAGCGACCATTCAATACCCTAATTGAAGGCTAATCTAAAGAACAAGCAAGGCAGTGATATTTAAACTTAATACTGACTATAACCAGAGCAAGACGTAGAAGTAGCAAAGCATGCTGTAATGAAAGAGGTTGAAATTTATATATGTGCCTGTGTTTATTATGATAATTTTATTTACATGCAGATTTTATTGCAAAAATGTCTCCTAAGACACTCCTCTTATGAAATCCATTTTCCTTGTGCCCGTTCCTTTTGATCCTGGTTCATTAACCCAGACCAAGGGTCGACTTGTAAAAGGCACGTGTGCTTCGAAGCAAAGCAGTGCTTATGAGAAATGAGACACTTAGCGTGATGAACTTCGCTAGCTTTGGTAATTTTTGTTATGGACCGGTTGCATAAACCCAGTGAACTGTCGGTAATTCCATTCATGCGAAAAATAGTAGACACGCGTTACCCTTTTTTTTTTTAACAGAGAACGAATGCTGAGTACATGAAGCGAAGAGGGAGACCTATTGTTATCCAGTCTGCCCTCAAATATTAAAAAAAAAAAAAAAACAAAAATTGTCAAGCACAAAGGAAAGCATATATAAAAAAAAAGATTCAGCGTTAAATGCGTACTCGTTAAGTAGTAGATATTCTGCGTGGCAGGAGAAAAGAATAAATGCAACGAGTGTTGCGAAACCTGTAGTTTTCATAATGAGGAGATGAGCCCTTAAAAGAAAGTTTGAAAGAATATTTTTAGGTTCACTAGTGAAAGTAAACCTTGAGATATAAAGAGTCCATTCATAAAGCAGTTGTTCACTGGACTTAACAAAAGGAGTGACCATTAATTGTAAATATTAGCTCGTAAGTGATCTTTTGTAAATAGTAGAATATAAGTCTTTCTGTACCAATGGAGGAAACCTGCAAAATCGATTGTTTTGTAAATGAACTCTATCGGCGAAGGAACTAAGCACGAATGCTGTGTGAAGATGCACACTAAAGTACGACGTGCATAATAAAAATAACTGTTCACTGTATATTAGTGGTAGTGTTGTACTGCAAGTGTAAAAAGAAGTCAAGGCTACGACAACAGGTGCAACGCAAAGTTCAGTGTTGTTCTAAGTGCAGCGACAGCTAAAACATTCGTCGTCACTTACCTGTGAGCCTCATGGGAGGCAGTTGACAGAGAAGTATGGAGGCGGCTTCAGTGTCCGGCTTCTCCGATGGAAAACGCGCGCGAGGTGTTTGTATCGATGCACTCGTGTGATACGAAGTTGACAAAAAAAAAAAAGGAGCAATCGACGATCAGCAGCTCTGTTACAGCCTGAGCGCGAACGGATACTGAGTATTGGAGCTCACGCAACACTGTGCAGCCGCTGTGAGTGGCTGATGTGTGGGTGACGAAACAATCCAAACTTTAAACTGCTAACCGCCATGACTTCCATCGTACATACTGGAGGAAAGACATTTGCACACTTGTGTGACCACATTTTCATATGTAAATTAAGCAATTTTCTTGAGTTGAAGTTAAGATGAGTGAGAAGTAGATTGTTAGATTACTCAGGCCTTAAAGCCATTAATACCGGCACTCCTGAACACTGCTAAAATGAATTATAATCCTGTCTCTTGATGGCCAAAGAAAATGAATGTGCACTATAGGAAGACCCTAAACTCCAGACCAGTCCCGATCCTTAACAAATGTATCCAATAGGTTGTAAGTTATACTAATAATTTTCCACTTCTTCTGTTTCATATTGTAAATAAAAACCCGGGAAGCCACTTGAATTCCTGGCACCACAGTGGAAAGGACAGATGTACTGCATGATGAACGCCGTAGACAGCTAACACAGAAAGTGAAAGCATCACGAAGTGTAGTGCTACGTTATTAAACTGTAATTGAACCACAATGAGTCAACAGATGCTCGAACATTGTCCACACTAGTTTAGTGAAAATAAGAACTCACTGTACTCAGGTATTAGTTGTTAAGCTCAAGAGAAAGTAATTTCTGAATTCTATCCCCTGAAGTGCGAAATGAACGTTCACTTATTGTTATAAGCAAATATGGACCAAACTTAAATATGCACATAAATGTTAATCTTGGTATTATGGAATGAAGTGACTGACGAACAAAGAATGAAAAACTTTATTTTGAAAAATGATAAATATCTGATATATGTTTATAAATGTAATTTCAATTTATGTACATAGTACACCAGTAACATTATATAAATGTCACACCAAAAATCACGAATATATCATGAGGACATGAGGATCGAGGTAATCCTTCGGCATTCCCTCTCTCCTCACGGGAGGCAATGTGATATTCGCTATTTTTGACTTCATTAAAACAGCAAATACGAGTAGTTAATACTTTCAGCCAGAAGGTAAATACTTGTTTATAAATAATGATTAATGTATAATGAGGCGTCGCATGGTGACGGTGGAATTTTCTAAATAATGTAATTCGTCGTCTTTGGGTGGCAATATAAACATAAAAATATGGATAGATATGCGATCCTTCACTATTTTGTTCACTGGAGAACAAATGAAGCCTTGAGCGCTAAAGACTTGTACTGTTTTTCTCAAGTAAGACGGACGCAGATTTGTGGCAGTCTGATCTAATTTTTACTAAATGTATAAAAATGTGTTATGTCTAAGTTTGAGTGAAGTGTAAAGAACTGTTATAACTTACCGTGACGACGCACGAGCGACTCAAAGAAGACAATGGCTATATAAAAGAGCGCTCAATGGACATAATACGGACATAAAAATCTACCATCATTGTAGTACTAAGCTTAAGGTACGATATACGTTTTAGTTATAATAAATATTTGTTCTGGGAATACTGAATCATTTAGCAGTGCTCATTCCTATTATCTCCTCAGTATTATTTTCATTTTAATTATGCATTTTGCTAATATTACAGACACCAAGATCAGCAGTCCAATGTGCGTGTTACATTGATAAAAAGAAAACTGTTTTATCGTATTCTTGCATCAGCTTTAATATTGAATTTCCCTTTTGTGTGATGTTACAGTTGTTTTTGCGCCCTTAAGAACTTTCTGGTTTCTTAGGAAATTGTTTTGTCATAACAATAATTTCACAACCGGGTATGATCGTATCTACGATCATGAAGTAATTAGAAAGATGATAACGCAATTTCTTAATCAATAGCACGCTAGTTGTGACTGCCTCAAGCCACACGAAACTGCAAGTAAAAAAACTATTCACATCTCATAATGCAATATTTTATGACAATGGTCAATCCATGATTCTTACGCCAATTGTGATTGATAAAACAGTAAGCTAAATCTCAATTTCCAACTTTCCATTGAATAACAACATCACTTTTATTTTGTAACATCACAAGGTGCACATTTCTTTAACATGGAGTTTCATTTTCTGTCTAGTACCATAGTCATGGACATTTACATTTTTATTAAATTTTGTAATATTACTTTTTACAAATTTGCATAGTTCTAGTATATACAGGCTGCCAAAGGGTAGGATGAGCAACTTTTGGAAAAGAGGTCTGCAGCTATCAGTCGGCTTTGCCTTATTCATTATTCTTATAGCTCTCTTTTGGGTGAGGAGAATGTTTGGGCTATGTGTAGAGTCTCCCCAGAATATAACACCATACTGCATTATACTGTGGAATTGTGCATAGTAGGCTGTGTGAACAGTTTCTGGGCTTGTAGAGTATGCAAGGATTCGTAGGGCATAGCACACTTGGTTCAGCTTACTATTAGTTTTATTAATGTGTGTTTGCCATTTTAGATTATCCTGAGTCCATAGGCCTAGAAATCTTGTTTCTGTATTTGGGGATATTTGGGAACTGTGTAATTTCATATCAGGCATAATTTTCTTTTATCTTAGGTGGAAGTTTAGGTAAGTGGTTTTCTTTGTGTTAACTATGAGCTTGTTTTTCTCAAATTCAATCCCCAAGTTCGTCAGTGTTTCCATTTATGGCCTCTTGGAGTTCACGTTCATTTTTGCTTGTTATGAGGATATTGGTATCATCTGCAAAGAGTATACTGGTACTGGCATTGATGTTTAATGGTAGGTCGTTTATGTACGCAAGGAAGAGCACTGGTCCAAGTATTGAGCCTTGGGGCACACCTTGTGTAATATTGCAATAGTCAGAGCAGTATGTTTCGATATGTCCTCGATTGTTATGTTTTATTGACACTTTTTGTTTCCTATTTGTCAGGTATGAGCTGAAACAGTTCAGTGGGGTGCCTCTGATGCCATATGACTGCAGTTTGTTGAGAAGAATCTTGTGGTCTATGACATCAAATGCCTTGGAGAAATCTAGGAAAATCCCAACTGCTTTTTGTTTTTTTGTCTAGATCACCTAGGTTGGAGTGTAAATACTCATATATATGGCGGTTGTTATGGATTTGTTTTTTGTGAAACTTTGCTGGGCATCAGATAGTGTCTGGTTCTTATCAAGAAAAATTATTAGTCTTTGGTGAACTAATCTCTCCAAAAGTTTACCAAACACAAGTAACAGCGATATGTGTCTAATTTTCTGCATTCAGTTTTTAACCTTTCTTAAAGATTGGGGTGACTTTAGCCACTTTCATGCATTTTGGAAATGTACCCGACATCGACGAGTTGTACACATCTGAGAGTCGGAGAGATATATTGTTTATGCAGTTTTTGATGATAAAATCTGGGATGTCATTGATTCCAGATGAGAATTTATTCTTAAGGTACTTTGCACTTAGTACAATTTCTTCAGGAGTAGTTTCCCAGAAGAATATAGATTCTACAAGAGTTGTTATTTTGTTTTGTCTGTTGGTTTTGGGTTTGTTGATACTTTGTAACAGATTTTTAACAATATTTTCATAGTAATTGTTGAAAATATTTGCAATTTCTTGTGGATTAGTAACTCTGGTGGTGTTGTGGATCAGGAGTGTTTTCGTGTTTATGTGGCTGTTGAATTGTTTCATTTCTTACGATGTTTCACACTGCCTTGGTTTTGTTTGAGGATGTTGCCACATAGTTGTCATTTGCTGTTTGCTTTGCTAGTGCTTTGACTTTTTTAAGGATTTTGACATATTGCTTGATATATCTTACTTGAGATGGGGTGGGGATGGTGTTGTTATCTTTTAAATACTTCAACAGATCTCTCTTCCTTCTGCAGGAAATCTTTATACCAGTTGTTATCCAGGGCTTCTTATTGGGTTCTTTTGATGTAGTGTGTTCGAGTTTAAGAGCAAAGGCAATATTGAAGGGATATAGAAATGTGTTTAGAAATGATTCCATTTTGTTGTCTGTATCATCTGCTTCATACACTTTGTTCCATGTTTCTGCAGCTAAGGAATCATTTAAGATTTTCATGTTTTCATTGCTGTAATTTCTTACTTTAGTTGTGTATTTGGTGTTGCAGTCTAAGGGGAGAACATTCGCAAGGTATAGAGGACTTGGCCACAGTGATCACTATAGCCTGTGTCCAGAGGTTCAACTCCATGGTAGGGACAGTTTACAAATATTTGGTCAAGTGTGGTTTTGGTGTTGTTTCTGCACCTTGTGGGGAATATTACTGTGGGATTCAGACTGAATGAGTTAGTGACATTCAGTAGGGATCCTTTCACACGCCCTGTAGATTGGAAATTGAGATTGAAATCACCACATAAAATTAGTACCGTTTTTTTTTGGTGAAGTTTGTTTAGGAGTATTTCAGGGTTTTTTAGGAAGACACATACATTGCCTGTTGGAGAATGATAGATACATGTTATGACTATATTTGCTTCTAGAATTTCGATTACAGCTGCCTCAAAATCGTTTTCTTTATTTAAGTGGTCAAACTGGTCAAAACTTCTATAGTTTAAGGAAGTTTTTATAACTATGGCAGCACCTCTACCTTTCTGGTTTTCCTGCAATAGTGGGAAGCTACTTTTGTAATTGAAATAGTTTCTCAAAATTTATACATAAACTGTTTTCTGAAGTAAATTAACTGATGGTTTAGTCATAATTAAGAACACATGTTGCAGTTTTTTGACAGTGGGGAAAAATAGCTTCTCGTTATTCTCTAGTCAGTTTCATTATTGATAACCACATGAGAATTGCAAATGACAAATTTTCTGGATATGAAAACTGAAGTGTAGGTTGACAATTGACTGTCTGAGATTCTTACTATGAAATAAAAAATTCTTTTGACCAGACTAAAAATCCAAAGGGCTCAGGCTCAATCCCCAGTCCACAGTAAACTGTGGGGCCTCTTGTAAGTCAGTTCAAAGGTTGGAGGAAGGCAATGACACTTCACAAACATGACCATGCCAAGTAAAGTATAGTTGTACTCAAAACAATATTCAGATTGATAACCACTGTTCTTAAGCTAGTGGGTATGTGATTATGAATGAACAAGACATTTAGCAAATGTTCCTGCACATTTTTGTCTTGCTTTATAGATGGGTACTGTGTGCACTGGGCATCCATTTTGAATCTAGGGCAGTTCCATGAGTAACGGAATGAGTCTTTTTTTCAGTTTGAGGATAAAGACCAAGAATCATTATGACAATTTTACTGTATTTTCTACGTAAGCAAACAAATATAATTTTTTGTAATAGTTTGTGTTCCTTTTTTGTAATAATTGCATGAAAAAATACTTTGAGGTAATTGGATGACATAATTCAGACATACATTGTCTCATAATACAATAATCCAGCTTACCTATTTTCAAAAATATTCTGTTATGGAGAGAAATTAATGGGAAACAAAATGATATAGAAGATAAATGTCTTAAATATTTTACTAAGTAAGTTTAAAAAATCTCCAGGAATGGAATGACATTTAACTTGGAAATTACCAGTTTCCTTCTGCATTGTTGCATAGGTAAAATGGTACTTAATCATCTGATCTACAGTAGATGCAGCCAGTTTCTTTACAATTTGGTCTTCTTCCATTCAACATTTTTGAGGGAAATGTTATTACATATCATTCCATTAGTGTAATTCTTTCTAAGAAATGAAATTTCATAACCATTGTCAGTATAGATCTGCTCCACAAAAATATCTTGACTGCCCCTCCCCCCTCACAGCACAGGCAACCAGAGCAAAATCGCCTTGATGCAAGGCAGTATGATTGATAAAATCAGGTCCTATGAATTTGATTTGGCTGAAGCTTGCTGTATGAAATTGTCCGCAAACCTCTGGTTGGTTGGTTGGTATGGGGGAGGGGACCAAACAATGAGATCATCAGTCTCATCAGATTATGGAAGGAAATCAGCCGTGCCCATTCAAAGGAAGAATCAGAATTTTTATTATCCCGTAACATACAAAGTCAAATCACAGACCTGATGTACTGGGGACTCGTCAACATTACATTTACATTACAATTTGTCTATACCGTATTACAAAAACAATATATCAACACTCCAGTTTCATGTATTAGATAGTAATACACTCCTGGAAATGGAAAAAAGAACACATTGACACTGGTGTGTCAGACCCACCATACTTGCTCCGGACACTGCAAGAGGGCTGTACAAGCAATGATCACACGCACGGCACAGCGGACACACCAGGAACCGCGGTGTTGGCCGTCGAATGGCGCTAGCTGCGCAGCATTTGTGAACCGCCGCCGTCAGTGTCAGCCAGTTTGCCGTGGCATACGGAGCTTCATCGCAGTCTTTAACAGTGGTAGCATGCCGCGACAGTGTGGACGTGAACCGTATGTGCAGTTGACGGACTTTGAGCGAGGGCGTATAGTGGGCATGCGGGAGGCCGGGTGGACGTACTGCCGAATTGCTCAACACGGGCGTGAGGTCTCCACAGTACATCGATGTTGTCGCCAGTGGTCGGCGCAAGGTGCACGTGCCCGTCGACCTGGGACCGGACCGCAGCGACGCACGGATGCACGCCAAGACCGTAGGATCCTACGCAGTGCCGTAGGGGACCGCACCGCCACTTCCCAGCAAATTAGGGACACTGTTGCTCCTGGGGTATCGGCGAGGACCATTCGCAACCGTCTCCATGAAGCTGGGCTACGGTCCCGCACACCGTTAGGCCATCTTGCGCTCACGCCCCAACATCGTGCAGCCCGCCTCCAGTGGTGTCGCGACAGGCGTGAATGGAGGGACGAATGGAGATGTGTCGTCTTCAGCGATGAGAGTCGCTTCTGCCTTGGTGCCAATGATGGTCGTATGCGTGTTTGGCGCCGTGCAGGTGAGCGCCACAATCAGGACTGCACACGACCGAGGCACACAGGGCCAACACCCGGCATCATGGTGTGGGGAGCGATCTCCTACACTGGCCGTACACCACTGGTGATCGTCGAGGGGACACTGAATAGTGCACGGTACATCCAAACCGTCATCGAACCCATCGTTCTACCATTCCTAGACCGGCAAGGGAACTTGCTGTTCCAACAGGACAATGCACGTCCGCATGTATCCCGTGCCACCCAACGTGCTCTAGAAGGTGTAAGTCAACTACCCTGGCCAGCAAGATCTCCGGATCTGTCCCCCATTGAGCATGTTTGGGACTGGATGAAGCGTCGTCTCACGCGGTCTGCACGTCCAGCACGAACGCTGGTCCAACTGAGGCGCCAGGTGGAAATGGCATGGCAAGCCGTTCCACAGGACTACATCCAGCATCTCTACGATCGTCTCCATGGGAGAATAGCAGCCTGCATTGCTGCGAAAGGTGGATATACACTGTACTAGTGCCGACATTGTGCATGCTCTGTTGCCTGTGTCTATGTGCCTGTGGTTCTGTCAGTGTGATCATGTGATGTATCTGACCCCAGGAATGTGTCAATAAAGTTTCCCCTTCCTGGGACAATGAATTCACGGTGTTCTTATTTCAATTTCCAGGAGTGTATATAACAACAGCATTTACGTGGTGAACATATTTTTACAATCATTTATTTGACACAAAATTGCTAAGCTTAATTACACGTGATGTAATGCTCAGATTACCACATCATCATTCATAAATTCTTCTACGGAGTAATATTTCCCCACTGATAACCTGTGCAGTTTTGGTTTCAGTTGCCCTAGCTCCATGCTGTTTATTTCTTTCCTTTTTAGCATGTTGTAGATTTTCATTGCCATATATTCTGGGGTTTGTGCATATAACTTCAACCTGTCAGTAGGAAGCATGAAGTTTGTCTTACTCCTAGTGCTGTATTGATGCTTAAAATTGTTGTCTGTGAATAATGTAGGGTTACTATATACAAAAATAATCAGTTCATAGATGTACAGACAGGGGACACTTAATATTTTTAGAGTTCTTAACAGTGGGCGACAAGATTCTTTTGGTATTGCATTACACATATTTCTAACAATTGATTTTTGTAATTTTTACATTCTAATGATTTTGCTTGTATTACCCAAAAAGATAACGCCATACCTTATAACAGCTTCAAAATAGCTGTGATAAACTACTTTTCTTATCTCCATGCTAGTTGAATATGACAAAATCTTCATAGCAAAGGTCAGGCTGTTTAACGTATTTGCTAAGTATTCTATATGTGAAGACCAGGATAAATTTTGGTCCAAATGTATTCCTAAAAATTTAACACAATCTGACTCTTTCAGTTCCTGGTTTCTGCAGGTAATTTGAATTTCATTTATCTTAGAGTTTGTAGTTTTCAACTGTAGTAAATGTGTTTTTCCAATAGTCAATTTTAACCCATTTACCTGGAACCAGTTTTCTAAACTGTCTAGAAGCTTTGTGACAGTTGTGGGAATTTGTTCAGAGTGATTGTTTTCAATGAGAGCAGACATACCATTAGCGAATACAACTGAGTGTGAATTTATATTTAGTGGCAGGTCATTTACGTAAAGTAAGAATAAAATTGGACCCAGAATTGCGCCTTGTGGAATGCCTTGTGAAACAATCATCCATTCAGAGAAGAAATTTCCCTTGCTCGATGATATAACTACTATTTGTTTTCTCTTTGTGAGGTATGACCTGAACCACTCTAAAACATGACCTCCAATTCCATATTTTTCCATTTTATACAGGAGCAATTGATGGTTTACACAATCAAATGATTTTGTGAGGTCACAGAGCAATCCTGCAACTTTGCTAGATTTGTCTAAGGCAGAACAAATTTTTTTCACAAACTCATTTATGGCATCAATTTTAACCCTTTCTGAAAGCCATATTGATTATCTGACAGTATGTCTGATTTTTCTATAAATTTTTTGATTAGCATTAGTATCACTTGTTCAAATATTTTTGATAAAATTGAGATCGTGCGGCAGTTCCCCGTATCTTCTCTTGAGCATTTTTTGAACAAATGTTTTACCTCTGTATGCCCCAGTGTGTCTGGAAAGGGGCCTTCTTTGAATGATTTATTGATTATTGAGCTGCCGAACATGATATCCCTCATCTTAATGACTGCTTCACAGCCTGTGCCATATGGATCCTTCCCACCAACACCAGTTTTTCTGAATTGCGCAGGTGGGAACTTCCCCTGCAATACATCCCATGTTCCCATAACCCTCCTGGCCTCAACCTTTGCTAGTCACTGTCCTCACCCATCCAGCCCCCTCTCTGTTCCCATTCCTGCACCACACAGCTGTCATTTCACCGCCACACCCAGTCTTTTAATTTCTTTTATTTCTCTTCTTTCCACTACTTACCCTCTGCCCCCTCTCTCTTGTCCTCCGTCTAAACTGCAACACTTGACTGTCCGCCACTCCCACCATACTATTCCTCCCCCTCCCCGCCGCAGCCTCCTCCTTACCCCCACCCAGCCGCCACTCCCATCATGCACTGGTGCTGCTGTTCGCAGTGTGGTCTCAGCCCTCTGAGACTGCAGACATGTGTGCAAGTTTCGTTTGTGTGTGTGTGTGTGTGTGTGTGTGTGTGTGTGTGTGTGTGTGTGTGTGTGTGTGTGTGTTTGTGTGTGTCTACTGCTGACAAAGGCCTTAATGGCCGAAAGCTTTAATTGTTTGAATTTTTTTGTTGTGCCTATCGCGACTCAGCATCTCTGCTATATGGTGAGTAGCAACTTTCCTTTTCTACGTTGTATGTACTTATATTTATCCAGTAAATCTTAACTATTGCATAAATTACGTAATGCTGATCTGTACTTAATTTGATTTTAAATTCATCCACAAATTTTAATTTTAATTAGGCCTTATTGTCCTTAATTTTGAACAACTTGTGAATATACTAATACTATATTCTGTAATGTATAATTATCATACAATTATGTAAATCTTGGTGTATTTAATTTGGTGTTATGTATTTTTTAAATGCTTAACAAGTATAATGACTTGCCCCATATCATGTAGTACTCTCTGTACCCAAAATGATTCAGTGGATTTTAAAGAATGAATGAATGAAATTCTTAGACACTGAACATTAAACCTTCAAATTTATAGTAACTAACGCTTTTAACAACCAGAGTGTATAATTTTATCTCATGTGGTTTTGCTTACATTTGTTGCCATATGTTGGTGATGGGGCATCTGGTGCTGCTTTTACATTTGCAACTGTGCTGCAATCATGTTCCTCTTATTTATTTATTTATTTACACGTCAAGTTCCGTAGGACCAAATTGAGGAGCAAATCTCCAAGGTCATGGAATGTGTCAGTACATGAACTTACAACATAAAAGTAATAACAGATAAAAATAAATGTTCATGAACCTGAAAAAAAGTCAGTCCATAAGTTTAAGTAAACGCTATCAGCAATACAATAAGAATCAGCTTAATTTTTCAAGGAACTCCTCGACAGTATAGAAGGAGTGACCCATGAGGAAACTCTTCAGTTTTGATTTGAAAGTGCGTGGATTACTGCTAAGATTTTTGAATTCGAGTGGCAGCTTATTGAAAATGGATGCAGCAGTATACTGCACACCTTTTTGCACAAGAGTTAAGGGAGTCCGATCCAAATGGAGGTTTGAGTTCTGCCGAGTATTAACTGAGTGAAAGCTGCTTATTCCTGGAAATAAACTAATATTGGTAACAAGAAACAACAATAAGGAATATACATATTGAGAGGCCAATGTCAAAATACCCAGACTCGTGAACAGAGGTTGACAAGAGGTTCATGAACTCACACCACTTATTGCCCGAACCGCCCGTTTCTGAGCCAAAAATATCCTTCTAGAATGGGAAGAGTTACCCCAAAACATAATACCATGCGACATAAGTGAATGAAAATAAGGAAAGTAGACTAATTTACGTGTCGAAGTATCGCTCACTTTTAATACCGTTCGAATAGTGAAAATGGCAGTATTAAGTCTTTGAACAAGATCCTGAACGTGGGCTTCCCACGACAGCTTACTATCTACCTGAACACCTAGAAATTTGAACTGTTCAGTTTCACTAATCATATGCCAGTTCTGTGAGATTAAAACGTCAGGTTTTGTTGAATTGTGTGTCAGAAACTGTAAAAACTGAGTCTTACTGTGATTTAAAGTTAGTTTATTTTGTACAAGCCATGAACTGAGGTCATGTACTGCACTACTTGAAACCGAGTCAATGTTGCACACAACATCCTCTATTACCCAGCAAGTATCATCAGCAAACAGAAATATTTTAGTTACCCATAATACTAGAGGGCATATAATTTATATAAATAAGGAACAGGAGTGGCCCTAACTCTGATCCCTGTGGCACCCCCCACTTGACAGTACCCCACTCAGATCCCACATCACAGCCGTTATCAACATTGTGAATAATGATCTTTTGCTGCCTGTTTCTAAAGTAAGAGGTGAACCAATTGTGAGCTACTCCCCTTATTCCGTAATGGTCCAACTTCTGGTGCAATATTGTGAGATCAACATAGTCAAATGCCTTTGTTAAATCAAAAAATACGCCAAGCGTTCGAAACTTTTTGTTTAGTCCATCCAGTACCTCACAGAGAAAAGAGAATATAGCATTTTCAGTTGTCAAAACGACTTCTAAAACCAAACTGTAGATTTGATAGCAAATCGTGTGATATAAAATGATCAATTAACCTTTCGTACACAGCTTTTTCAATAACTTTTGCAAACACTGATGGCATAGAAATAGGTCTAAAATTATCTACATTATCCCTTTCTCCCTTCTTATAAAGCGGCTTCACTCAGGAAACTGACCATTCCTAAAGGAAAAATTACAAATATGGCTAAATACAGGGCTAACATGTGCAGCACAGTACTTTAATATTCTGCTAGACACTCCATCATAACCATGAGAGTCCTTAGTCTTCAGTGATTTAATTATTGACTCAATCTCCCTCTTGTCTGTATCACAGAGGAGTATTTCAGACGTCAATCTCAGAAAGGAATTTGCTAAGAAATTTATATGATTTCCTGTAGAAACTAAATTTTTATTTAATTCTCCCGCAATGCTCAGAAAATGATTGTTAAATACTGTACATATATCTGATTTATCAGTAACAGAAATATTATTACTGCGAATTGACTTTATATCATTGACCTTGTGCCGCTGACCAGACACTTCCTTCACAACTGACCATATGGCTTTAATTTTAACCTGTGAATTAGCTATTCTATTTGCATACCACATACTTTTTGCCTTGCTAATAGCATTTTTAAGCACCTTAAAATACTGTTTATAATGGGCTACTGTAGCCTGATTGTGACTACTTCTAACATTTTGATATAATTCCCGCTTTGTTCACATGCTATCCTTATCCCGCTAGTCAGCCAACCGGGCTGTCCATTACTACTAGTACCAATGTTCTAATGGAAAGCAACTCTCAAAGATCATGGGAAATGTGTTATGGAAAGCATTGTATTTATCATCTATATTATCGGCACTATAAACATCTTGCCACTCTTGTTCCTTGACAAGTTTTAAAAAACTCTCTATTCCTGTTGGATTAACTTTCCTATGTAGTTTGTAATTAAATATGACATTGGTTTGAGTACAAAAATCTTTTAGTGTTAAAATTTGTGCATCGTGGTCTGAAAGGTCATTCACCCTTTTACTAACAGAATGCCCATCTAGTAATGAAGAATGAATAAAAATATTGTCTATGACTCTGCTACTGTTCCCCTGCACTCTAGTTGGAAAAAACACACTTTGCATCAGATCATATGAATTTAGGAGTTCTACTAACATCCTTTTTCTTGCACAATCATATACAAAATTAATATTGAAGTCACCACATATAACTACTTTCTGTTACTTCCTACAAAGTGAATCAGGAACCCTCTCTAGCTTAAGCAAAAATGCTCTGAAGTCGGAGTTAGGGGACCTATAAACAACAGCAATTAGAAGTTTAGTTTCACTAAATTCAACTAATGCTGCACAACTTTCAAATATCTGTTCAGTGCAGTGTCGTGACACGTCTATGAACTCAAATGAAATACTGTTTCTTACGTACAGAGCCACTCCCCCACCCCGCAAGGAACTCCTTGAAAAACAGCCAGCTAATCTGTAGCCTGGTAAAGGAAGCCTCTGAATTATCAAATTATTTAAATGGTGCTCTGATATACCAATAATTTCAGAGTTAACATCTATTAGCAGTTCACTGACTTTATCTCTAATACCTCTTATATTTTGATGAAATATGGTAATCCCTTCTCTGCTTGGAAACATTACATCCTCTGGAGGTGAGCCCTTAGTTAGAGGCACTTCCTTTAAGCAGGTATACCTATCAGCTGACTTCAGTCTAAAGAAGGTGCAGCTCTAACACCAACTACTACAGGAATTTTTCCATGAGTGACTCCACTACCACCACCCACTACACTGTCACCTATAAGCTTAGCCAGCCTCCCCTTCCCATACCTATTGACGTGCAGGCCATGCCTAGTGAAACCCCATCTACTGATAGACCCAACCGGCACCACTGAGATGTGACCCATGCCCTCTGCCATCAGTGCCCTCCCCAGCCCCACATTAATGCGCCTAACAGCCGCATTAAGGTGAGGCCGATCATGACGCTGAAACAGTTGCACGAAATGCACATTAGTGCCACCAGTTTGAGTAGCTATCTTAACCAAGTCACCACTGACATCATATTCCCCATCCGTACCGAGACAGTTCCCTGCTCCCACCCACTATCACTACCTGATCCTCCTTCGTAAAATTCTTACGTAACTCCCCTATGCTTTCAGTCACTTGAGCCAACCCTGCACTAGGCTTCACAATGCTGGTGACCTGGTACTCACTCCCCAACACTTCCTGCAACTGCTGGCCCACACCTCTACCGTGGGAACTACCTAGCAGCAGAACCTTCTTTCTGCTAGACTTTGCAACTAACCTAGGCCTCCTAATTGCTGAGGACTGCTGCAAGTTACCTACATCTACGGCTACACGAGGCTCCTCTCCACTCAACTCTGACAGTTGGTTGTATCTATTGCATGTATGCAAAATAAAACTGTCTGAATACCTCCTCTTCCTAGATACCTTCTTGCCAACTGCCAGTTCCCACTCCCCATCACCCTTCACCCTCCTCAACCTATCTAGTTCCTCCTTTGCGCATTGTAACTGCACCTGAAGGGCACAGATCTTACGCTCCTGCTCCTCTATTAACTTGCTTCTATTACAGATTCTACATTCCCAGGAGAGGATCTCCCTAAAATGACCACTGGCTTCCCCACTGCATTCCCCCAATGTAAATACTTTGAACAAATCCCACACAGTAATCCACTACTCACAAACCTACGACAGAGCCCACACTTTTCACTCATGGTAAAATTTTACAGTTACTGAAAAAAAAAACTATACGTCTATGTTACCAAAGTTCAGTTACACCAGTAGAACTATTTAAGAACTAACAATAATGGTCTCGAAATTCTCTGCTTACTAAGAAAGGAGCTACTTGTATTAATACTACTACAACACAGCAATATCACTTCTGTCATCCCTGTTGTGAAAGCCAACTCCTGGTTCTTGAGCCGGTGCATCATCTTGTTCACCTGTGTGGATCAGATACTTAAATACGCTCAAAATAATTACAAGTTATTTGTATATTAAGCTTATGTCAGTAGCATTCACAAAATTATTATAAATGTAGTAAAACAATGAAATGATATAGTTATTACTGTATGAATTTTTGTTATCCTCTAACTCCAAGTTATCTTCCACAGCGAGATTGTGTAGCACACAGCACGCTTGGATGAAGTGCACACTTCTCAATTTTAAGTGGTATAATTGTCCAAAACGCTGCTTCAGCAGGCCAAAGCAATGTTCTACAACACATCTGTTCTTAAGAGTGCCATATTGAAGTCACATTGCACTCTGGACAAATGCCCTGTATTTATAAATGGTGTTAATAAATTTCTGGTGCAGGGATAGGCACTGTCACCCAAAAGATGAAACCCTCCACACTTTTCTTTGAGGATTTGGTAGAGTGTGGACATCCTGAACACTCTCCCGTCATGCACAGAGCCTGGATAGCCAACGAATAAGTCCCTAATCTGTTAGTTATGATCTGAAACTATTTGCAGTTGAATGGAAAAATAATTTTTCCTATTCATATACGACTGGGGACCTTTTTGCAGACTATCAATTCTAATGTGTGTACCATTGATTGCCCCAGTCTCACCAGGCAACCCATTTCCCTGGAAATGAGCCTCAATCCCTGCTCTTTCTTCGGTGGACGGCCACTTTATAAGTTCTTTACCTAAATCACTGATGAAGTTAGCAACTCTGTATAACACATCACAGAGAAGAAATACAGATATCAAACTTATTTGTGACATTCCTGAAACCTGCAGCTATGTGGCCAGCGAACCACAAAAATATCAAGATGTGCTGCAGTGGGAGTAGTTTTCCATTTCCCCCTGCCTGTTAATTACAGTACCTGGAATTTCTAAATCTTTCACTAAGATCATCTGCCACGTGACGCCACACACAAAAATGTTCTACAAATTCACTGTCACTGTAGTGTGGCACCACATCCTCTATATAGTTTTCGGTCCTTTGTCTCTTTTGTGGTTGGAACATTTCCAGCTCCTCGTCACTCCACAGAAAATTTGATTCAGATGTGCTGTTCATCTGGAATAAATAGAATTAATAAATTTCATGTTTCAACCACTTGCAATTCCTCTGCACTCATCCTAGTAAAGGTGATTTCATATGAGAATAAATAAAATGCTTACCTTATAATTAATGACGATGAAGCATAATCAGCAAGAGAGCAAACCGACTGCCACAACAGCTTCCAAGAGAATGGACAGTGAAGAACATGCACATGGAGTCTGCCCCCACTTCAACTCCCATAGCTCTGCACATGTGTGAATCTGGCTGCTTGGCTGCAGAAGAAACATTTTTCTGAGTAGCGTCTGTGAAGGTGTGTGAGGTAATGGGCGAGTTGTGGCACTCTGGAAATATTCTAAGTTCGGAGTTGGCATGGCTGCACGGGCCGCTCGGCAAGCCGGGGCTTGTCAGCAACTGTGCGGTGCCGAATAATAGCCAGAACAAGAGTGGTAGCCCCAGCGCGTGGTCCAGGCCGACCACATGGGTGGGAATTCCATGTTGACGCTATGTCGAGGAATGGGCTTCGTGTCGATGAAGGAGATTTGTATGCCGGGAGTGCCAAAGATGGCAGACATTTCACAGTTCATGTGGAAATTAATAATAGCCAGAGGAATCATGATACCTTAAAAAGAAACATGTACATTACCATTATTTGCATGACCATTCTGGTGTAATCAGATTTTCAATATCTTTATTAGTTTAAAGTTTAGTATCTGACTGTAAATTATACGAATAGTATCCAGCAACAAGTTTCTAAAATCTAAACGGTTCATCTCATTTTGTCTATCGACACTTCTTTCGAAAGTTATTAGTGTAAACGTAAACTGCTGTAAATTACAGGCATGTAACTTGAATAGTACATGAGTTATTGGAGGTCAAAGTGGCTGATTACTATTGATCACGTCAGGTCATAAGTACTCCATAGTTACACGAAAGAACAGTAGCAGCATGCTTATAAATATATTTATTCGTCTTTGTCTTTGTTTATATCTGATATATACTATTCATGAAGAAATTGGTCAAATATTTACTGTGTTTTAGAAATCTCAGAGGCATTAGGCTACTGGCCTACTTTTGTTTCTGTTCCTTTGAGATATGTTTGTTTAATCTGTTTATGTATTTAATAATGTGTGTTAGAGCGTGTTTATGGTCCAGACATAGGAATATTTATTTAATTTCGAGTTATTTAAATGTAAATCCAGTATTTTGTACGTGTTTCAATATGTTTGTGAGTATGCGTTGGCTTGGAGACATGGCGGGAGCGATCTAGCCAATCCCAGCACTCGTTATGGTAGGCAACTACCAAAGTCAATGGAGAGGCTGTATGGGATTGGGGTAGGAGCATTGGGTCTCGCAGAACACTAGTGAGTGCTGGACGAGAAGGCGCGACAGACAGTCGCAGGAAATACTTGGAGAGGGTTGCTCAGTTTGCGCGTGGTCGCGGCAGATGGGAATACTTCATGGTGCCGAATTGTGCAGTTGTGAGATTTCCATGGCTTCTTCAGTGAAGACATAGTATGCATTTAGCAGTGAATATCTCGTGAGCTATGTTGTTGTTCATAACTAATTACGTGAAGTAGGGATCTATTGTTTCCCTGTTATTCAACTTATATTTTATTTAATTGCTCGATCATCGACACCAATAAGTGTTTTACAGTAATAAATGGCATTGTTAAAGGTACATCTGCTATCGTACTCCTCATTTAAAGTCGTTAAAATAGTAACTGCAGATTTTATTTAATTGCAATCTTTCATTTAAAAACTTTCTATGTTACATTCAAAATTCACAGTTGATGAGTGATAGGAACTTTCGACCATTCAATTCATGTGTATATTCAGTTTGTATACTGTAGACTCAGCAGTATTTGGCTTGTAATGCAGCAACTACGTATCACAGCCCTAGACAACGAATCCAGCCAAAAGTGCACTTAATATGTGTAGCAAGTTTCTGTCAACCTCCTTCACCTGTTTTTCTGTCCTTCTACCCCCTTCCATCTTGTCCTTCCCTTGTCTGTCTCCATCTCTTCCCCCCCCCCCCCCCTCTGCTCAGCTGTGTCCATCTGTACTTGTAGCCCCTCCAAGACATGTAAGGCAGCCTACATGTCAGTGGTAGAAAACATCTTTCTGCCTTATCTCTGAGCCTATGGGAACTACGAGGTTTTAACCTCCACAGTGCTCATTCTAACATAGCAAGCAGTATATGTACCAAATTTGACTGAAATTGATGCAGTGGTTTAGGAAGAGTTTGCTGGATGTAAACCATGAATATTCTATACACAGGGATTCAAGAAGATATGCAAATATTTTAATGTGTTATTCTACAAGTGAAACTAAAGAGAAAAGTTCATATAAACATAGGTCTGCAAATGTTTAGTTATGGAGTTAACAGCTGATAAAAGATTTTGCCTGAAATTTAGCAACCTGATAAAAGATTTTGCTTGAAATTTAGCAACTTCGCCAATATGAAGCCATCGCAAAACTGGACAAGGTTAAAGTAAAGCTTGATCTCCATTTATTTTGTTGTTATTGGTCTGGTGAACCTCATAAAACATGTCCCAGACGTGTATCTGCAGTATTTTTTCAGAACATCCAGAGAAGCAAAGATTATTATCCAGGTAAATTTGTTTACTTTCCATTAAGAATGTAGAAACGTTTATGTCATTGTTGGCAACTGCTAGTGAGTTGTTTCAGTCTTTTACCAACCTTGAAACAAGTTAGTTTTGTGTATTGTTTGGTGAAAGAACATAATAACAATAGTGTATTTAAGTGAGACTACATAGTAACTGTTGTGGTGTGGTATTAATAAAAGCAGATTATCTGACACATTCATACAGTTTCAGTTAACGTTATTATCATCATTTTTCCAAAATTAAATTCTCTACAAATTCTGTTGAAAACTTTGTACAATTGTCCGGAATTTAAAGAAAAAATTGGGCCAAGTAGTTAATAAATTAAAAATTTCATGAAATTACTTCTTTGCTTCTCTGGATGTTCTGGAAAACTACTGCAGATACACGCCTGGCACGTATGTTATTACACACATCAAAAAAATTTTTCATCACCCCAGTTCCCAGAACTTCTGAAGATAGATGTTGACTGTGGATATTGTATCACAGACACAGTCCCTTTGACTGTTCAGAGATGTCACTAAACCTGCCCAAAGATGTAAACAATCATGCATGAGCAGTGCCTATTAGATGGAGAGGGTCCGACACCCGATCAGTTCCAGTCATTCCACCAGGAAGGAGGTACACTGCTTGTGTTGTCTGTAGTTCAACCATGCCTAGATGGTCAATACCGTGGTTTGATCATGTCCACATTGTTACTTTGTGCCAGAAAGGGCTCTCAACAAGGGAAGTGTCCAGGCATCTTGGAGTGAACCAAAGCGATGATGTTCGGGCAGGAGGAGACAGACAGAGACAGAAACTGTCGACGAGATGCCTCGTTAAGGCCGCCCATGGGCTGCTATTGCAGTGGATGACCGCTACCTACGGATTATGGTTTGGAGGAACCCTGACAGCAACACCACCATGTTGAGTAATGCTTTTCGTGCAGCCACAGGACATTGTGTTACGCCACTAACTGTGCACAATAGGCTGCGTGATGCAACTTCACCCCAACGTCCATGGCGAGGTCCATCTTTGCAACCATGACACCATGCAGCACAGTACAGATGGGCCCAACAACATGCCAAATGCACCGCTCAGGATTAGCATCACATTCTCTTCAACAATGAGTTGTAGTGATTCGAGAATTTCTACATAAATTCTATAACCACTCGTCCTTCTACCTTCTGGAACACACGATATTTTAGATATGAGTGCGAGAAAGTGGAATCCTACTTACTGCGTGTCACATGTTTGTGTGTGCAGGTTGGAAATGAGTCACGGGCAGAATGTAGACGGGGCGGTCGAACTGCACCGACAAGTACTTGTTGGTCGATCCATGGAAGTTTAATGAAAGTGGACAGAAGAACCGTGGAGTGTTTATGCTATGCAATTCTAATTGTGTTTTGACCATTGTTATAGTAACGTGAATAGTTGAAAACAAATCATTAAAAACTTTTGTCTTAGCCTTGGTGAAGGGAAGATGTGTATTCTGTTTCATGTTGAGAATGGACATGGTTTATAAGCCAACTTTCTCTCATATGCAACTTATTTTGTTTCTAATGCTTGGAGACATGATAGGCGTATGAAACAGTATTTATTTATGTGAAGTGTGGAATTTGTAAAATGTCAGAAGTTAAAATATTCGTGTTAATTGAAGCAAATGAAACTTGGTATGTCTACTTATTTTTATAAGTAGAAAGAGTCTTAAGAAATTCCTGTGTCTAGCAGCATACTTCGGAGAAGAAGTGAAAGAGAGTTTGCAGCGGCAGGCCAGCCAGCGGGGAAGTTTGGCCGAACATCTCAAGTAAGTCGTCTCGTAAAGGAAGTGGAAGTTTGCATACATACCTCAACACTTTATGTCGTCCAAACTGTTAGAACGTGGCGACCGTGACAGGACTGGAAAAATAGGAATTTTAAGACCAAAAAACGAGAAGAGAACATGTAGTAAGTTGCCATAGCAACTGAAGCAAACATGACAATGGTCTGAGTTAGTAAATTTAATCAAAGGTCAAGGTCTGCAGTCAAATGTTCAGAATGAGACTCTATGGAAAGAATTAAGTGCTCAATTAAATGCCCAGAGTGCAGTTTTAAATACATCTTTAAGTGAAAAACTAAACTCAGTCCATTCTCAATTAAATGTCCAAACAACAAATCTATGGTTGTTAAATGCTAAAATAGACTCACAGAGCAAAGAATTTAGTAATCTATGCGAAGGCATAGGTGCTTTAAACACTGAATTTGACACCTTAAGTAGTAAAGTAGAGAATTTGAAATTAGATTTAAAGAATGAATTGACTAATTCCTTGACCATTCACGTAAAGCAAATATTTACTGACTTCAATCAGAAACAGAATGATAATTTTCAGGATCTGACAAAAAGATTAGAATTGAATATTGAGGATAAATGTAATAGTGTAGAATCAGAGATCAATGAAAAGTTAGGATCATTTGAGAACGTGTGTAATGTTAAATTTAATGCTGTAAAGCAAGGATTAAGTACTTTGAAAGACAGTGTTGATAATTAAGATAAGTTAATGCCAATAATCCAGTCGCAAATTACATGGGTAGATAATGTGGAAAGGAAATTCAAAGAGAAATTAGTGAACTCTGACATCATAAATGTAAGTGGTACGGAGGAACATGTGGAGGAAATGATAGATCGAAAAGTTGCCACGAGAGTAACATCCGGGAACGTATCTCTTATTCTATCTTCAGACCTTAGTGATACTAAGAAGGATATAGATGATCTGTGAAAAGAATTCAAGCTTTTCCAGGATAAAGTAGGCAAAAGGGTAACTTCACCTAATGTGGTATTAACTAGTGAAGTAAAAACTGATCCACAATGGGAGCTAATTCAGGATTATCCAGGCAATTCCCTAAATTCAAGCCCAATGGAGAAGTACATCCGACCCATTTCTTGAAAAGATTCAACCAAGCTTTGCCAAAGAATTGGGAAGATTCTAAAAATATTGAATTTGCTGTAGGTTATCTACTTGGGGAGGCATCAGAATGGGGTACTGTGAATATTGAGAACTTTTCGTCTTGGGGAGACTTCCAGAAGAAATTTAAAGAGAAATACTGGTCTGCTAGTGTGCAAGAAAAATTAATATCAGATCTTTGGAACCCAAAATACTACAATAATACTTGGGGTACTATGAGGAAATATTTTGATTTGCATCTAACACGGGTGAAGTATTTAGATAAGCTGATGGAGGAAGAAGGGTTGGTAAGAATTTTAATTAGACGATTACCCATCTATGCAAGAAAAGACATAGTATCTAGTGGTTGTAGAGGAGTTGTTATCTTTCGATGATGTACTAGGTGCCATAAATAAGGACCATAATGAAACTTTACACCAAGGGCAAAATTCAAACTATAAAATAAATACAGGAAATAATTTCAAAAGCATGAAGTGAACCTCTCTAAAGAGCACCAACATAATAAGCAGAATTGTAATGACAATTATCAAAAGAAGCATCCACCTGCAAATTTAGGTCCAGTAACTTCTCAGAATTTGTACCAAGTAACAATAGAATACCGAATGGTAAAGTAATATCTCAGTTTGGTAACCAACCTGTAATTAGTAATAATGAGGAAAACATGGTGCAATCTGGATCCAGGGCCGGGGCCCAGGTCATGGAGATACACTAGGCATGTTAATTTCACGCACAGAATACCTACAAAGGAATGGTTGCTGCTTGAAGAATCATGCTTAGTTACTAACAATCCACAACCTGTAATAGCAGGGGACTGTGGAGAGTTCTGAAGTTAACATATTTATAGACTCAGGAAGTGAGGTGAGGTATCGTATCTAACACATTATTTAACTTATTACAGACTAAACAGAGCTTACCATTATTGCAACTGGAGTTTACATAGTTGGTATAACAGGAACAAAAAGTAAAGTTGTGAAACACGAAACCCAAGTGAACTGCAGCATTGGAAATAAATTATTTCATCAAACGCTCTTAATAGTAGAAAATATTAATAGAGACGTATTATTTGATTTAGATTGGTTATTAGAATTTAAAGTTATCTTAAACTATGTGGAAAATCTTTGGTTTGGTAAAGGGGACAGTAGATGTTCAATACCATTCGAAGAGTCCATTTGTGACAGACAACTACGTTGTAAAACAAACAAGTGAGTGTCAGTGCTTGCAATTAACAGCTACAGCACAATTGTCACCAAAGATCCATCATGTAGATCCAGGAACACATCGAACTAATACCCAAGACAAGATTAGTGAATCCCTAATATTAGCCGAATAACGAAGACGTGATTTATATAAAACTTTAATGGAGTATGAAGTAGTGTTCTCCGACTGTCCCGGTAACATCAGCAACTATATTTGTAAATTAAAAACCAAAGATGACTCCATTCTTCTGTAAGCCGTATCCAATACTGGTAAGTTTGAAGGAAGCAGTTAGAGATGAAATCAATAAGATGATTGATAATAATATTATAGAATGAAGTTCTAGCGTCATGAATAATCCATTGGTTGTGGTAAAGAAAGCTACAGGCAGAGTACGATTAGTATTAGACGCTCGTACATTGAATCGGCATATACAGACAGAGAGAGACCGATCAATTAATATTGACGAATTGTTATCCAAATTTTGAAAGGCAAGGTTCTTTAGCATGATGGATTTGACTGTGGGATATTGGCAAATAAAATTACACCCAGAATCCAAAAAATATACAGCATTTTTGTTTGATGGTAAATCATATCATTTCAATGTATTACCATTTCGACTTAATATCTCAGTGTCTGTCTTTATATGTGTGCTAGATGAAGCGCTAGGGAGAGATTCGTTCTGCTTGTGTCTGTATGTGTGGATGGATATGTGCGTGTGTGCGAGTGTATACCTGTCCTTTTTTCCCCCTAAGGTAAGTCTTTCCGCTCCCGGGATTGGAATGACTTCTTACCCTCTCCCTTAAAACCCACTTCCTTTCGTCTTCCCCTCTCCTTCCCTCTTTCCTGATGAGGCAACAGTTTGTTGCGAAAGCTTGAATTTTGTGTGTATGTTTGTGTTTGTTTGTGTGTCTATCGACCTGCCAGCGCTTTCGTTCGGTAAGTCACCTCATCTTTGTTTTTATATATAATTTGATAATATGTGTAGACAATATCCTAATAATATCAGCTACTTGGGAAGAACGTTGTCAAACCTTGTGTGAGACGTTGAAAATATTTAAAGAAAAAGGCATTACGATAAAGTTGTCTAAATCGTTTTTTGCACACCAAGAACTTAAATTCTTAGGTCATATTGTAGGGGTAGAGGAAATTAGACTGGACTCAGATCGCATAAAAGCTAATAAGGAATGTCCACACCCTAAAAATGTAAGACAGCTAAAAGGGTTTATAGGTATGGCCTGATACTATAGGTTGTATGTAAGAGGGCAAGAACTGAATGACCCGAACATTTTACATTTACTGAGAAAGGGAGTACCATGGATTTGGGATCAAGAGGCAAATGATGGGTTTGAAGACGTTAAAATAGCGCTTGTTGAATCAGCCATATTACATCATCTCGTTATGGGCGAACCATTTAAAATTTCGATGGATGCATCTGATTACGGCATTGCCGCCAAACTTTTTCAAGGAGAGTGGGATCCAAATAATGTAGAACACAAGACTATAGTCTTTGCAAGTCGTAGCCTAAATAAGCATGAATTAAATTATACAGCTACTGAAAAAGAACTATTGGCAATAGTATGGAGTATTCAAAAATTTCAAACACTGGTATGGGGATCAGAAATCCATGTTTACACTGATCATTAAGCTCTATCGTTTCTAATGAGTAGTCTATTATTACACAGTAGGTTAACATGATTGATGCTTTTCCTACAGGAATAAGATATTAGGATACAATATGTAAAAGGTTCTGAGAACATGGTACCTGATGCTTTGTCTAGGTTGGATAACCTAGACAAAGCATCAGGAATGGAAGAATTAAAACATACGGAAGGATACAACATTATTTTTGCAATTAATTTTATGTCAGCAGAATATCCGAACATCAGAGTAAAAGATATGGCTCAAAGAATAACAGAAAATATCCATCATGATTCCTGTTTTACAGAAATATTCTCTATGTGTATCCAGAACTCCTTACCTCCTAATCAAGTAGGAAAATGGAAAATCATAGGTCATAATTTGTTGTGGAGAGACAGTGCAACATCACAATGTTGGTGCTTATGCATTTTGAAGGTAATGGAAGACGCACTTGTGTGGTATGTTGATACAGGATTTGGACACTTCGGAATCAAAAAGTGTATAGTCCGTATGAATAAGTTTTATTATTTTAAGAAGCTAGCGCATAAAATAGCATCTTTAATTAGAACGTGTGAAATCTATCAGAAAGTGAGAGAGAGCAATACTCATGTGAAATACAAAATGTAACCTATTATTCCTAAGTCATTACACAATCTCACAGCAGCAGATTTTTTTGGACTGATTCCAAAAGGAAAGGCAGGAGTATCAAACATTTTGGTGATCATAGAGTGATGGTCGAAATATGTTAAACTATATCCTATCAGAAGAGCAAATACGCAGACAGTTACAAACTGTTTACAACAATACTTTCTGGAAGTAGGTAAATCAAAACGGTTTCTTACGGATAATGGACCACAATTCGTGAGTAACAAATTTAAAGAATTCCTAGTATGGGAAGGTATTTGACAAGTTTTGATATCTAATTATAACCCATCATCAAACCCACGTGAAAGGGTAATGAAAGAAATTGGAAAGTAATGCCATACTTACTATTATGAAAAGCATACTTTGTGGGCAAAAAAAATTAGAGACTTTGAACTTATCCTCAATGAATTACCACATTTATCAATGGGACTGACACCATTAGAAGTTATAGGTAAACCATTTACAGGAGAACCTCTAATTAAATGTTTTAATTGGCCTGAACAACCGAGTGTCAATTACAAAGTGAATCAGGAAACAGTTTTTAAAAGTAAGCATAATGAAAGGGCTATAGAACCTCAACACCACGTCGATAATCTGGTTCTCATAAAACATCTTCAAAGCTCAACGCTAAAGAAGGAGACTCATAAATTTTTCCAGAAATATGAAGGACCATACCAGGTACAAACAGTGATCCATCTTACGACCTTATTTTTAGTAGATCTTACAACTGGATCAGAGAAAGGGAAGTACAATGTAAAAGATGTGGTGTTGTTAATCCCCAGGAACGTTAACATTCTGAGTTAATGGGCGGAGTGACAAATGCCGGATCCCGAGTTGTTTCTTCCAAAATAGTTTTCTCGCACTGAATTCCTTTCAGATCTTAAACTATTCTGTCATCTGCCCCCCAGGGACGTTAACATTCTAAGTGAATGAGCGGAGTGATGACCGCCAGATCCTGAATTGTTTTCGATATTTCTTCCAAAATAGTTTTCCTGCACCGAATTCCTTAAAATCTTAAACTATTCTATCATCCCACACTCTGAGATACTATGGGAAAAAAGAAAAATTGTACCAGCTAGGATTTGTGATTTTGTCATCCACAATTCTTCCTGGTGGGGTATTTCCTTCTTTCCGGAACAACCTTGTATTTATTCTTTCTGTCACTATGATTACAGATAGCTTGAAAGCTGCAGAATCATATACTTCCTGCAGACTCTGCTTCAACTAGGCCACCTCATGTTCAAAAACTTAATGCAACTGTCCGTCTCTCACACCACCACGATACAGGAATACTCGCTGTGGAAGAGGACCTTAGTTCATTTGCAGGTATTTTTGCACAGCTTTTATGATATTGATTGTTATTTCATTTGACAGCTCTTCATCTGAAGCATGTGGTGCAACTGCACTAAAGTATTTAGACATTTGTTTGTCCAAGGAAGCCACTAGAGCTCCATATGAACATGATCTGCTTGTCGTGTCGTGACAAACATAAAACACAATTATACCTTACCACTGAGCGGTATCTCCACAATCTAGGATATACCGCTAACTTTACAATTTATCTGAATTTCAACTTTGGTTGTAATGGACATCACACATTTCGAGGCAAAATTTTGGCCAGTATGACCTGTGTAGGAATGGCTCAGTCAATGCAACATTTGTTTTTTATTGCACCGCATACCACTGGCAGCTCGCTGAAGTGTTTGCACAAATGATCCTGCATCCTTCATACATCTGGGACTTATAACAGCCCAATTCTTTAAAGTGCAACACACAAACATTGAATTTGACTGTAATTACCTCATCCAATCTGCATCATGACATGCATCATACTTGATATTAGTGGCCTGTATTATTTTTTCTTGAAGTAAAATTCTACCTTATACATCAACCAAACTTCTCCCTAGCTTCATGTTCCATTCAGTGAGGCTGCTAACAACCTCTGGTTCCCCATACAATCTCTTGTTGAACTAAAGAAACATCTGTATAAGTGCTTCTGGTGCTACTCTTGTGTGCTCTGTAGGAGCACGCACGAGGTGGAAATTTGCATGCATGTCATCACTGACCCCCGTCATTTGTCACAACTCTGGGACAAGATATATTAAGTCCGCCTGGGTAGCTCTTCTCTCATGCGGTTTCGATCTTGACACCAACAGAGGCTGGTGATGTCTGTGTATATTTAGTTGAAACAGTATTTGTATGTAATCTCTTCACCAATTTTCTTTGCAAACCTGTGTGTAGTGGTCCTGGTGAAATCAATATCATCAATTTCGTATGTTCTATTGGTGTAAGGTGTCATTACGATTACTCCAACAATGGTTATTCTTTAAAGTAGCCCGGTAATACCTTTTTTTGTCACATATTTCTGTGTAAATATGGAGAACCGTGTCCTGGCGCATAACTTTGAAATTAATTTCTGAATTCATGAGAATACTATTCTCATGCTGGATGTAATATAACTGGACCAAAGTTCCAATTTATACTCCTTGACACATATTTTTTAGAGAACTGAAGGGAATATTACGTTAGTAGAAAATATAATATTGTCGCAGAAGAAGCTGAGAAGCACCGTGGTGTAGTGATTATGATAATAAACTGTTGCACAAAGAGTCATGAGTTCAAAACTCACCTGGACTGTACAATTTTAATTTCTATATTCGGATCGAGTACATTCTAGAAGTATCCACAAATGTCAAGCATCATTGTACTGGAATGTTCTGTAAGTTAGTGTTCATGGTTCATCTAATTACACTGCCTTCTACATAACAATATTGTGTGACTAATTAAACAACTGTGATACTATAGTGTATAATTTTCTACTTTGTACAGAATAATTTATATATTTTATGAGATGTGAGATGCCCTGCTTAACCCGCAGAACAGGACAGGTAGTTTAAATTGTGGAAAGGGGCCAAAATAAGCGGCTGTCAGTTACACTCAAACATACAACTTTATTTATTAGAACAAACATTACAAGAGCCAAGAAAATTAAAAAAAAAAAAAAAACACCTCATTAATTTTTGGAACTTAATTACCGGCTGAATGCGCCATACAATCACATGCCTTAAGGGCAAGACCACTTTAAAACTGGCTAAAAGCCAATAACTTAAGACTCAAACCAAAATCAGAAATCAAAAGGCAGAAGGCCTTATCGTAAATCAGTTCTTTCAGTTAGGCTGAAGGCCCAAACAATCTTATGCCTTAAGGGCAGCAAAAGAATCTTAATTTAAAAATCGGCTAGAAGCCATACAAATACAAACAACAAGAATAAATAAGAAAAGGCAGTACATCCAACAGCGCTCAGAAGTATCCAAGGATTGGCCTGGAATTCAAACACTAATGCTCACTTAGGTGAGATAGGCAGTCGGCCCAACCATTCTCGATCCGACGACAACCCAACCGACAGACAGTCAACGGACTCACCGACAAGATAACTTCCGCTCCACCCAACCAGCATGCAACAGGGAGTTCAATGGAACAATGTAGAAGATATTGGCACCCACAACCAATTATAAGTTGACCCGTCACACTACACACCCTGCGACAACACGATGAGGAAAACACACTGCTTGAATTTACGTCAATGGCCAGAGCAGGTAACCGGAATGTTAACGGCCACAAGGCAGTAGATTCCACTGGTGCACTTCAGTTCAAAATAACCAAGTACAGTTAAACTCCACTGGAGGGTGGCTAAAATTTGCCAACTTGAAAACACACGTTGTTGCTTGCGGGAATGTCCCAACAGCCAACAACGAAATCCAAATGACACAATGTGAACAGTCATGACTTGCTGGTAGATTACGTCAAAACTCAAACTTTTGTGTCCAGGATTGGTGAACTACGAACCTCGTAGCAATGAGAACAGCACCCCACACTCCGACCGTGCGTGGACGCCACCAGTGGCCTCGGCCAAACTACGTGCCACAGAGATTTCCTAGCTGCTCCATGCCACCCAACCAACTGCCTGCACACAGCACAGCTGGAAACTATAAGTGCCAGGCCAAAGATAGTACAAGGTGCAAATATCGACACACCACTGCTGCCACTCGCGGAGAGAGAGGATAACAGCATAATCGCGATAACTGCAGGAGACTAAACACTAAATAGCAATCAAGGTTTAATCCAACGCATAACATGAGCCAGTCACGGCTCAACCTCCCCTCCTCAAACTTAACACAGGGATGGGGTGATTCAACCCCTGAGCCATCTGAACTTAAGTTGGCTATGGTGAACCCGATACTGCTTACCTGAACTGTTCCCCTTGATGAACAGGTTTACCGGGCCTAAAATATGTACGGTAGTGCAAGGTCCCAGAAAACGAGGAGTAAATTTACCAAGATTCCCGCCACGCACCTGCCTCCCTGGGAAATTGCGGACATAAACTTGACCCCTTGGCCTGCGCTTAAAGGTTTCTCGATTACAATGATAATGCTCAGCGTGTTTATTATGGGCTCTAAGCATATTATGCCTGTCCCGGTTCCAGTTTTCCTTGAGAACTCGTGGACTAATATTGGCTGGAATAAGCTCTTGAATCCCCCCACAAGTTCGAAAGATTGGAATTAACCAGATAAGAAAGGTTCAAGGAGGCGGGTGTAGCTCGCATGGCTTCATGACTGGCAGTATTAAAGGCAAAAATAAGACAGGGAAGACTGGAGTCCCATTTACTAGGGGTTTTCTGATGATAAGTAATCAACGCGGACTTCGGTCAACTCTCTGCAAAGGACCCCTGGGGATAATATGGGGTGGTTGTGATATGCTTGACACCGTTCTGGAAACAGAAGGCCTTGAAAGAAGCCGAAAGAAAACCAGAAGCATTATCGCTAACAAGCTGCTTGGGTGGGCCAAAAACACTGACAACACTAGTTAATGTTACAGCTCGGGAGGAGCCAAGTAAATCTGGAGAACGCATCGATAATAACTAGTACATATCAATGACCCTTACGAGATAACGGTCCTAAATAATCAATATAGAGGTTGTGCATAGGACAGGACTCTCATTCAGAACTCAAAAAAACCCTGCTGAAAAGCATTCTTGGGTTTGGCTACATTATTCAAGCGGCATTGGGGTATCATGTCTCTCATATCCCGGGCCATGGAGGGCCAATCTAAATGCTCCTTGATTAATACCTAAATGGTCACCCACCAACGAATCATGAAAATAACGAAAAACCAGGCGCAAGATAGTTACAGGCAAACAGATCTTGCACTGGTTAGTATCACCCACCCTCTTACAGAGAATACCATTTTTAACAACATACTCATCCGACAGCTCTCCTGCCAACACACGTTGCTTAATGGGGGCCCAAATAGGGTCCTGATGCTGATGCTGAGCAACATCTTCAAACAAGAGGGGAATTTCATCCAACACCATGCAATTAAGACTGTCTCCCTCTGCCTGCTGGTTTCTCTCACTAGGTGTAGTTTCAGCAAACATCCAGCTGAGGACATCCGCAAGGATATTTTCAGAGCCCTTCACATGTTTAACTTCCAACTGAAATGCGTACTGCCCACCTGTCAATACGACTGGTTCTCGCGGCCTAGCCAACACCCAAATCAAAGTCCGATTGTCAGTTTCTACTTGGAAAACCCGATGTTCAAGGTAGAAGTGGTACTTCTCTAATGCAAATAAAACTGCCAAAGCCTCACACTCGTAGACAGAGTACTTGAGTTCGGCATCAGTTAACCAATGAGACACGTAGGCTAATGGCTGTCTCTGCCCCTCAAACTCCTGGAGGGGAAAAGCTGAAATACCAGCATTAGAAGCATCAGTTTGAACAGCAAACCTTTTATTAAAATCGGGTACCCCAAGAACTGGAGGATTGGCATTGCTGCCTTAATGTGCTCAAAGGCAGCATCTTGGGCAGGTCCCCATTCAAAATGCACGCCCTTCAGGTATAACTGATTTAAAGGTACCGGCAACTGAGCAAAATGGGGAACAAAACGCCTAAAGTAATTTGCCATGCCTATGAATTTAGCAATTCTCCGCTTATCAGTAGGCAGAGGCAAAGCCCGTAAGGCTTTAGTTTGCTCTTGGTCAATGCGAATACTCTGACCCGACACTATATGACCTACGAAAGGTACCTGCTGCTTGGCTAGTGTCATATTACTAGGCTTAATGGTCAGCCTGGCTCTCTGTAATCTCAAAAGAACTTGCTGGTTATGCTCCAAATGTTCCTCAAACGAATGACTATAGATAACCAAGTCGCCCAAATAATTATACACACAGACTAACGTCAAGTCACCAAGGATATTATCCAACAAATGAGTAAGCACAGCCACTCCCGTTGCTAGCCCAAAAGGAACTCTGTTAAACTCAAACAAGTTCCAATCAGTACAAAATGCGGTAAAATGTTTACATTCTTCAGCCAATGGGATCTGATAATAGGCCTGATTCAAATCAATGACCATAAACCAATTAGCGCCAGCAAGCCAAGTAAAAGAATTATGCAGATCAGGTAGGGGTACTGATTCAAGGACAACTTTAGCATTCAATCAGTGGTAGTCAACCACAGGTCTGAAATCACGCCCCTTATCTTTAGGTACAAGAAATATTGGGGAAGCATAAGCAGATGTAGAAGGCCTAATAACTCCTTGTTGGAGCACCTGAGATATTTTAGCCTTGAGTATCTTCACCTTAGGGAGTGAGAGGTGGTATGGAGACTGCCTAACTGGAATATTGTCGGACAGACGGATATGATAATCAAGAATGTTAGTAACACCCAGGTTATCACTAAGGAGCTGGGGAAAACTGTGCAACAAATCCCATAACTGAGAAGGCTCATGGGGCAAGAGATGGGCTAGATCAAACTCGTTAGCTACGGCCTCAACGGCCAATGCCCCGACAGTTCGATGCTCAATAGGTTTAGCGCATTCACAAAGGCCAAACTTCTCTCCAGGGGTGAACTTAAAGGAGAAGGTGTGTCCGGAATAATCCAAGACCAACCCCGTTTTATTGATGAAATCACACCCCAAAATTAGATTAAAGGGCAGTTCCTTAACCAAGGCTAAGGACATAGGCCAGAAAAAAATCGCCAACCGATATATTCCCCCGGACCCAACCATACAGAGGCAACACCCGGCCCCTGACATCTCTGCACTGGCAAAGGGATCAACCTAAGTTTCGTAAGATGCCCAAATTCCAAAAACCACTCGGTTCACCACCTGCCTGAGAATAAACATAAGGCGGGGGGTGGGGGGTGAGAGAGTGACCACCCGAGTACGCCAAGGTCTGAAAGCTCGAACCTGAGTTCGTGGCCCAACGCGGCGTTATCTATTGGCTCTGGGTGCATGAGGCCGAACACGAGCGTACCAAATGAGCCATACTGCCGCACCTGAAAGAACGCTGGTTTTTCCTTTTGATAACTTCAGTAGATGTAGATACTCCGGAATCAGTGCCGACATCTCGCCCCTTAACGTCGTGACATACATGGTTTTCAAGTGGTAATTTGGATGCTGCTATGACCACATCATGGAGCTCTTCCCAGGCTGAAGGCTGCTTGTGGAAGACAAAATGTGACTTATCCTCAGCACTCATTCCCCTAAGGATGATAGAGACAAATTCTTGTTCAGGTAAATCAATTAGCAAGGCCAAAGAGGCTGTCTGAACTCTATCGACATTCTGATGTAACTGCTCCCCACCCCGCTGCACTTTCGAAATGCAATGACACTCAAGCTGTTTACAAACCGCGGTGGTCAACCTTTGCCTAATTACAAGCTCCCTTAATTACTGCAAAGAAAGCCCCTCTGCCATGGCTCGCGAGAAGAGGTTCTGCAATTCGCCTCTAGCTAACAGGTACGACGACGACAAAATTACTTGGTGCAGAATGTGAAAGGTGGCGTCATGTTGTTCTAGGTGAACCAATAACCACAATCATGTCTCCACCAACAACTCAGTAATATCTCGGAAGAAATAGACCAGAGGATTAGGCAACTTGGCAAACACAGCATCTAACTTGACAGAGGATGTAACAGTACCACCCCCGGGCTGGTTCTCACCCTCTCCCTGACAGCGCAAGTCCCTATCTTTAACCTTCCTCCCATCCAACTCCAAACACGTAAGCTTAAACTGTAAATCGCTCACCAAAGTTCCCAACTCAATGGTTAATTTTTTGTGACGATCTTCCAAATCTAATGTGCTTAAATCCAATTAGTTAAATGCATTAACTGTGCCCGCACCCTATGCAGCTGACTGTCACTAGGTTGGGTTACCTCCAAAAGACATATAGTGTCCTCAAGGCCTTTAAAAGCCTCAAACAAAAATTCAATTGCCGCTCCTGTCTCACCCACCACTACCAACGTGATGTCCACCGGCTGAAGAACAGCAGCGCGCAAAGAGGCTACCAATTCTGGAACACTGTCCTCAATGGATTGGCGCCTTGTTGCCAACTCGTAAATAAGGTGGTCCTTTCTGAGAAGGCCGATCCCCGGACACTGTCTGACTGTCATTATCATAATCACCTGAAACAAGTAACAGCCAAAACAATATGGTGCTACAGAACACAAACGAAACAAGAGTGAAACTGACAGCGAGTAGAAAGGGAAGCACAAATGCAACCACGCTCTGCTACCAGTGAGACGCCCTGCTTAACCCGCAGGACAGGACAGGTAGTTATAATTGTGGAAAGGGGCCAAAATAAACGACTGTCAGTTACACTCAAACATACAACTTTATTTATTTGAACAAACATTACAAGTGCCAAGAAAATAAAAAATAAAAAAACACTGCATTAATTTTTGGAACTTAATTGCCGGCTGAATGCGCCATACAGTCTCATGCCTTAAGGGCAAGATCACTTTAAAATCGGCTGAAAGCCAATAACTTAAGATTCAAACCAAAATAAGAAATCAAAAGGGAAGGCCTTATCTTAAATCAGTTCTTTCAATTAGGCTGAAGACTCAAAGCATATGACACCTTAAGAGCGAAACAAATTTAATTTAAAAAAATTGGCTGAAGGCCCATCACTTAAGACTCAAACCAAAATAAATTTTACTTTAAAACAGTTCTTTAAATTAGGCTGAAGGCCCAAACAATCTTATGCCTTAAGGGCAGCAAAAGAATCTTAATTTAAAAATCAGCTAGAAGCCATACAAATACAAACAACAAGAACAAATAAGAAAAGGCAGTACATCCAACAGCGCTCAGAAGTTTCCGAGGGTCGGCCTGGAATTCAAACACTAATGCTCACTTACGTGAGACCGGCAGTCGGCCCAACCATTTTCAATCCGATGACAACCCAACCGATAGACAGTCAACGGACTCACCGACAAGATAACTTCTGCCCCACCCAACCAGCACACAACAGGGAGTTCAATGGAACAATGTAGAAGATATTGGCACCCACAACCAATTATATGTTGAGCCATCAAACTACACACCGTGCTGGACTACGACAACAGGATGAGGAAAATATACTGCCTGAATTTACGTCAATGGCCAGCGCAGGTACCCGGAACGTTAACAGCCACAAGGCAGAAGATTCCAAAGGCGCACTTCAATTCAAAATAACCAAGTACAGTTAAACTCCACCGGAGGGTGGCTAAAATTTGCCAACTTGAAAACACACGTTGTTGCTTGCGGGTATGTCCCAACAGCCAACAACGAAATCCATATGACACAATGTGAACAGTCGTGACTTGCTGGTAGATTAAGTCAAAACTCAACTTTTGTGTCCGGGATCGGTGAGCCACAGACCTCGTAGGAATGGGAACAGCACCTTCACATTCCGACCATGGGTGGACCCCGCCAGCGGCCTTGGCTAAACTACGCGTTGCGGAAAATTCCTTGCTGCACCACGCCACCCGACCAAGTGCTGCACACAGCACAGCCGGAAACTATAAGTGCTAGGCCAAAGATAGTACAAGGTGCAAATATCGACACACCGCTGCTGCCACTCGCGGAGAGAGAGGATAACAGCATAATTGTGATGACCACGGGAGACTAAACACAGAATAGCAATCAAAGTTTAATCCAACGCATAACATGAGCCAGCCACGGCTCAAGATGTGATGTAGATGGGAGGGTTTGTATCAGCTTTGAAAGGGGTGGGTATTGTAGATAAAACCATGGTTTACAAGATCAAAAAAGCATGGCCACCACAAAACATACATAACACCTTTCTTACAACCTTCAAAAACAAGTGTGCCTGATTCTTCACCATTTGCCGTTGCCATAGGGTTGCTAAGATTTCCTTCGGGGACCTCAAGGGTGAAGGTGTGAATCTCCATTCTGTAGGAGACGATTTAACACCAAACCTCCTCTGGTATCTCACCCAAGTACCTGAGAGGTAGGGATCCAACAGAATAGAGGTGATCAAATCGTGCGCAGAGAGAGACCAAAAGCATGTGAATTAGTGGAATAACTGTAAAGCAGTAGTGGGCAGTGGGTAGACAAGGAAGAGGTGTGAGCAAAGAAAGAGAACATAAGCTAGAGTGGAATTAATTGTGATAGTCATTTAAGAAAAGTCAGTGTAATTAATACTCTGAGGAATTGATGGATTGTAGGATAGTGGGACTTAAATAGTGTATGTAGACATATTATCTATAGAGAGTATAGAATTTGAGAAGTAGAGGAGGGCTCTAGGGAGTAAAGGACGTATGAAAAAGTGAATGCGAAGTGTAGAATAGATTTGTAGCTTTACGAGGGCATACTTAATTATAGCATACATAGGCCCATATACTGGGGTAATGAAACATGAAGCCTACTCAGAAAAGATAAGGGGGGCGTACCCAGCATTTACTAAATAAAGGACAGGTGTACCTACGTGGAGATAGGTCAACCTGTGGCCTAAAAAATAGGAATGTTTTATAAAGGGACATACCTACCAAAATGAAGTGCTCTCAACCCATAGGCAAGGTATAGGTACTGATCCTAGGAGAAGGGGACAGTATCGTGACAAAAGTCACAAAATTTTATAGGAATTATTCTGGGAAGTATGAATTCTATGCACAACTAGCATTATTATTTTTAATTTAAATAAATGAGTGTCAAAAGAACACTTTCATTGCGCCCAGAGTTCCTCCAAACTGCAAGCTACAAACTAGAACAAAGAATGAGAACAGAAAATAGAATACTCAAGTGTCATGAACACCGGAAGTTTACGATTGGAAATAAAGAAAAGTCTCACGATTCCTAAATACTAGTCAAGCTTACTAAATCACAAATGAATACTCAAATCTCGATATCAAAGTAAAGTGAGAATAAAATAAAGAAACACTCAGTTAAAGATTGTTCTAGAGAAAATAAAGGGTTGTTATTGAAGTGGAACATGTATATATAAACCTATGTAAGAAATGTAAAATATTATCATGTGTGATATTATGTACATAATTATTATGTATAAAATATCGCATCTGGGGGGGGGGATATGTAGTGATTCGAGAATTTCTGCGTAAATTCTAGAACCACTCGGCCTTCTACTGTCTCGAACACACAATATTTTAGATAGGAGTGCGAGAAAGTGGAATCCTACCTACTACATGTCACATGTATGTGTGTGCAGGTTGGAAATGAGTCTCGAGCAGAACATAGACGTGGTGGTTGAACTGCATCGACAAGTACTTGTCAGTTGATCCATGGAAGTTTAGTGAAAGTGGACAGAAGAAACATGGAGCGTTTATGCTACTCTGTTCTAATTGTGTTTTGACCATTGTTACAGTAACGTGAATAGTTGAAAACGAACCATTAAAAACCTTTGTCTTAGCCTTGGTGAAGGGAAGACATCTATTCTGTTTCATGTTGAGAATGGACATGGTTTTTAAGCCAACTTTCTCTTATATGTGACTTATTTTGTTCCTAATGCTTGGAGACACGATAGGCTTACAAAACAGTATTTATTTATGTGAAGTGCGGAATTTGTAAAATGTCAGAAGTTAAAATATACGTCGTTAATTGAAGCAAATGAAACTTGGTATGTCTACTTATTTTTATAAGTAGAAAGAGTCTTAAGAAATTCCTGTACCTAGCAGCATACTTCAGAGAAGTGAAAGAGAGTTTGCAGCAGCAGGCCAGCCAGCAGGGAAGTTTGGCCGAACATCTCAAGTAAGTCGTCTCGTAAAAGAAGTGGAAGTTTGCATACATACTTCAACACTTTAAGTTGTTCAAACCGTTAGAGAGTATCGCATATGCCTTCAACCAGACAATTGTCGTAGACATGTCTGGAGGGAACCCTGTCAGGTTGAATGCCTTAGAGGCACTGTCCAGCAAGTGCAGCAAGGTGGAGGTTCCCTGCAGTTTTGGGGTGGCATTACGTGGGGCCGACGTACGCCACTGGTGGTCATGGAAGGTGCTGTAACGGCTGTACGATACGTGAATGTCATCCTCCAACTGGTAGTGCAATCATATCGGCAGCATATTGGCGAGGCATTCAACTTCATGGACGACAATTCATGCCCCAATTGTGCACATCTTGTTAATGACTTCCTTCAGGATAACAACATCACTCGACTAGAGTGGTCAGCATGTTCTCCAGACATGAACTCTATCGAACATGCCAGGAATAAATTGAAAAGGGCTCTTTATGGACGATGTGACCAACCAACCCCTCTGAGGGATCTACACCGAATCGCCATTGAGGAGTGGGATAATCTGGACCAACAGTGCCTTGATACACTTGTGGATAGTATGCCACAATAAAGACAGGCATGCATCTATGCTAGAGGATATGCTACAGGGTATTAGAGGTACCGGAATGTACAGCAATCTGGAGCAGCACCTCTGAAGGTCTCGCTGTATAGTGGTACAACATGCAATGTGTGATTTTCATGAGCAATAAAAATGGCAAAAATGACTTTTATCTCTATTCGAATTTTCTGTACAGGTTCCAGAACTCTCGGAACCAAGGTGATGCAAAACTTTTTTTGATGTGTGTAGATTCACCAGATTAGTAACATCATAAATGGAAATCATGCTTTACTTTAACCTCATACAGTTTTGCAATGGCTTCATATTAGCGAACTTGCTAAATTGCAGGCAAAATCTTTTTTAGCCGTAACTCCGTAACTAAACATTTGCGGACCTATGTTTACAAGAACTTTTTTCTTTAGTTTTAGTTGTAGAATAACATATTAAAATATTTGCATATCTTCATGAATCACCCTGTATATAAGGAAGGACAAGTGTCTCCATCACAAAATTGAAATAAAAACTTTTTGGATTACTACCTACTCGTACCATGTACATGCTGACTGACCAAGTGACCAGAGTGTTATTACTCGTTTTCATTGAGATAACTACTGTTATAGGTTTTTTTACCATTACTCTAAGTATTGGGAAACAGAACTGATAGCTACTCAGCGGTGCTTACTTGTATAAGTGGTCTTAAAGTGACTGTAAATTTTGCAGCTCCTGTTAAAAAGTAAAATGTATTTTAATATAAATGTATGAAGTTTATTTAAACTTCTGGACGGCACATCATGTGATGACACACTCCATAGGACTATGCCACACAGTAAAGTATTGCAACATGCTCATTGAGAAAGTTGGATTTACACTGTAGTTAGTGGCCGAAGATGCAAAACTGACACTGTGATGTTCAGGCAAAGAAAATGAACACAACTGAATAATTAAATGAATTAAAAGGATGAAAATATCACAGGAGTCCACTGAAATGTTGTAAACAAACATACTATAAAACAGGCTGTTCCAGCTCGTCGGCTCCGTTGTGAGCTGCGGAGCGCTCCCTGCTCCAGGGAGCCGCGTCGCTCGCTGTGACCAGTCAAGTGGGCCGGCACTCTGGCACGCGGCACGGCTGGCTGAGGCAGGCGGCAAGGCAAGCGTTTTGATGTGCCAGCTGCGTCTTACAAGATCGACAACCTCATACTCTTAGCTGCTAAGACGTGGTGACATGCTACACCAGGAAATACGATGTTCAGGAAATAAATAAGAAATAAGTGTTTTACAAGAAATTGCATACTAACTTTATTGGGTCTCTGTAGCTTGACATTTTCTTTTCATTACAAGATCGGAAATATCAGGCGTCAAAGTGTTCGCAGAGTTAATGTGGAGGATGGCCTTCATTGTTGCATCCTGAAGAAACGATCGTTCCTTACTTTTTACTTATTACTCTTTTCATTACTGAGAAAAGCTGCTCACAACAATACATAGATCCAAACATGCACATGATCTGAGCGGCATTGTTGTGAAGCTTGGGAAATGTTTTTTGCTGTAATGAACGATACCATCGTGACAAATCCAACGTGTTGTAGTACCTCTTTTTCAACAAAGTTGAATTTTGTAACTCAGTTATCTCCAATTGAAGTGACGGTGACAAGTCATCGGGGGAAACTGAAAAAGGAGTGCTGAACACCTTAAGTTCCATTTCCAAACCAGTGAGGTCTCGGAATCGTGTTTCAAACGACTTGATGAGCTGCTTTAGCTTTGCTTGGTAATCGCCGAAAGTAGTACCTTCAGGTAGTTCTAAAGAAGCAAGACGACTGAAGAACGTTAAATGTCCATTACTCATCTGCCTCTCAAATAAACGTAACTTTTCCATGAACGCTTTGATCTGGTCGTGCATGTCAACGATTAGCTGCCCTTTGCCCTGCAGTGACAGATTTAAATTATTCAGATGCATAGTTATATCAGCTAGGAACGCCAGGTCTGATATCCATTTTATATCTTTCAGACAACACATTTCTTCCCCTTTCATTTTGAGAAAAAGGGATATTTCCTCACGAATGGCAAAGAAAACATCAAGAACTTTTCCCCGACTCAGCCAACGAACTGTACTGTGGTAAGGTATATCCCCATACTCCGCTTCGATATCTTTCCGGAATCCTTTGAATTGGCGATGATTCATACCGTGACGCCGCACAAAATTCACACACTTCACGACATCTTTCATTACGCCACCTAGCTCTACTGGTGCAGCACACAGTGCCTCTTGGTGAATAAAACAATGAAGAGTCAAACTCTTTCCCGAATTCGTCCCTGAGTTTATTTTTCAAATGAGAAGCAAAACCTTGGTGACACCCGATCATTTGTGGTGCACCGTCTGTCGCTACAGAATGGAGCTTATCCCACAGCAAATTCATATTGTCCACTGATTCACAAACAGCTTCAAAAATGTCATATCCTGTTGCGGTGTAATCGAGTGGTACCACATCCAAGAGTTCTTCAGTTACTTGCAGCTCCATGTCGACACCACGCACAAAGACTGCAAGTTGAGCACAGTCCGATATGTCGGTGCTTTCGTCAAGCGCTAGCGAAAATGCAACAAAGCTTTCCGCCTTTCTCCTGAGCTGTGTCTCTAAATCCGCTGCCATGTCCAGGATTCGACGAGACATTGTTTGCTTCAACAGGCAAACCCCTTCAATTGCCTGCACCTCCATTGGAAACAAACATTCTGCAACAGCTACCATGCACGATTTTACGAGTGGTCCCACCGAAAATGGCTTGCCACTTGTCGCAATGATGTGAGCGACCCTGTAGCTTGCTCGAAGTGCAGATTCAGTAGTGTTTTCTCCGCTCTCATTCACCTGAAAATTATAAACGCATTACAGAACACGAAATATGTTGCATGTTTTGATACCCTCCATATTACGAAACTGTTTTTGAACTTACGTCTCCTGCTATGTCGTTCTTAAGCCTGGCTACCAGTTCTCTGCGTGCAACGCCTTCTACCTGATCGTAGTGTGCAGCGTGAAGACGTGTATAATATCGTCGTATATTGTACCTCTTCGCAGAATTGAATATTTTATGACATACAAGACATTGCGGATGACCATCCTTCTCAATGAATAGAAAAGTATCCTCCAACAGAGGTACAGGGCTCCCGCGGCTAGTCATAGCTGTCATTGAACAAGGATTATTGCATCACTTGCGGCTGCATGCGGCCAGGGGGCAGTGAGTTCGCTTTCCCCCCTCCACGCGGGCTCCGAGCTGCCGCAGTGAGCGCTCCGGCTCCCTGGAGCTCGGTTGGAACAGCCTGCTGTAAAAGCACAATGTGGCTGAGCCTAAAATCAATGAAAGGAACGAACAGTACTACACACTCCAGGTTTTTCCTAACCTTAATATAGATTTCAAAGTATTCTGCTTGTTCAGCTGTTTCCCTCAGCAACCACCAGCTCTCACATTATCCTAAACAGAGTTGTTATCATCAGTTTAAAGTTGTCAACAATTGATTTTCATCACAAAAGACAGGGCAGTGCCATTGCAAGACTCCTGCCAGCATGGGGCCTGCAGCCTGTGATACGTTGATAAATCATATCTGCCTGGTAAACAGTCAAACTCTATCTCAATGCATTGACTGCCAGCAGCCATAGCAGAGCCTCATGCTTAACACCAAGTGCCTGGCCCGGCACTTCCGTTGACTTGTTAAGTGGCCTTTGACTTCCAAAAAGTATTTTGATCAGTACCACATCGATAATTAACAAAAGAATGATCATATGGGGTATCAACAAAATATGTAACTGGAATGACAATCTCTTAGGGAGAATGCAGCATGTTATCTTGGCTGTAGAGTCGCTGACAGATGTAGAAATAATGTCAGGTGTGACCCATGGTAGAACACTTGGACCCTTGCTGTAGATATTCTACATTGCCGTGACCTGTGCTGTGTGGGGTAGTAGTTAGGGATTCCAGTTATCACTGAATTAACTGGTTTTCATTTATAACGGTTTTTTACATCTCCAATTTAATCTGATTATTAAAACTGCTCAAAATAACCAGAATGAAATAATCGATTTTTTGTTTCTTATTGTTATTATTTCTAGTAAGAAATGTAGACTTTGAACAAAGATTGAAAAATTGCAATGAAAGTGAAGGAGCAGGACATCTCGATCAATACAGGATCGAGATTGTGGAAAAAAACCTGGTCTCACTTTCTGCAGCAAAGATTGTGAAGGTGAAGGACAGTGATGCAACAACGGTGAGAAGGAGGGGTCACAAGTTGACGACTTTCCTGCACAAAGACGTGGTAGATATCAACTTTCCACCCTGAAGTAACCACAAAATTAAAGGTTCAGTTATTATCCCAAGTTAATAGCATGTCAATAAAATTATAGTTGTATCAATCAAATTTCCTCTCCTTTACAAGGAACATTGTGGATATTTTCTCCTTACTTGATGTCACAAGATGTTGGGCCTCATCTCAATTTAAAATCTTTTTAAACAAATGGAGTGCTGTACTATATGGCTACTGCACTTCGTAAAATACTTCAAAACTAGGAATAGTGCCATTCTCAAACAACGGAAAATCCAGGATGGAATAACGACACTATTATTAAAAGTTATTAAAAGGATAGATTGCTACTCACCATATAGCAGAGATGTTGAGTGATGGACAGGCACAAAAAGAAGACTGCTAAGCAAGGTTTTGGCCAAAAAGCCTTCTACTTATTAGCCCCCCCCCCCACACACACACACAGTCTCCAGCAGTGAGTAACAGTGCATGATGGTAGAAACAATCTGGGCTGCTGGGCTGAGGAGAAGGCCAGGGCAGGAAGGGGGAGGGATAGCAGAGTGCCAGTGCCATTCTGCAATAACACGGAAGTCTAAGTAGGAGAACAAGAAACTAACATGTACACCAAGTGGGGAGGTCTTGGACACTGCACATGCTCATGTACCATCTACAGTGCCATGCTACATGGCAATAGATATGTCACTGTCTCAGCAATGCTGTACAAATTCTGAAGTCATGTCTTTGTTGCTAGTTTCTATCAGTCAGTGTTGTTTTTCAAGTAGCACTGTTTGCTTTTCCCATGCTCTCTATTTCAAAGCAATGGAAATTTTATACACAAAGATTAATCATTTTTAAAAACAAACAAAAGTTTAGCACTGCTGCTTTGGTGAATTGATATGCTAGTTTTTTTTATCTTATTATAAGTGGGGGGGACCTGTTATAACTGAGACTGAACAAATATAAAGTTATTCAGAACTAAAATAGCAGTATTGATTTTAACTGGTAGGTTTTTCCCATCCCTAGTAGTGGTTATTCTCACTGCCTCGCATACAGTGGGTGGCCAGTTACAATTCAATTACCACAAAATATTTGTTATTTAGTATTTATCATTTCTGGGAGGTTTCCGGTATTTCTTGTCCTTGCTTATTCTATGTCTGTATAAATAGCAGCAGTCCCCATCCAGATGGCAGTTCTGTTCAGTTTATAGTTTGGTCTCAGTAATAAACGTGTTTTCAGTGCAAAGTGTTGTACTTCATTGACAACCCTGGTTTTGGATTTGGAGCTGACTGAACAGTGTGACCTATTTGGTGGAGATGCCAGGTATTCAAATGTTTACATCGCCATGGCTCCAGGTAAGCAATGTAAAAGCCATTGCCCAAATAGACAGGAACTAGAATACACACAGTTCATCATTCCCAAGGCCTGTACATTCGGGAGACCCATGGATTCCAAACCAGCAGTAAATCACAGCTGCACATCAGGCTCCATCAGCATTTTCCAGAGACATTGGTCAGAAACCCATGAAATAGCTAACAGGATTTGCCCAAGTTGCCAAATAAAATTTTTTGAATGGCATGATGTGTTTGACAAACGTGTACTTTTACTTGGATGGCATAGCCCTGCGAAAAAGAACTCATTGGCTGTGATAAGTTCCAGGCTGAACTGAAGAAAACATTTGGTAACAATTAGCAGCAAGTTCACTTAGTGGTAGAACAGTTGAAGAATTAGGTCCAAAATCACAGAGAAATAACATAGTTTTATGTACATAATGTTTTGGCCCCTGGCCACATTGTAAATCTATGAAAGAAGCTAACAAAACCTCACATTAGCTGAAACCAGTTGCGGAAGACATGTACCAAGCTTTTCTGGTAAAAGATGTTACAACAGGCACTAAACGTCAGTCCTAAAATGCAATAAGTCTCCACCACATTCAGTAGTTGGTCATCGAGGTAAAGTTCTGGATGTGGGTGGACAATACGACAATGAGATGTGCATGATGCAAGTCTTGGCAGCTGAAAACTGAAAGCTGTGGGTGAGGGGCCTTGACTGTACCTTTCATATGGCTCCCTGCACTAGAGTAGCAAAAGTAAATGCAAAAACCATCAGCATACAGGGAAGGTGCTACTGAGGATCTCACTGCTTATTCTAGACCATTAATGGCTGCTAAAAAGAGAGAGGAATGCTCAATACAGAGCACTGCATGACCCCATTCTCCTGGATATGGGATGAGCTGTGGAAGACACCAGCTCAAATCTGGAAAGTATGGAATGACAAAAAATACTGTATGAAGATTGGGAGCAGGCCCCAGAGATCCCACTCATGTAATGTAGCGAGGATGTGATTTCTCCATGTTGTATCATAGGTATTTTTTAATTTAAAAAAAGACAGCAATAAGGTATTGACGTTGGGCAAAGACTATGGATAGCAGGCTCTAGTATACCAAATTATCTGTGGTGGAGTTGCCTTGACGAAAACCACCCTGAGACAGAGCCAGAAGGCCCCAGGACTCAAGGAGCCAACACAGCCGATGGCTCACCATGTGTCCAAGAAACTTGCACAGAATATTTGTGAGACCAATGGGACAATAACTGTCCATGTCTAGGGGATTCTTACCAGGTTTCAGCACCGAGACGTTGATGCTTTCCCACCATTGTGTTGAACTCGCCCTCATTCCAGATGCGGATAAAGATAGCAAGCAAGTGACACTGGTAATCCACTGAAAGTTGTTTAAGCATTTGATAGAGAATACAGTCTGGCCCTGGAGCTGTATCAGGCTAATGGGCAAGGGTGCTGAGGAATTCCCCTCACTGAATGAATCACTGTATGGCTCAACATGGCGTGTAGTAAAAGATAAGCACTTTCGTTTCACCCACTGTTTTAGGGTACAAAAGGCAGGTTGATAAGTTCCAGATGCAGAAGTTCAAGCAGAATGCACAGCAAAATGTTCAGTGATTGCATCTGGATCAGTGTAGATAGTTCTGGATCAGTGTAGATAGTTCTGCAGTCTGTTAAGGCATCTGATCTTTGTCCAAACCTGAGAAGGAAAGGTACGGGGTCCACTGGTTTAAACATACCATTCCCAGCTCTCCCGTTTTTGCCTCTTTATTAGTTGGCACAGAGCTGTTTCAAGTCAATAAGGTGCTCCAATGATAGGTGCCACTTATGACATTGGGGAGCCCGCTTAAGATCTCTAATGGCCCTGGCAATTTCTGACAACTACCAAAGCACTGTCTTTCACTGGAGTGATTCTGAGGAACAGGGGACTGTCAAGTCAGCCACAGAAACAATGGTCGCAGTTGTGTTTTGGACCACCAGATCGATATTGCCTTGCCATGTGGTAGAGATCCAACAGTGGCAGCAGAGATGAAAGCAACTGTCAGCCATGTTAAAGAGCCCATCTGGGCAGGCAACCAGTTTAGTGATGCTGGGGTAGGGACAGGAAGACCAGAAAGTGATCACTACTATACACATTTTCCTGAACTTTACAGTGAATGGATGGTAGAAGGCCAGGGCTGCAGACTGAAAGATCAGTGACTGAGTAGGTGCCATGTGCCACACTGAAAAATGGGGGAGCACCAGTATTTAAAAGAGAAAGATCAAGTTGTGTCAGTAGATTTTTGACACCTTCACCATGCTCATGGTGTCACCCCACAGAGTGTTATAGGCACTGAAATCACATAAAATGAAGAAAGATGGCGGGAAATGAGAAACCAGTGCAGCCAAACCATTTTGAGGTATTTCGCCATCTGGGGGAAGATAGACATTGCAGATGGTAAGGTCCTGCATTGTCCTTACCCTGAAAATCACAGCTTCTGAAGTTGTTTGGAGAGGCACAGATTTGATATACACACAGCCAAGAACAAACATACATCCTCCATCTGAAACCCTGTCATAGTCAGTATGGTTCTTGTAATATCTGCGATAACCACAAGCGGTGGGGATCCACATTGCTGAAAACCAAGTTTCCTGAAGGGCAATACAGAAAGCAGGTGAGGTGCTTAAGAGTTGTTGTAACTCAGCCAGCTGACGGAAAAAACCGCTGCAACTCCATTGGAGGATTAATCTTTCAGTGTACTGGAAGGGCATGAAGTGAGCAAGGAGGCAGTTTATGCCCCAGGGTCACCTGTTGCCACCGGTTGAGTGCCTATGTCCATTGGTTCTGAAGCTCTGTGGAGCTCTAGATCTTTGGGGGACACTAGGATCTCTACCTAATCCTCAGAATTGGAGCCTGCTGCAAGTGGTGGTGTGGGGCCGCTTCTTTTTCTCCTCTGCCTTCTCCTTAGGTTTCACTGGCCATGAGGGATTCTCTGAGTTGGTGTCAGGAGCTGATGATGATAATGAAGCCCTATGACCAGCAGCTCGCAGCTCCTTCAGCCACTGGCTGAAATCCAGCTTCATGGCAGCAGGAACCTTGTAAGGTAGTGTCCCAAGGGTGTCTTGATGAGAGAAGCGGGAGAAGAGTTTTTGGTGCTTCACCGGCTGACGAATGGGAACTGATGTTCGCGATGGCTGGGGCATTGCTTCTGAAGTAGGTGGGAAGGGAGCAATGGGAGGAGAGCCTTCAACCATCAAGGAGGCAGGCATAGCCTGCCAGCCCTGGGGGCCGACTTTAACAGGCATAGCTGATGGGGATGCTGTTTTCATAAAGGGTGACTTCATTGTAGCCATAGCACATGACGTCATGTGTACAGGGTCAAGATGGTCATTATTTCTTTTTTGCCTCTGTGTAGGTCAGCCTGTCCAGTGTGTTATATTCCATTATCTTCCTCTCTCTCTCTGAAAAATGGCGCAGTCCAGCAAATGGGGAATGGTACTCTCTGCAGCTGACACAGATGGGAAGAGGGGGGGGCCACAAGGAATGGTCATGCGTGACCGATGTCCGCATTTCCCACATGTGGGGCTGGCGTTACAGCGAGAGAGCATGTGCCCAAATTTCCAGCATTTGAAACATAGGAGGAGGAACATGGAGTTTCGGTGTCATACTGGTATACCATCACACTGACCTTTTCAGTCAATGTGGTCACACCTGTGACATTGCCGCCACTTGGCAGGAAGGCTCTGTTCCCACTCAGGGGGAAGGATGTGGTTTCCAGACAAGTCAGAAGATGCAAAGGGGATGCCAGAAGAAATTGAAACATCTTCTGTGCTACAAGTGAACCCTCACCGCTTGAGGGTGCCAGTGGTGTGCAGAGCCTCTGGAAGAGCTCAGCCTCTGCAAATGAACAAACACTGAAGCCAGCCACTTTACTTTTGTCTCCACGGTTCTGCTCGAGTTTGGCTGGGTGTGTGACTGTTTCAAAGGGACTCTGACTTGGCTTCTTTTATGGGAGATTCACATCAGGCCACCTCCTCCAGAGGATCTGTCCACTGCACGCAATGGCAGCGCCCTTTGTTTTGCAGGCTAGCTTGTAGCACCAATGATATTTCTGTCTCTTCTGTATGCCCTCTGAATCTTCTGTGACTTCGACACCAGCTTCCTCCCCTTGCATCAGTGGTGGAACAGAAACCCCTGCCAAGTGGAGACAACGTCTCAGGGGTGAGTACTCAGCATGGCTGTCAGATCTTTTCAGATTTACTTGTTGCAGCCTACTGTCATATGTTTCATGTCAGGTACTAGCGTAATTGTCTCTGTTTAGTTTATAGCATACAAGCTAGGAAAAGTTCTCCACTCATTGGCTTTCACCAACAAAATGAACCTCATGCAAAACCATAATACATTAATATGTGGAAAGTGTACCTTCAAATTTGTTTCTGTGTGGCTTGAATAGAGATAGAATACCACCTGGCAGAAATATTGGGATGAATAACCATCAACATGACGTTATTCACCGTGAAGATAAATTACAAATGGCATTATAACAACAGGTAGACCATTTCCAATATTAAGGATGTGATCTATCATACAAACAGGATGTGGATGTTGTGGTGGTCTTCAGCCCAATGACTGGGAGTGCAGTTCTCCATGTTACTCTATCCTGTGCAAGGCTCTCCATCTCTGAATAACTACCGCAACCTACATCCATCTGAATATACTCACTGTATTCATCTCTTGGTCTCCCTCTATGATTTTTACACCCCCCCCCCCCCCCCTCCATGCTTCCCTCCAATGCTACAGTTGATGTCACAGAATGTGCCCCATCAAGCACTCCTTTCTCCTAGTCAGGTTGTACCAAATAATTTTTCTCCCCAATTCAATTCAGTACTACCTTGTGAGTTATGTGATCTACCCATCTTATCTTCGGCATTCTTCTGCTGTGCCACATTTCAAAAGCTTCTGTTCTCTTCTAGTCTAAACTGTTTATCGCACTTTTTATTTGCATACATGACTAGACTCCAGACAGACATCTTTACAAAAGACTTCCTAACACTTGAATCTATATTTGATGTTAACAAATTTCTTTTCTTCAGAAACACTTTTCCTGCCATTGTCAGTCTACATTTTATATCCTCTCTACTACAACCAGTTGCTACTCTGCCCAAAGAGCAAACCTCATCTACTACCTTCAGAGTCTCGTTTCCTAATCTGAGTCCCTCAGCATCATCATATTTAATTCAACTACATTCCATTATTGTTACTTCACTTTTGTTGATTTTCATCTTATATCCTCCTTTCAAGACACTTCATTTTGTTCAACTGCTTTTCCAAGTACTTTTCTGTCTGACAGAATTGCGATGTCATCAGCAAACCTCAAAGTTTTTATTTCTTCTCCCTGGACTTCTCATTGCAAATTTTTCTTTCATTTCCTTTAATGCTTGCTCAATGTACATACTGAATAACTTCAGGGATAGGCTACAACCCTGTATCACTCTCTTCGCAATCATTGGTTTCTTTCCATGCCCCTCGACTCTTGTAATCTTTTGTTCCTTGTATTTTACCCCTTGCTGTATCCATAATTTCAAAGAGGGTATTCCAATCAATAATGTCAAAAACTTTCTATAAGTCTGTACATGCTATAAACATAGGTTTACCATTCCTTAACATATTTTCTAAGAGAAGTTATAGGTCAGTATTGCCTCACATGTTCTGACATATCTCCAAAATTGAAAGTGATCCTCCCCGACGTTGGCTTTTACGAGTTTTTCCATTCTTCTGTGAAGAATTTGTATTAGTACTTTGCAACCATGATTTATTAAAATGATTGTTTGGAATATTTACACATATTAGCAACTATGTTCTTTGGAATTATTATATTCTTGAAGCCTGGGGGTATATCACCCACCTCATACATCTTGTGATACCAGATGCAACAGTTTTGCTATGGCTGGCTCTCCCAAGGCTATCAGTAGTTCTGACAGAATACCTTCTAATCCTGGGACCTTGTTTTGGTTTAGGTCTTTCAGTGCTCTGTCCAGTTCTTCTCCCAACACCATATCCCCATCTCATCTTCATCTATGTCTTCTTGCATTTCTGTAACACTACCTTGGTGTACACCTCCCTCATATAGGCCCTGTATATACTCCTTCCACCTTTCCCTTCTTTGCTTGGGACTGGTTTCCCATCAGAGCTAACGATGTTCATACAGCTGGTTCTCTTTTCTCCAGAGACATCTTTATTATTCCTGCAGGCAGAATCTATCTTTCCTTTAGTGATACATGCTTCTAAATCCTCACATTTGCCCTCAAGCCATTCCCACTTAGCCGTTTTGCACTTACTTTCAATCTCATTCATTCAATTTTTATATTGCCCTTTCCCATGCTTATTTGCTGTATTTTTATATTTTAACCTTTCATCAATTAAATTCAGTATCTCATGTGTTATCAAAGATTTCTACTAGACATTGTCTTTTTACCTACTTGATCATCTGCTGTCTTCACTATTTCATCTCTCAAAGCTACCTATTTGTCTTCTACCGTATTCCTTTCCCCTATTCTAGTCAACTGTCACCTAATGCTCCCACTGAATGTCTCAATAACCTATGGTTCTTTCAACTTACCCAGTACTCATCTCCTTAATTTTCTATCTTTTTACAATTTATACAGTTTTAAGCTACAGTTCATAACCAATAAATTGTGGTCAGAGTCTGCATCTGCTCTTGGAAATGTCTTACAATTTAAAATCTGGTTCCAAAATCTCTCTTTTACCATTATATAGTAAACCTGAATCCTTCCACTGTCTCCAGATCTCTTCCACATATACAACTGTCTTTCACGATTTTGAACCAAGTTTTAGTGATCATTAAATTATGCTCTGTGCAAAATTCTACCAGGTGGCTTCCTCTTTCAATTCCTTTCCCCCAAGCCAAATTCACCTACTATTTTTCCTTCTTTTCCAATATACAGAAAAAAAACTATTACCAGTATGTAAGTGGCACAATAAGGAGAACACTGACGAGTAAAACAAAGAAAACAATGCAACTGAAATTTTATATGGTCACAGCAGTCGCCAGTGTTATATGGGGCAGAGTGTTGCACACAGGGAAAGATTTATGACAACCAGGAGCATCGCTAATGAAATTTCTAAGATGTGTAAAAGGCTGCACCTTGGAAGACTAAATTAGAAATTGAGAAAGGAAGACTTTAAAATGCAACCAATAACCCAAAAGGTAATCCAACAAGAAAAATTAAGAGAATATACTTCATATGCCAACACAAAGACTTTCCTAAACTAGTATTGCAATATAAAGCATGGGAAGATCGAGAGAGATGGTGAGATCAGAACAGATGATAGGCCTAAACCTGCAGGAGGAGGAGGAGGATGAGGAAGTGGTTTCCACTAATCCAGTCCACTCACCAATGGTTAAATTAGTTCAATGCTGTTCAGTGATTGTATTAATCATTAGTCTCTATGGAATATATTTCACTAGAAGTCCCAAGTCATCGGCAAAAAGATTTAATGTTGCATTGAGAAACCTTTTAATAGTACATTGGTCTCATAGTGCATGGTAAAAGTATAAAATAATTCATGCTACAGAAGTGTGTAGTACTAATATTGTGTATAGTTGATAATCAATCCTCTTGCAGATGGCCTCTCCAAGGACCTCAAATTCTTACACTTAAGTGCTAACTCATGTACTCCCTAACGGTATTTCTAATTGATGATAAGAGTGTACAGAAGAAGAACTGCGAAATTCACAGTCATAATACTATAAGTAAAAATAATTTACTTGTCATCTGTCTCTATGCCTTTAGTTAGAATTGAAATTTTGTATTTTGGTGCAAAAGCCTTTATGCTGCTGACAATAACAGACATCAAACTGAAACCTCTGAATGTTTCGAACTAAAGCAAAACAGTACATTGATAGTCACTCCTGTGATTGAATAAAATATTCTGACTCTGGGTGTACATTCTGGTTAACACTGAAGTTAAATATGAACACGTCTTAACTTCTCAAGTACATGGACAGCAGATAGTGTTCTGTGTAAAATTATTTTACACAAATTCAAGAAGTAATTCTCATAATTATCAATGTGTGTAGGTAAGCATTAGTCAAATTGTCTGATAATATACTTTGCAGTGATGGTCTACAGTGATGGGTTCTGCCACTTAAGGTATAATTTGACTCAGTCCACATTTCTGAAGGCTCTCCTTCAGATTTATGGAACACCTGTTTGAACCGAATGAATGAAGACCCACAAACCAGAACCAAAAATTATGAGAATATTAAGATTGCCCCTAGTACTTAATAACATAATCACAAAGATTGATTTGTATTAATGAGGAGAAAACGTAAAAGGACTTTCAATGTTAACAAAGAAGTGTCCTTTACGAATAATCAGACAATGCTCTAGCTTTCTAGTTGTGCCACATAGATTCAGCACTCGGTAGTCAAGGCAATGCAGAAGTACAGTTCACAATAAACAGTTCTTTCCAATGGTGTATTTATTATCTTTTTAGAGAACTTCTTCAGACTGAAATGAGACAGTATATGACAAAGCAGGTTGCTGTCTTTAGTGTCATATCTACTTTCGTCATAGTCATGGGTTATGTATACATCATTTCTGCAAAACTGTATAAAATCAAACACTTCCTGTAAAGATGAAGCATATAAGAGTGAAATTTCTTGTAGCAACATACAGATATAAAGACTAACCTTTTTTTTTACTTCGGGACATACAGTATACATCTGAAATTATTATACTTAAAAAAAAATTTCCCTTTCCACAGTGTTATGTATAAAATAAAACTATTTATTCATCATTTGTAAAATAAAAATATTTATTCATCACTTATACATGTAAATCACAGATTTTGTTACTGGTGAACACACACACACACACACACACACACACACACACACACACACACACACACACACACACACACATTACATCTGGAATCATATCATAGATGATTCTGTGTCAAGACCATTTGGTCAAGTTTTATCTCTTCGTGCAATTCAGCATCTTTGTGTGGAGATGGCGGACACTGTGTCATTTCATTCCAGTTGATTTCTGTGAAATCTATAACAATATGTTTGCGCTTTGGAACATACTGCCTGGAAGCAAAATACTTATTTTATTCATCAACACACTATGGATTTATGCAATTTACAGAAATCTAAGGATCTGTATACATTATAAAAATATTAATACATAGAGTGGTGTAATAAACACTAAAATTATTGCAATCAAATCAGCAACTATATGTACTTTTAGGAATAGTTATACATACTCTCAACCATTCTAAATGACTTTACTACTGTTCAATACAAATACTTTTCAGATTCACAGATTATGGTTTTATGCATTGAGTTTTTATAGCTCAACATGTCTCACTGCTGTCTTTCATCATATATTGAAACTGCTAACAAGATTAAAATTGTGGTCCAATGCAGAACATCTACAGTCATCCTTGGTATTTGCTACTGCAGAAATTTTCTTACCATAAAGTTATCTATCTACATTAAATTCAAGCTTCACGACCTAAATCTCCAGTTCAATACACAGTTTTAATCTGCCAAGAGATTTCATAAGAGCAAACACTACATTACAGAATTTAAAATTAATTCTATTTAAATTCCTTTGTGGAATAACTGTAGTCGGGTATAACTAAAGGAGACGGTAATTGAGTCAATGATTTAAGCAGAGAATGTTGTTAGTGATTTTGTTTCAGAAAAAGATAACAGTTCATTCCACTTACCAGTACTTGACACCAGAAGAGTCAAACATTCGTTTGGAAGCAATTGTTTCCAGTTTATGGGAATTCTTGTCAGACATATAAATGACTTCTCGAATGCCAGACTGAATTATTATCTTTGCACATTCATTGCATGGGAACAGAGCAACATACATAGAACAGTCTTTCACATCTGCTGAATTTTTGTTCAATATTGCATTCATTTCGGCATGACAAACTGCATTACAAGACAGGTAAGTACAATATGAGATTACAACAATTGAAACCAGGTAATATAAATAGATGTCACCTTTTTTTTCCTTTTCTGTTGTTTGCAGAGACAGAGATACATTTATATGGCTACTAAATGAACTGTACGGGGAACATGCCTCTTGCATATTTGGGATCAATGGAAGCATTCAATTTCACCCATCTGCTTTGACCCATTATGTAATGGTGTGGCTTTTTTGAGTTGGCTGTGTTTGTAGATGTCTTGTTGTATCTGCTGGTGCCCACTGGTGGTTGTAGCTGATGGTGCCCACTGGTGGCGGACATGCTGAGTTTAACTTGTGATATTGGGATGATTTGAGTTTTGGTTGTTATCGTGATAAGGTGGTTTTGAGTTTAGGTAGATGGTGCAGTAACATGGGTTGTGGAAGTGTTTTCAGCGAGTGATTACAGTTATTTTTTGTTTATGTATTTGGCGTTTTTGTTAGGCCTGATTAATTCGGTGCTTGTTGTGCAGAAAGAAGTCTAATATTTCTTTTTCTTTCTTTTTTATTTTCCCCGTTAGGTATGGATATGACAGTGAAGTTTACAACTGTATCATTACATTCTGAGATGCGTGATGATGTGATGTCTCTCATACACTTTCTGCAGATGGTTGGTCTTATTGCTGAATATGTTAAGTGTCACATTTGTGGCGTGTGTGTGCACATGTACCTAGATGGTATTTCCGGCTATTATTGGTAAGTAATTTTTGTTTTCGTTTTATTGTATAGTAATTTGATGTTTTGTGTGTTGTATATTTAAGGTAGGTCGGTTGTGTTTTAATTGATGTAGTGAATATGGAGTATTTGGGTTTCTGAGTTGTGGGGGATTTGGTTCCACTTTTCAGAGTTGTAGGTGATGGTATTTTGGTACTGATAACTGCTGTTTAGCTATATAGGCCAAGGAAAAAAAGGTCTGATTCCTCTTTCTGGAGTTGTAGGTGTTTATTTTTGGTATCGGTAGCTCCGGTTGAGCTATATAGTTAACTGGAAATGTCAGATTCCTGTGGTGGTGTTGGTGTAGCGAAATGCTACAATTTAATTTTTTTTATTATTTGTTCTGTGATGGTGCAGTTGTTTATTGTTGTATATTTAGCTTATCCCCACCCTAAAACGCCAATTTTCTGTGGTTGTCCCATTACTTTCATTTTATTTTTGGAGTGAGGCATTACTGTGTCCTTTTTATATTTGTTCGTGTTTGTTGGCCTGTATATGTAGTGACACCATTGTCAGTCATTTTGTATACACTGGAAGTACTCGTTTCCCCATGTTGATGGCGCCATGGGTCAAAGCAGATGGGTGGAATCTGACACTTCTGTCATGTCCATATTTGTATCCATCTGTTGTTTAGTCATATGCACTTACATGGAAATTAGTAGAAAATGCTTCTACATACAAAATGCTATACACAGACTGCAAAGATTTATATCTCCTTGACTTTTATTTTAACAGTTTCACAAAAAGTACACTGCTTTCCTGAACAGAATTAAAGTGAAACGTGACACATGTGTATATTAACAAAAGTACATGAAATGTAAGTTATAAACAATTTAATAACTTCATAATAGTACTAAAGAAGTCGAAGAAATTAATACCTAGAAAAGTGTACAGTAGTGTCTCCATCGTTAAAAAAAATATATATTTCCAACACATCATGTGTGTAAGCCACCTTTGACTACTGATTATAAACACCTAGTATTGCACAAGAAGAGGGAACATACCATTCAACTCACTTAAGCCACACGTATAGTTAAGCGGGATATTGCCCATGCACTGGAAATTGTCAATGTTTAATCCTAGCAGTCTTTTAGATATAAATAAGGTTGGCACAAAGCAATTTATCAGAATATTTGGTAACAGCAAAACATAAGCTGCTAGTCAGATTATGAGCTAGACAGTGCTATTAGGCCCCACATATTTTTCAGAGAAGGGGAAAAATTGGCAATGCACTGTGTGAGGTGTGATGGGGACACAAGAAGTTGTTTCAGCAGCCAATTGTAAGTACACAATGAGAGAGGTTTTTCTTATAGTAGTCAACTGAATTAGTCATTTTACTTCATGACATAAATATAATAATGGAGTTAACTATGTAATAAACACAGTTGAACCATAACAAACATAACTGTGGTACAATAGAGGCCTACCACTTCAGTAATAAATGTTTATAAAACACACACACACACACACACACACACACACACACACACACACACACACACACATTGCAAGATGTCTTTCCAAAGAAAATAAGTGTATGTCATTTTTGTATTCACAAAAGTACTAAGTAAGGACAAATGCTAAAACTGAGTGTCTAAACCACTTTCTTTTTTGGTTTCCAAACGTGGGTAAATTATGGTATGACAATTTGAAATTGACACAGTGAAGGACCTTTTGCCACTGGCCAGGCCATGAATCAGGCTCTGCTGTGACCACTGGTGGCCTTACAGTAGCCAACATATCAAACTCTTATCAATGGTAGAGGAAAATCATAAATTGCACACCAATGTACACATTTGCTGTCTAATGGGCATACATGTAAGAATAAGAAAGAATGAACAATTAGTCAAAGGCATACAGACCATAAAAATATTTTGTTTCCAGTTTATTAGAACTTGTTTTATTCCACGGGTATTGATCATCACTGCAACCAGATGGCATTCCATTGTATCCAATACCCACTATTTTCTTTTCCTTATTTACTATACATGCACCAACTTGGGAACAAGGATCCTTACTACGTTTCGCAGCAAGAAAAGCAGTGGCCATAAAGTATTCATTCCACTCCAAATAATCCTCTCTCTTTGAGTTTATATCCCTGTTTGCAAGCAGAAATGATTATGTAGCGTAAATATATGCACATTATTTGAAAGAAAATGGTAAATAACAAGGCTATAATTGAAATGGTAACTCAGTGTCAACAATATGTGTGTTTGGTTTGTTTCCATAAATTCAAGCATCAGGACCTAAGTCACTAGTTCAAAACATAATATTAATCTGCCTAGGGGTTTCATAACAGCAAACACTACAATACAGAATTTAAAATTTATTCTATTTAAATTTCTTTGTGGAATAACTATAGGTGGATACAACAAAAGAAGATTGAGGAACATTAGTCAATGAGCTACACAGAGAATGTTGTTAGGGATTTTCAGTATCAGAAAGAGATACCAGTTCATTCGTGGTTACACAGTTCTGACTAACAGAGTTAATGCTTATATGGGACACAAATCATGCTGAAAAACGTATGAACAGAATGAAAACTTTCGGCTCTTGAAGAACAGGCATGTGTGTAAAGTTAACAGAAATGACCTCGGCAACAGTCTATTTATTTACAAGATAGAATATACCATAGCTAGAAATGAAAGACTGCTGGGTGGTTGATGCGAATTACCTGTTATTGCAAGATGTTTCCGCCATGTGCCTTGTTGTTCCTTTTACAGACGGATTTATTTAATAGGTCCCTTTGTGGCTTTACTAATGTTAGGGATGTACTACTGCAACATTATGAAAACATCATTAAATAAACACCTGCTATTGCACGCTGTTATTCCCGTGATCGCGAAAACTTACTCTCACTCCGGAGTTGTTTATACATCGAATCCGGTTGTGCAGCTGATGACACACATGCCAGCTCGAAACTTGAAGTTAGAACTACAGTTGCAACTGAACGGCGAAGAGGGTCAGTTCACACAAATTTTCCGATTCTCCAAACGTTCCACATCACTTTCATTAATTTTAGGTTACTAGGTAAACTTAACAGCACGTAACGTGATATAAGAACAGTTTCGCGGTAAATTTCAATAAAGTGAATCGACATTTCGACTAATCGAACTTGCAGGATTTAAATCTGCGGTCTGTCGACAGCGGCAACAAATACAAACATCATAAATAAACTATCGATATAACGATCCATTGAAGGTTTATTTATTTATTTTTTAAGTTATGTTGATAAAGGCCAATTCACATTGGACATCACGGGACCGTCAACTCACGGTCAACTCCACTGGCCGTGACGCCATGTCATGTCCCGTCCCGCCAAAACATTCTGCGATGCATTTCAACTGGCGGCACGTCACGTTACGGCACCGTCGAGGTTTCGCGGGAAGAAAAGTTTTGCTGGCTGACGTCATCCGTCTATTGTTGATCACATCACCCTCAAACTCAATTCCCCCCAATACAAGGCTATGCGCAGATCTTCTAATTGCCTTTCATTGTGGTTTCGAGGTTAATATCAGTTGTTTTTTGTTCGTTATTTGTTATAAATTATTCCGTTTCGTTATTTCTTTTGTTAAAATTTATAATAAATGAGGAAAGAGTAATTGAATCTGTGAGGCAGCAGTCTGAATTGAACGACATGAGCTTACCAAATTACTGCCCTCTACTATATTTATGAAGTGGATTTTTATACCTACCGTACGGTATTTAAAATTTGACAGTGAAATGCATTGCAATATGTCATAAGACATAAAAAAGTATAAATCTTGAAGAGAAAGATATGAGGGAGATATGACTACTGAACAAAAATTTGCACTGAACCAGCTACTAAACCTAATTATAAACAACACAGTTTTTCACGAGATCTAATGGCAGCATGTAACACTTTATTCCTTTTAGTAATTCTGGGTGCAGTTTGACGTAACAAATAAAAAACTGATGCTTCGACTTCCTAAAATATAAAATGAAGATTCCTCTTCCCCGAGCTCCATGTCTACCATATGAAATTCCCCTTCTGTGCCACGGACCCACGATCTTTTTTGTGATTTTTTGCATTTCTTTGTTCCTTTTCTAATATACTATCTAAGCTTGCAAGCTGTAAATCATTTGAGACAGATAAATGTCATTTTTGTACAAATGTGGAGTCCAGCATCCACATAAATGAGCTACCAAGTTGTGTTGTGGGCAATTAGCACGTATAAACAGTTGAAAATCATCTTGCGGAGATTGCAATTCCTGGGAGAAAAAACTAGTTGAGGACAGCCGTGCGAGTTGAGATCACCTGACTGAATTAACTTGACATGCTGTAACGTGGCGGGCAGTGTGAATACACCTTAACGTGGTATATTCACACTGTCCATCATGTCACAGCACGTAAAGTCAATTCAAGTCACGTGATCTCATTGAGCATAGCTGTCCTCAACTATTTTTTTGTGGGAACTGAAACATTCGCAAGATGGTTTTCAAGTGGTTTTACCTGTGAAGTACACATACACAGCACAAAAGCTTATATATTTGGATGCTGGAGCCTACATTTGTACAAAAAATGACATTTATAAGACTCTAATACTTCACAGCTTGCAGGGATAGCTTGTATATTAATTAAGAAGACAGAAGTGCAAAACAATGCAAAAAAACAGTGTGATTTCGAAAAGTGTTATTATGTGGTACAGAACGGGAATTCCAAATACTATACAAGGAGCTCAAGGAAAAAAGTTGAAGCACCGGTTTTTTTTCATTTGTTACATCAGACTGCTCCCAGAATTACTGTGCAATAGTCATCTCCCTCAAAATTTTTCCCTTCAAGACTGATAGGTTTTCCTTACATCTTGTATTTGGCTTTTAATAGTTTTTTTTTTTAATTTGTGGTAAGGTTCTTTGGGATCAAACTGCTGAGGTCATTGGTACCTAGGCTTACACACTAATAAATGTAATTTAAACTAACTTACGCTAAGGACAACACACACACTGGAGGGAGGACTCAAACCTCTGACAGGGGGAGCCACGCGAACTGTGACAAGACTATTTAATAGTTCAAGTGCCTCATTTGTACTGGGGTTCAGCAATGTAACTATATAAATATTGATCAGTGGTGCTTGCAAAACTGTTGCACACACAATTCAGAGAGTTTTGTAACAATAAATAAGGCTGCCATAGACACATAATAAAATACAGCTCTAATACATTAGTTTATTTATAGTTCACAATAATGCATTTTGTCACTGTTGCAGTGTCTAAAGGTTTCTTTATCAGCCATCACAAGTGCCTGTCAACAGACAAATAAATTCCACTCACTAATCAACTTGATACTACCCACTATACTGTTTTCACTTTAAGGTGTAACCATATTGCAATACATTTCATCGTAAAACATTAAATACAGTACCAGTACATATAATAATCCATTTTACAAATATAGTAGAGGCAAGTAACTTAGTACACTCATGTCATATGTTTCAGACTGTTGCCTTATTGCTTCAATTAATTATAATTTTAACAAAAAAATAACAAAAAAATTTATAAGAAACAACAAATAACTGATAACCACGAAAACCATAATGAATTGAAATATGGAGATTTACATGTGGCCATGTATCTGGGCAGAGGTTGCATTATCACCAATGGAAGGATGACATCAGCTTTCAAATCTTTCTTTCTGGGGAACCTTGATGGTGCTGTGATGTGATGTGATGGGATGGCCAGTGTGGATGCCAACATTTGAAATGCATTGCAAAATGTTTTAATGGGACGCGCTGTGATGTGATGTGATGGCCTGAATGAATTGGCCTTAAAATATCATCATATAAATATTGATGTATTCAAACACTTAATAAAGATTTTACGGAGAAGTCGCAAATATTTAAGGGCTTTTATTAGTTAAAGGAGATCAGATTATAGGTCAGTTCACATTGGCCATCATGTCACATCACTTCCTATCCCACCACAACATTCTGCAGTGCATTTCAAATGGTGGCATCCACACTGGCCATTCTGTCTCATCATGTCACATCATGGCACCATCATGGTTTCTTGGGAAGAAATCTTTTGCCAGCTGACATCATCCACACATTGTTGATTACTTAACCCCCAAGCTCACTTCCTCCTGATTCACAGCCATGCATAGATTTTCATATTTCTTTTTGTTGTGGTTTTTGTGGTTGGCATCAGTTGTTTTTTGATCGTTATTTGTTATAAATTGTTTCGTTTCGTTATCTCCTTCGTTAAAATTTATAGTGAATGACGAAAGATTTATGGAAACAGTGAGGCAGCAGCCTCAATTGTATGACATGAGCATGCTAAATTATTTGCCTCTACTATATATCAGAAGTGTGTATTCTATTCTATTTTTTACTGCTTGCTGGTTGGATAATGAATTAGAGTTTTTGAATTGGAAATGTTTTATGACTTTTGTCAGTGAAGTGATATATGGAAGTTCACAAAATGCTTTTACAGCTGGCTGCTGAACAGACACTATCAAACAAATCTGAAATGAACTTTTTGGAAATTTAATGGTAAATATCCTTAGTTGTATTTTCTTCTTTTTGGGAAACTTAAGCTCTTCTTTCTGCCACAGTGATCATCTCAAATACAGGCTTCGTAGAAGGTGGTAATTGTTGACCATGCGCCTAATGAAAAAAACTTATAATTTGATGTGGTGAGATAAACTGTTAGTCAAATAAATAAACAGGCGCTGTAATTCACTTCACTTTCTTTATATCAGTCTAAAATACAATCTTATTCAGAAAATTGTTACAACAAGAAGAACAATAAAAACGTTTGCATCCACTCTTCATCAAGACACACCATAGACACTTCTCTTGTTTCCAGCTTAAAAATGTGATAATCGCATCTCCTTCATCTAACAGCATCTCTGCTGCTGTGCATCGCTTTTTTTATCTTATGTATATCTCTTTGGAATCATCTACCAAGTGCCATTACAAGTGGATTCTTATACATACAATTATCACAGCCATGGAACTTCACAGCAAACATAAACATAGCCAAAGCCTTGCAGACAAACAAAAATTACGCGAAGCGAAATGTAGTGTGAGGAGGGCTATGTGAGAGGCGTTCAATGAGTTCGAAAGTAAAGTTCTATGTACTGACTTGGCAGAAAATCCTAAGAAATTTTGGTCTTATGTCAAAGCGGTAGGTGGATCAAAACAAAATGTCCAGACACTCTGTGACCAAAATGGTACTGAAACAGAGGATGAGAGACTAAAGGCCGAAACACTAAATGTCTTTTTCCAAAGCTGTTTCACAGAGGAAGACTGCACTGTAGTTCCTTCTCTACATTGTCGCACAGATGACAAAATGGTAGATATCGAAATCGACGACAGAGGGATAGAGAAACAATTAAAGTCGCTCAAAAGAGGAAAGGCCGCTGGACCTGATGGGATACCAATTCGATTTTACACAGAGTACGTGAAGGAACTTGCCCGCCTTCTTGCAGCGGTGTACTGTAGGTCTCTAGAAGAGCGTAGCGTTCCAAAGGATTGGAAAAGGGCACAGGTCATCCCCGTTTTCAAGAAGGGACGTCAAACAGATGTGCAGAACTATAGACCTATATCTCTAATGTCGATCAGATGTAGAATTTTGGAACACGTGTTATGTTCGAGTATAATGACTTTTCTGGAGACTAGTAATCTACTCTGTAGGAATCAGCATGGGTATCGAAAAAGGCGGTCGTGTGAAACCCAGCTCGCGCTATTCGTCCACGAGACTCAGAGGGTCATAGACATGGGTTCACAGGTAGATGCCGTGTTTCTTGACTTCCGCAAGGCGTTCGATACAGTTCCCCACAGTCGTTTAATGAACAAAGTGAGAGCATATGGACTATCAGACCAACTGTGTGATTGGATTGAAGAGTTCCTAGTTAACAGAACGCAGCATGTCATTTTCAATGGAGAGAAATCTTCCGAAGTAAGAGTGATTTCAGGTGTGCCGCATGGGAGTGTCGTAGGACCGTTGCTATTCACAATATACATAAATGACCTTGTGGATGACATCACAAGTTCACTGACGCTTTTTGCAGGTGATGCTGTGGTGTATCGAGAGGTTGTAACAATGGAAAATTGTACTGAAATGCAGGAGGATCTGCAGCGAATTGACGCATGGTGCAGGGAATGGCAATTGAATCTCAATGTAGACAAGTGTAATGTGCTGCGAATACATAGAAAGATAGATTCCTTATCATTTAGCTACAAAATAGCAGGTCAGCAACTGGAAGCAGTTAATTCCATAAATTATCTGGGAGTACACATTAGGAGTGATTTAAAATGGAATGATCATATAAAGTTGATCGTCGGTAAAGCAGATGCCAGACTGAAATTCATTGGAAGAATCATAAGGAAATGTAATCCGAAAACAAAGGAAGTAAAACTTCCCGACAGATTAAAACTGTGTGGCCGACCGAGACTCGAACTCGGGACCTTTGCCTTTCGCGGGCAAGTGCTCTACCAACTGAGCTACCGAAGCACGACTCACGCCCGGTACTCACAGCTTTACTTCTGCCAGTACCTCGTCTCCTACCTTCCAAACTTTACAGAAGCTCTCCTGCGAACCTTGCAGAACTAGCACTCCTGAAAGAAAGGATATTGCGCAGACATGGCTTAGCCACAGCCTGGGGGATGTTTCCAGAATGAGATTTTCACTCTGCAGCGGAGTGTGCGCTGATATGAAACTTCCTGGCAGATTAAAACTGTGTGCCCGACCGAGACGCGAACTCGGGACCTTTGCCTTTCGCGGGCAAGTGCTCTACCAATTGAGCTACCGAAGCACGACTCACGCCCAGTACTCACAGCTTTACTTCTGCCAGTACCTCGTCTCCTACCTTCCAAACTTTACAGAAGCTCTCCTGCGAACCTTGCAGAACTAGCAGTCCTGAAAGAAAGGATATTGCGGAGACATGGCTTAGCCACAGCCTGGGGGATGTTTCCAGAATGAGATTTTCACTCTGCAGCGGAGTGTGCGCTGATATGAAACTTCCTGGCAGATTAAAACTGTGTGCCCGACCGAGACACGAACTCGGGACCTTTGCCTTTCGCGGGCAAGTGCTCTACCAACTGAGCTACCGAAGCACGACTCACGCCCGGTACTCACAGCTTTACTTCTGCCAGTACCTCGTCTCCTACCTTCCAAACTTTACAGAAGCTCTCCTGCGAACCTTGCAGAACTAGCACTCCTGAAAGAAAGGATATTGCGGAGACATGGCTTAGCCACAGCCTGGGGGATGTTTCCAGAATGAGATTTTCACTCTGCAGCGCAGTGTGCGCTGATATGAAACTTCCTGGCAGATTAAAACTGTGTGCCCGACCGAGACTCGAACTCGGGACCTTTGCCTTTCGCGGGCAAGTGCTCTACCAACTGAGCTACCGAAGCACGACTCACGCCCGGTACTCACAGCTTTACTTCTGCCAGTACCTCGTCTCCTACCTTCCAAACTTTACAGAAGCTCTCCTGCGAACCTTGCAGAACTAGCAGTCCTGAAAGAAAGGATATTGTGGAGACATGGCTTAGCCACAGCCTGGGGGATGTTTCCAGAATGAGATTTTCACTCTGCAGCGCAGTGTGCGCTGATATGAAACTTCCTGGCAGATTAAAACTGTGTGCCCGACCGAGACTCGAACTCGGGACCTTTGCCTTTCGCGGGCAAGTGCTCTACCAACTGAGCTACCGAAGCACGACTCACGCCCGGTACTTACAGCTTTACTTCTGCCAGTACCTCGTCTCCTACCTTCCAAACTTTACAGAAGCTCTCCTGCGAACCTTGCAGAACTAGCAGTCCTGAAAGAAAGGATATTGCGGAGACATGGCTTAGCCACAGCCTGGGGGATGTTTCCAGAATGAGATTTTCACTCTGCAGCGGAGTGTGCGCTGATATGAAACTTCCTGGCAGATTAAAACTGTGTGCCCGACCGAGACGCGGACTCGAGACCTTTGCCTTTCGCAGGCAAGTGCTCTACCAACTGAGCTACCGAAGCACGATTCACGTCCGGTACTCACAGCTTTACTTCTGCCAGTACCTCGTCTCCTACCTTCCAAACTTTACAGAAGCTCTCCTGCGAACCTTGCAGAACTAGCACTCCTGAAAGAAAGGATATTGTGGAGACATGGCTTAGCCACAGCCTGGGGGATGTTTCCAGAATGAGATTTTCACTCTGCAGCGGAGTGTGCGCTGATATGAAACTTCCTGGCAGATTAAAACTGTGTGCCCGACCGAGACTCGAACTCGGGACCTTTGCCTTTCGCGGGCAAGTGCTCTACCAACTGAGCTACCGAAGCACGACTCACGCCCGGTACTCACAGCTTTACTTCTGCCAGTACCTCGTCTCCTACCTTCCAAACTTTACAGAAGCTCTCCTGCGAACCTTGCAGAACTAGCACTCCTGAAAGAAAGGACTCGGTCGGGCACACAGTTCTAATCTGCCAGGAAGTTTCATATCAGCGCACACTCCGCTGCAGAGTGAAAATCTCATTCTGGAAACAAAGGAAGTAGGTTGCAGTACACTTGTTCGCCCACTGCTTGAATACTGCTCAGCAGTGTGGGATCTGTACCAGATAGGGTTGATAGAAGAGATAGAGAAGATCCAACGGACAGCAGCGCGCTTCGTTATAGGGTCATTTAGTAATCGCGAAAGCATTACGGAGATGATAGATAAACTCCAGTGGAAGACTCTGCAGGAGAGACGCTCAGTAGCTCGGTACGGGCTTTTGTCAAAGTTTCAAGAACATACCTTCACCGAAGAGTCAAGCAGTATATTGCTCCCTCCTACGTATATCTCGCGAAGAGACCATGAGGATAAAATCAGAGAGATTAGAGCCTACACAGAAGCATACCGACAATCATTCTTTCCATGAATAATACGAGACTGGAATAGAAGGGAGAACCAATAGAGGTACTCAAGGTACCCTCCGCCACACACCGTCAGGTGGCTTGCGGAGTATGGATGTAGATGTACCATGTTTAACATTTTACAACGAAATGGATTGCAATATGACTAAAACTTGAAGTGAAAAAAGTGCTCTTGGTAGAATTACATTGATTGATGAGTGGAATTTATTTTAATGTTGTCAGGCATTTGTAGTGCTTCATAAAGAAATTGATTGAAACCTCCTGACACTACAAGTTGTTTGTTTAAATATGTGATTGTGGCAGGCTAACTTATCGTTAATTAGTCCTCTGGAATGTGTGTGAAACAATTTTGCAGGCGTTAGTGGTCAGTATTTGTATGGTTTCTCTAGATAACCCAAGTACAAATAAGGTACTTGACCTATAAAAGCCAAATACAAAATGGGCAGAAAACCTATAAATCTTGAAGGGAAAAGTATTGTGGGAGATATGACTACTGCACAAAAATTTGCACTTGACTTTAAACTAAACCTTAAACAAGTACTTTTTACGCGGGATGTCATGGCAGCTCATAAGACGGTGTTCATTTTAATAATTCTGGGTGCATTTTAATGTAATAAATTTAAAAAACTAATGCTTCGTCTTTCTAAAATATAAAATGCAGATTCCACTTCCTCGAGCTCTTTGTAGGTATAGTGTGTGGAATTCCCCTTCTGTTCCACCTAATGACATTTTTCGTGCCCAATACTCATTTATGTTTTGTTTTGCTCTTCTGTCCTCCTTCTTTAATATACAAGATATCCCTGTAAGCTGCAAACAATTTAAGTCAAATAAATGACATTTTCGTTCAAATGTGGACGCCAGCATCCACATACAGTATATAAGCTACTGTGTTGTGCGTGTGCACTGCACACATAAAAGAAGTTGAAAGTGATCTTGTGAAGACTACACTTCCCACAAGAAAACCAGTTTATGACAGCCACACAAGTTTAAATTACGTGACTTGAACTGACTTGACGTGACCTACAGTGTTGAAATGGTTCAAATGGCTCCGAGCACTATGGGACTTAACTGCTGTGGTCATCAGTCCCCTAGAACTTAGAACTACTTAAAGCTAACTAACCTAAGGACATCACACACATCCATGCCCGAGGCAGGATTCGAACCTGCGACCGTAACGGTCGCTCTGTTCCAGACTGTAGCGCCTAGAACCGCGCAGCCACCCTGGCCGGCCACCAACAGTGTGAATAGATCTCGACATGATGGTGCTGCAACGTGATGTTTTAGGGATGGCCAGTGTGAATTGGCCTTATCAGAGTACTGAAATCAAAAAACAGATTTCATAACTGAATCTCTCAGTACCAGGAACAGTTACCAAACTAAGACTTATTTACTCAGAATAGATTTTGAAAATAACAATTTTGAAAGCCATGTTGTGGACTTAATAGATTCACTTTATTGAAACACTTCAGGACAGTTCAGACTGGTCGTTACGGCGCCGTCATGTTACGGCACTAATCATGTCACAGCACCATTATGTCATGGCACCATCATGTCATAGCACCATCATATTGAGGTGTATTCACACTGTCCCTCAGTCACAGCACTTCCAGTCAATTCAAGTCAGGTGATTTCAACTCGCCTGGCTGTTCTCAACTGGTTTTTCGTGGGAATGCGATCTTTACAAGATGATTTTCAACTGTTTTTACACACAAAGTGCACATACACAACGCAGTAGCTTTAATACGCGGTTGCTGGAGCCCACAATTGTACGAAAATTATGTGTATTGTACAAATTGTTTGCAGCTTGCAGGAATAGCTTGTATTTTACAGAAGGAAGACAGAAGTGCAAAACAATGGAAAAAGAGGATGGGCCTGGAAAATGTCATTTCTTGGTGCAGAAGGGGAATTTCGCAAACTATACAAGGAGCTCGAGGAAGAGGATTCAGCATTTTATATTTTAGAAAGTCAAAGCACCAGTTTTCTCATTTGTTACTTCAAACGGTACCCAGAATTACTAAAAGGAATATATTGTTACAAGCTGCCATCACATGTTATGAAAAACGGATTTATTTAAGGTTAAGTTTAGTTGACAGTCCAGTGCAAATTTTTGTTCAATAGCCATATCTCCCTCAATACCTTTTCTTTCAAGATTTACAGTTTTCCTTACATCTTGTATTTGGCATTTAAAGCTTCAAGTGCATTAGGGGGTAATGTGCTTAGTGTGTGAAACCACATAAATGTTGACCACTTATCCTTCCAAACCTTTTTCATATACAATCCAGAGAGATAAACCTGCCACAAACACATATTAAAATAAACAACTCTAAATTACTTGATGTACACTTCACAAAAAAGTGTTTTGATACTGTTGCAATGTCTGACAATTTCAGTCCATTACTTTATGAAACACTACAAATGCCTTACAATATTTAAAATAAATTTCACTTACTAAATCAATCTGATTCTAGTCACAATACTTTTTTCACTTAAAGTTGCAGTCATATTGCAATCCATTTCAATGTAAAATATTAAACAAGGAACCAGTATGTTCAAAAAATCCCTTTATTAATTTTGTAGAGGGCAAGTAATTTAGTACACTCATATTGTACAATTCAGATTGCTGCTTCAGTGCTTTAGTTAATCTTTTATCATTTATTATAAATTTTAACAAAAGAAATAACAAAATGAAACAATTTAAAAGAAACAACAAAATCCACAACAAAAGGAAATACGGAGATCTACATATGGTCATGTATCAGGAAGGAATGAGTTTCTACATCTACATCTACATCTACATGATTACTCTGCAATTCACATTTAAGTCCTTGGCAGAGGGTTCATCGAATCACAATCATACTATCTCTCTACTATTCCACTCCCAAACAGCGCGCGGGAAAAACGAACACCTAAACCTTTGTGTTCGAGCTCTGATTTCTCTTATTTTATTTTGATGATCATTCCTACCTATGTAGGTCGGGCCCAACAAAATATTTTCGCATTCGGAAGAGAAATTTGGTGACTGAAATTTCGTAAATAGATCTCGCCGTGACGAAAAACGTCTTTGCTTTAATGACTTCGATCCCACTCGCGTATCATATCTGGCACACTCTCTCCCCTATTACGTAATAATACAAAACGAGCTGCCCTTTTTTTCACCCTTTTGATGTCCTCCGTCAATCCCACCTGGTAAGGATCTCACACCACGCAGCAATATTCTAACAGAGAACGAACGAGTGTAGTGTAAGCTGTCTCTTTAGTGGACTTGTTGCGTCTTCTAAGTGTCCTGCCAATGAAACGCAACCTTTGGCTCGCCTTCCCCGCAATATTATCTATGTGGTATTTCCAACTGAAGTTGTTCGTAATTTTAACACCCAGGTACTTAGTTGAATTGACAGCCTTGAGAATTGTACTATTTATCAAGTAATCGAATTCCAACAGATTCCTTTTGGAACTCATGTGGATCACCTCACACGTTTCGTTATTTAGCGTCAACTGCCACCTGCCACACCATACAGAAATCTTTTCTAAATCGCTTTGCAACTGATACTGGTCTTCAGATGACCTTACTAGACGGTAAATTACAGCATCATCTGCGAACAACCTAAGAGAACTGCTCAGATTGTCACCCAGATCATTTATATAGATCAGGAACAGCAGAGGTCCCAGGACGCTTCCCTGGGGAGCACCTGATATCACTTCAGTTTTACTAGATGATTTGCCGTCTATTACTACGAACTGTGACCTTCATGACAGGAAATCACGAATCCAGTCGCACAACTGAGACGATACCACATAGGCCCGCAGCTTGATTAGAAGTTGCTTGTGAGGAACGGTGTCAAAAGCTTTCTGGAAATCTAGAAATACGGAATCAACTTGAGATCCCCTGTCGATAGCGGCCATTACTTCGTGTGAATAAAGAGCTAGCTACGTTGCACAAGAACGATGTTTTCTGAAACCATGCTGATTACGTATCAATAGATCGTTCCCTTCGAGGTGATTCATAATGTCTGAATACAGTATATGCTCGAAAACCCTACTGCAAACCGACGTCAATGATATAGGTCTGTAGTTCGATGGATTACTCCTACTACCCTTCTTAAACACTGGTGCGACCTGCGCGATTTTCCAATCTGTAGGTACAGATCTATCGGTGAGCGAGCGGTTGTATATGATTGCTTAGTAGGGAGCTATTGTATCAGCGTAATCTGAAAGGGACCTAATCGGTATACAATCTGAACCTGAAGTCTTGCCCGTATCAAGCGATATGAGTTGCTTCGCAACCCCTAAGAAACTCATGCTAGCGGCTATTCGTGTTTCAAATTCTGGAATATTCCATTCGTCTTCCCTGGTGAAGGAATTTCGGAAAACTGCGTTCAATAACTCCGCTTTTGCGGCACAGTCGTCGGTAACAGTACCATCGGCTCTGCGCAGCGAAGGTATTGACTGCGTCTTGCCGCTTGTGTGCTTTACATACGACCCGAATTTTTTTCGGATTTTCTACCAAATTTCGAGACAATGTTTTGTTGTGGAACCTATTAAAGGCATCTCGCAGTGAAGTCCGTGCCAAATTTCTCTCGTCTGTAAATTTTAGCCAATCTTCGGGATTTCGCATTCTTCTGAACTTCGCGTGCTTTTTCCGTTGCCTCTGCAACAGCGTTCGGACCTGTTTTGTGTACCGTGGGGGATCAGTTCCATCTCTTCCCAATGTATGGGGTATGAATCTCTCAATTGCTGTTGCTACTATATCTTTGAATTTGAGCCACATCTCGTGTACATTTGCATAGTCAGTTCGGAAGGAATGGAGATTGTCTCTTAAGAAGACTTCTAGTGACACTTTATCCACTTTTTCAAATAAAATTATTTTGCGTTTGTTTCTGGTGGATTTGGAAGAAACGGTATTGAGCCTAGCTACAACGACCTTGTGATCACTAATCCCTGTATCAATCATGATGCTCTTTATTAGCTCTGGATTGTTTGTGGCTAAGAGGTCAAGTGTGTTTTCGCAACCATTTACAATTCGCGGGGGTTCGTGGACTAACTGCTCGGAATAATTTTCGGAGAAAGCATTTAGGACAATCGCGGAAGATGTTTTCTGCCTACCACCGGTTTGAACAAATATTTTTGCCAACATATCGAGGGAAGGTTGAAGTCCCCACCAACTATAACCGTATGAGTGGGGAATTTATTTGTTACGAGACTCAAATTTTCTCTGAACTGTTCAGCAACTATATCATCGGAGTCTCGGGGTCGGTAGAAGGAGCCAATTATTAACTTAGTTCGGCTGTTAAGTATAACCTCCACCCATACCAATTCGCACGGAGTATCTACTTCGACTTCACTACAAGATAAAGCACTACTGACAGACACAAACACTCCACCACCAATTCTGCCTAATCTATCTTTCCCGAACACCGTCTGAGACTTCGTAAAAATTTCTGCAGAACTTATTTCAGGCTCTAGCCAGCTTTCTGTAACTATAACGATTTCAGCTTCTGTGCTTTCTATTAGCGCTTGAAGCTCGGGGACTTTCCCAGCACCACTACAACAATTTACAACTACAATTCCGACTGTTCCTTGATCCAAGCACGTCCTGTATTTGCCATGCACCCTTTGAGATTGCAGCCCACCCCGTACTTTCCCGAGGTCTTCTAACCTAAAAAACCGCCCAGTCCACGCCACACAGCCTCCGCTAGCCGTGTAGCCGCCAGCTGAGTGTAGTGAACTCCTGACATATTCAGCGGAACCCGAAACCCCACCACCCTATGGCGCAAGTCAAGGAATCTGCAACCAACACGGTCGCAAAACCGTCTGAGCCTCTGATTCAGACCCTCCACCCGGCTCTGCACTAAAGGTCCCCAGTCGGTTCTGTCAACGATGCTGCAGATGGTGAGCTCTGCCTTCATCTCGCAAGCAAGACCGGCAGCCTTCACCAAATCAGATAGCCGCTGGAATCCAGAGAGAATTTCCTCAGATCCAAATCGACACATGTTAGGGTTTATGTGATCAACAATGGACGTATGATGGCAGCTGTCAAAAATTTCTTTTCGAGAAACCTTGACACTGCTGTGATATGACGTGAGGTGATGTGATGGGCTGGCCAGTGCAGATGCCACCATTTGCAGTTCCTTGCAGAATGTTTTGACAGAACATGCCATGATTTTATGTGATGGCCAGTGTCGACCGCTCTTTGAAACTATTCCACAACTCATGTGATGTTTTCTAGACAGGCTGTCTGAAAGACAGAATAATTACGAAAACAAGGAGTAAACATGAATGAAACAGACTGTGTCAGAGATAATCATTGCACTGAGTAACCACTTGTCTGAGTAGCATTGCACTAAATGTTGTGTTCCACCACTCACCCATTCACTGTCAGCAATATTTGACGGGGTTAAAGCCAAAGTGGTGTAAGGCACGTTTTTAAAATTATTGACTTAAGTACTGCAATACAGTTTTCAAATATAGATCTGTTAAATGGAAGAATGGTGTAACTCACAGTTTTGTTCTTACCCCCATAGATGGCGTTAGCAGTTTCACTTGTGAATGAAACGGCCGCTTTGTTTACAGGCATTGCGGTGCAAGTCAGACTTACGCCATTATTCCTCTAAGTGCTTCTAAGGTGTGCTTTCGTACTGTGTAATTTACGTGTTTTGGTGTAGATGGATCCTCAATTTGATGAAGACACAAGTAGTGAATCCAGTATATTGCAAAATGCAGGATCTAATGATGATTATGATCCTTCAGAGAATGAAATGTTTGGTTCTTCAGGTAAATTTAACTCACGTAGTCTATCATTTGGCCAATTTCATTAGTAACACATTATCATGTTTTTGAAGTTTAACAATGACTGGCCTATAAACGTAATTTCACTGAACATAATAGCAAACGTGGTGCATGAGCTAAACGATGTACCATAATTTCTGCAAAACAATTCGTAAAAATAATAACAGTCTTGATACACAACCTCAAAACGTCGTAGCATAACATTCGGAAAATAATTTTGCGTGTTTGTTTGGTTGCAGAAGAAGAAGTGGAAATAACACAACATGAATTACCAAGTCGAAGTAGAAAGAGGCAAAAAAGGGGGAGTACGAAGCAGGAAAGAAAGAAAAAAAGAAATTTGGGTCAGGCATATGGAACTAAGGAAGGGAGAAAGGTTCCTGAAAAGACGTTCTCAAACATAAATTGTAACTGCAGATTAAAATGTATAGATAAGATATCAGAAGTGGCACGCAGAAGTTCATTCGAAATCTTTTGGAATTTAGGTTCTTTTTCCTGTCAGCATGCTTTTCTATGTGGGTTAATTAAGCAAATAAGTCCTCAGCACAGGCGTCCTAGAGATGGGTCAAGATTTCCGAAGTCAACCAGCAATCAATTTTATTATCAAGTTGATGGAACTAGTGTTAAAGTATGCAAAAAATATTTCCTTCAAACATTCCAAATGTCAGATGGGCGGATGACCAGAGCTGAAAAAAAGTAAAAAATGGGAGAGCAACCAGGGTCAGACAAACGAGGAAGTGGGATACCCGTGAACAAAATCTCTGATGAAAGAATGGATATTGTCCGGAAGCATATTTCATCATTATACAAGGGCTCAAAATCCAAACAGAAAATATTTATCCCCTGATCTTAATGTACGTCTTACGTGTAATTTATACAGAGAGTACTGCAAAGAGAAAAAATCTTACCTGTTAAAGAGCCCATTTATCACAGATGTTTCAGTCATGATTTCAACTTGCACTTTCATGCTCCACGTAAAGATACCTCTGTGAAGTGTGACAAGTACAAAATACAGTTGTCCACTTTAGAAGATGCAATAGAAAGAAAGAACGTGGAAATACAACACGAACTTCATCTTCGAAAGGCGGAGGCTGCTAGAACATCGATGAAATTAGATAAAGAAAAGTCACAGAAAGATAAATTGTATTATGCCTTCACTTTTGAATTGCAGAAAGCTCTACCATTCCCCAAACTGACCACTTCTGTGGCCTATTATAAAAGAAACATGTACTTATACAATGTTGGCTGTCATGAGCTGTCAACTGATATTGGTTTTATGTACGCATGGGATGAGACAATGGCCTCACGTGGGTCACAAGAAATAGGTTCTTGTGCTACAAAACATATTACTACAAGAGCTTCAGCTTCAAACCATGTTGCCATGTATAGCAACACTTGTATGGGGCAAAATAGGAATTTGAAATTTGCATTGTGTCTCATGAAATTATGGATGGCCTCACGTGGGTCACAAGAAATAGGTTCTTGTGCTACAAAACATATTATTAAAAGAGCTTCAGCTTCAAACCATGTTGTCATGTATAGCGACACTTGTATGGAGCAAAATAGGAATTTGAAATTTGCATTGTGTCTCATGAAATTGCTTCACATCAGTGTTAAGATCGACATTATGGACCATAAATTTATGGTTAGTGGCCACTCCTATCTCCCTAATGATTCAGATTTTGGATCTATAGAATCCTATGCAAGACGTAAAACAGTTTATGTTCCTGCTGATTGGTGCTCCATAATCGCAAAATCAAGAAGAAAGAAAGCTTTTATTGTTACGCAAATGTCACGTGAAGACTTCAAGTCTACGAAGAATGTTGAACAAGCTATTACAAGGAGAAAACAAAATGTGGCTAAAAAACCAGTGTCGTGGCTTAATATGCAGTGGATTCGTTTACTGAAGAACGAATCTTTTATGCTCTATTACAAGGAGATTCTTAATGAGGATTTTCCATTCTCCGCTCTATGTCTAAAGCCAGCCAAACCAGGAAGGCCAGTTTCACTTGGACATATTGCTATGGAAAACCTATACCATGGACCAAGGCCTGTAACCAAGGAAAAGAAAAGGGACATGTTAGATCTTCTACCATACATTCCACCCATCAACCATGCTTACTTCCAGGGACTTACAACAGCTTAAGAAACAGTAGATGATGCAGGCCCGCTGGATGTTGTTGATACTGAACGTGACTGAACATTGTCATAGCTAAGAAAGGATATTTCGTTGGTCTGCTCTTAGTTATTTCTGAAATATATCATTTGTCATTAAAAATACCTTTTGGTTTTATTTAAATATACTGCAAATACAAGATTGGTTAAAGGCAAAATGGTGTAAGTCATTTGGGCCCTTCAAAAAACACATAATTTTGTATTAAACCGTTTTCAATTATGAACACATTGAAACAATGACACCCTCCTGTGATGTAAAACACAAAAAAGTGGTATTGATTTCTTGTGGAATTTATTATAATGCTTCTCACAAAACCTTCTGTTTCTCAAAATGCATGAAACATGACTTACACCACTTTGTCTTTAAACCCCTCATTTGTTGTTGAATCAGACTTGTCGTCTGGACCAGATCACAATGGGTCTTACACAGGCTACTGTTGGGTCATCAGAGGTAGCCTTGATGTCTGTTGCCACTTATCTTCGTTGGGTGGCAGTGTAGCTAGTGCGTTTGTCAAATTCATGTTGGCTGTGTCTGTGGATGAGTTCGGACCAGTGTAGGTGGCGCTGAAAGTTAACTTGAGCCTGTAGATGGTGGTTGGTGTACCCATAATGTCGACCTTGGCTGTCTTTTCCTCCATATTGATAAGTCTGTCGTAAGGTGGCTGCACTGGCTTGTGCTCCGTGTCATGATGTACAAAAACATGATCACACCTCCGTAGCTCATTGAAAACAAACGGACGACGTGTCTGCTGGTCCCTCAGAGCAATAGGGCGTAGCTACCGAATTTTTGCATGTAGATGGTGTACAAAGTCTGACGGTTCAATGTGGTCATCTGACACGTTGTTGAAGAACTCGCTGAGCAGTCGTATCAGCTGGCCATGTACAAGTTCCACAGTCATCACTTTCAGATCTTCTTTCACCCATGCACGGAGGCTCAGGAGGATGACAGGCAATGTCCCTGTACGCTGCTGCCATTTATGGCGCTGAAGAGAAGCTTTATATTGCCGGTGCCTTCGCTCAGCTAAGCCATTTGCTGACAGATGGTAAGCTGTGGTTCTAATATGCTTCATATCCTGTGGGACGCCGAGTGCTTTGAACAGGGATGACTCGAATTGCCTTCCTTGGTCTTCTATAGCTTGTAGTCGTACGCTGAAATGGGTGATCCATCCTTGGAATAACGTGGTTGCGATGGCCTCTGCGGTAATGTCGATCATAGGGAAAGCCTCTGGCCAGTGTTTGAAATAGTAAAGTCAGTACTGTTCAATGACGGTTCATTGTAGTAAGACAGTAGATATACCATGCGGATGGTGGGAGCAGTCTGTCAGTGTCCAGATGCACATGCTCAGATCTTTGGCTCGGTGCAATGAACGTGCCAAGAGCTGTCCTGACATACTGGTTAGCTTTGTTCTATTGGCACTCCCCTCACTGGCGCACATGTTGCTTGGAAACTTTGTCCATGTTTGGCCACACAAAAGCTCACTTCACCGTTTTTGTAGTGCACCCTACTCCAGAGTGTTACATTTTATGTAAAGTTGCGACTGTCTGCTGCCAAAAGAAAAAAGTCACAAATAGTCATGCTTTGATAGTTGTGACATCACAATACAGCAGCACATTTGACGGTGGTACCTGTAACATGGTGTAGCTGTAGATCTGATGGTTGCATCGAAAAGTCTCACAACTCGCTGTGTGCCTGTTGCGCAGCAGTGAGAACTCTGAAATCATCTGCGTCAGTGGAATCTTCGACCTGAGAAAGAGTATCTGCTGGCACTTTCAGGTCTCCCTCGACATGGTCTGTATGGGTGGTAAACTGTCCAACAGAGTCTAGATGGAGCAGCTGACATGGTGATGTTTTCTTTGGATACTGGTGAAAAGCGTGTGTCAGTGGCTTGTGATCTGTGTTTGGGGTGAAACGTCGTCCCTCTAACATGTGGCGAAACTTCTTAAAAGGGGGCTATAAAGCTTATGGTTCACAGTCGTATGTGGACGAGTTCTGCTGTGATAGCAATAACTTCCGACTGAAAATGGTCAGGGGTTGCCGGTGTTTGCCTGCTTGCTGCTGGAGTACAGCTGTGATTGCAGTGGCAGACACGTCGGCCCTTACAGCAAGAGCCGCCTGTGGAAATGGATGTGCTAACAGAGTGCTCATGTGATGGCAGTCTCTACCTTGTTAAGTGCGAACTCAGCCTCGCTGTTCCAGAGCAGTGTGTCTGTTAGTCTCGATGAACCACACAAGAATTCATTCAGTGGTGCAGTCAGGAGGGCATGGTTGGGAATGAAACAATAGAATAATTCTTTGTCATAGGCCAGTGAAAATTAACTGTAGCTTCCACATTCTCCTGTGGCGGCCATATGCCTTGAGCATTGATAGTGTTGCCTAGGAACTGAACCTCAGCTGCTCTAAAGATGCATTTTGATAGGTTGATAAGCAGACTGTGTGCACGAAGACGAGTGAAAATCTGCCGTAAATGTGACAATTTTTCCGTCTCAGAGCTTGACATGTTCAAAATGTCGCCAATGTACACGTAACAAAATTCTAGGTCGCGTGTAACCTCATCCATGGATCGTTGAAATGTTTGGGCAGCATTACAAAGTTCAAAAAGGCATTCTAGTGAGCTGAAACAGTTCGAACAGCATGCAGACGACGGTCTCAACGATGTCGCCCGGTGCCATATGTATCCGGTAGAATGTACACACTAAATACAATGTAGTAAAAACGCGCTTACCATGGATGATGAAAGCTAAATCTATGATATGTGGTATCGGATATAAGTCAGCGATGGTTATAGCATTGAACTGTCTGTAATCTCCACAAGGGCGCCATCCGTATCTTCAGTTTTCCCAGTGTCATGCGACAAGGTCGAGCATGAAGTGTTGGTCCCGGTGTAGTTAATACACTCCTGGAAATGGAAAAAAGAACACATTGACACCGGTGTGTCAGACCCACCATACTTGCTCCGGACACTGCGAGAGGGCTGTACAAGCAATGATCACACGCACGGCACAGCGGACACACCAGGAACCGCGGTGTTGGCCGTCGAATGGCGCTAGCTGCGCAGCATTTGTGCATCGCCGCCGTCAGTGTCAGCCAGTTTGCCGTGGCATACGGAGCTCCATCGCAGTCTTTAACACTGGCAGCATGCCGCGACAGCGTGGACGTGAACCGTATGTGCAGTTGACGGACTTTGAGCGAGGGCTTATAGTGGGCATGCGGGAGGCCGGGTGGACGTACCGCCGAATTGCTCAACACGTGGGGCGTGAGGTCTCCACAGTACATCGGTGTTGTCGCCAGTGGTCGGCGGAAGGTGCACGTGCCCGTCGACCTGGGACCGGACCGCAGGGACGCACGGATGCACGCCAAGACCGTAGGATCCTACGCAGTGCCGTAGGGGACTGCACCGCCACTTCCCAGCAAATTAGGGACACTGTTACTCCTGGGGTATCGGCGAGGACCATTCGCAACCGTCTCCATGAAGCTGGGCTACGGTCCCGCACACCGTTAGGCCGTCTTCCGCTCACGCCCCAACATCGTGCAGCCCGCCTCCAGTGGTGTCGCGACAGGCGTGAATGGAGGGACGAATAGAGACGTGTCGTCTTCAGCGATGAGAGTCGCTTCTGCCTTGGTGCCAATGATGGTCGTATGCGTGTTTGGCGCCGTGCAGGTGAGCGCCACAATCAGGACTGCATACGACCGAGGCACACAGGGCCAACACCCGGCATCATGGTGTGGGGAGCGATCTCCTACACTGGCCGTACACCACTGGTGATCGTCGAGGGGACACTGAATAGTGCACAGTACATCCAAACCGTCATCGAACCCATCGTTCTACCATTCCTAGACCGGCAAGGGAACTTGCTGTTCCAACAGGACAATGCACGTCAGCATGTATCCCGTGCCACCCAACGTGCTCTAGAAGGTGTAAGTCAACTACCCTGGCCAGCAAGATCTCCGGATCTGTCCCCCATTGAGCATGTTTGGGACTGGATGAAGCGTCGTCTCACGCGGCCTGCACGTCCAGCACGAACGCTGGTCCAACTGAGGCGCCAGGTGGAAATGGCATGGCAAGCCGTTCCACAGGTCTACATCCAGCATCTCTACGATCGTCTCCATGGGAGAATAGCAGCCTGCATTGCTGCGAAAGGTGGATATACACTGTACTAGTGCCGACATTGTGCATGCTCTGTTGCCTGTGTCTATGTGCCTGTGGTTCTGTCAGTGTGATCATGTGATGTATCTGACCCCAGGAATGTGTCAATAAAGTTTCCACTTCCTGGGACAATGAATTCACGGTGTTCTTATTTCAATTTCCAGGAGTGTATATAGTGTACGATCAAGTGGTGCACAGGTGCTAGTGTTGGTGTCTGGAGTGTGATCTCCCAGAACTGCTTGAGGAGCTCTATGAAGAGACAGTTGCTGTTTATCATCCGCACTGCAGTGTCATCCACATGAGTTACTCGTCCTTGGCTTGCTATATTGGTAGTGATGATAAAGACGGCGCTGATGACAGACGTCAGACAGGAGTTCATAGACCGACAGGAAGTCTGCTCCGAGTGAGGGGTGCATTATGTCTGCCAAGATGCATTGCCAATAGAATTTGCGTCATAGGCTTAAGTTTAATGTTAATGTGACTAGGCCACTGGCGGAGAAAAGGTGTGTGGCGGACGGACAGATAGATAAATTGACACGTGAGCACCCACGTCTACCAAGAACTGCAGTTTGGTATTACACTGTGTCACGAACAGTCGACAGCTCTCGTCTGGAGAGCCAGTGGCCGTCATCACTGACTTCCCTTCTCGCGGAAAGGAGTCACTTCCGCGCCTTGGAGCCGAACCCTCGGTGATACCAGCAGACTCTTGCTGACCAGGTTGAGCAGTTGAACTTTCCTGGCGAGTGGTGGTGCTGGCATTGGCGGCTGTACTCGGTTCGTAAGGCAGCAACTTACACAGTGAGCTTGGCTATCTGTGCTTGTAATGTGGCGAGAGTGTTACCTGCCTGAGACTCTGGGTAAACTGTGGTGACGCACGCGGACAGGCGCGTCTCCGCTGTGTGATCTGAAGTTTATGCTAGCACATCTAAATCTCCAGCGTACACTGTTAATATCGTCTGCGCGTCAGGTGGCAGGCACGATAACCAAATATTCCACAAGATATCTTCGTTAACGGCATTGTTCGCTAACGTATGCAGGCGGCGCAGCAGGTTCGCTGAAGTGTCATTCCCCAGCTATTCGGTACAAAATACACTCCTGGAAATTGAAATAAGAACACCGTGAATTCATTGTCCCAGGAAGGGGAAACTTTATTGACACATTCCTGGGGTCAGATACATCACATGATCACACTGACAGAACCACAGGCACATAGACACAGGCAACAGAGCATGCACAATGTCGGCACTAGTACAGTGTATATCCACCTTTCGCAGCAATGCAGGCTGCTATTCTCCCATGGAGACGATCGTAGAGATGCTGGATGTAGTCCTGTGGAACGGCTTGCCATGCCATTTCCACCTGGCGCCTCAGTTGGACCAGCGTTCGTGCTGGACGTGCAGACCGCGTGAGATGACGCTTCATCCAGTCCCAAACATGCTCAATGGGGGACAGATCCGGAGATCTTGCTGGCCAGGGTAGTTGACTTACACCTTCTAGAGCACGTTGGGTGGCACGGGATACATGCTGACGTGCATTGTCCTGTTGGAACAGCAAGTTCCCTTGCCGGTCTAGGAATGGTAGAACGATGGGTTCGATGACGGTTTGGATGTACCGTGCACTATTCAGAGTCCCCTCGACGATCACCAGTGGTGTACGGCCAGTGTAGGAGATCGCTCCCCACACCATGATGCCGGGTGTTGGCCCTGTGTGCCTCGGTCGTATGCAGTCCTGATTGTGGCGCTCACCTGCACGGCGCCAAACACGCATACGACCATCATTGGCACCAAGGCAGAAGCGACTCTCATCGCTGAAGACGACACGTCTCTATTCGTCCCTCCATTCACGCCTGTCGCGACACCACTGGAGGCGGGCTGCACGATGTTGGGGCGTGAGCGGAAGACGGCCTAACGGTGTGCGGGACCGTAGCCCAGCTTCATGGAGACGGTTGCGAATGGTCCTCGCCAATACCCCAGGAGCAACAGTGTCCCTAATTTGCTGGGAAGTGGCGGTGCGGTCCCCTACGGCACTGCGTAGGATCCTACGGTCTTGGCGTGCATCCGTGAGTCGCTGCGGTCTGGTCCCAGGTCGATGGGCACGTGCACCTTCCGCCGACCACTGGCGACAACATCGATGTACTGTGGAGACCTCACGCCCCACGTGTTGAGCAATTCTGCGGTACGTCCACCCGGCCTCCCGCATGCCCACTATACGCCCTCGCTCAAAGTCCGTCAACTGCACATACGGTTCACGTCCACGCTGTCGCGGCATGCTACCAGTGTTAAAGACTGCGATGGAGCTCCGTATGCCACGGCAAACTGGCTGACACTGACGGCGGCGATGCACAAATGCTGCGCAGCTAGCGCCATTCGACGGCCAACACCGCGGTTCCTGGTGTGTCCGCTGCGCCATGCGTGTGATCATTGCTTGTACAGCCCTCTCGCAGTGTCCGGAGCAAGTATGGTGGGTCTGACACACCGGTGTCAATGTGTTCTTTTTTCCATTTCCAGGAGTGTAGCTTCTCCAGTTTCTTCGCCTTGGTTTGCGAGATGCGGGTGATCAGGGAGTTTCTGATAGCTGAGTAGCGATCAGTACTCAACGGTGAGGCCACAATGTCTTGCACCTTTGTGACCGTATCTTCGATGAGCTCTTCGGCAACATAACTGTACTAGTTGTTGTCTGTGGTTACAAGCGCTGGCACGAATTCTCTTTCTATATATGTGATTTCTGTTCTTTCGGACGTCTGAAAGAACACCACCACATACACACATATAATTAAGGCTAGCCAATTATCCCTTCAGTGCAGATGCACACCACGTATGAACTCTTATGGGAATCGGCGAAACGCCGCGAGTAATGAGGATAAAGGGCAGAAGCACTACGTCAGCATTGTGTGGATAAGCTCAGAATTTGGGTTTGATGGGACGTGTGCTAGGATAGTCTGTGTAGTTGCGATCACCACTGCGTCCAAAGAACTGTACGTGCCTAGTGAGCGGGAGACCTGCGTTCGATCCCGGTCCGCCACAAATTTTCAACTTTCCCCATTCATTTAAATCAATGCCCACTAACAACTAAGTGTCATTAATACCTTTGTCTATTAAACTGGCTTTCTAAATGCGCGAACACAGGAAGGGATTCTCTTGCCCAAACAGTAGCGATTTTTTTCATGACGCGGTACGGTACGTGGCGTCAGCGACCGTCGAACATGACGTTGGGATCACTAATTATTTGGCGTTTAATAAATTCACTTTATTGCAAGACTTAAAACTATCCCGTAACTCATACGACGTTTTCTATACAGCGAACGTGAAGCACAGAATAATTATAAAAGCAGGGAGCAGAAGTGTTTCAGAGATAATCACTGCACGGATTAATAACTTCCGTGCATATGCACTTCAACCGCTTTCCAGAGAAGCCACTGCCGAGTTACCGTTGCACCAGTTTTAGAAAACAGTCGCTCGCCCGGAATTGACGTCGCCGCCATTGGTAGAGTTATGATGGTGTACGTGTATAATCTCGGGGACATTGTTCTCCTACCTATCATTCCACATTGCAACGGGGCTTTGTGGAACCGGAGCAGCTGTTCCTTCGAGATAGACTTGAACTTACGTGTCCGTCGTTGTGGAAGATATCTATATTTCGATTTCATGTTTTTGTGCTCTAAATGTCTACGATATTTCCACATATCAAAATTTCTTCTTTTTTGGACGACATCTCGTCGGATTTTTGAGCACCTTGATGAATTCACGTAAAAAAGTGATCATCTTACTTTTAACTAAAGGATCTGTGAAATGAAATAACTTGAGCCCCGAATCAAGAGCATTTGCCAACGCGGTTATTGAGTTATGTTTCAGTTTTTCGAACCATTTGCTCATTTGCTTTTGCAACCCACTTTGTAATTCGATAACGTTTGGGTCTCTTGGGAAATTATTTTTTAAGGCTTCATTTAGGCAGTTTACAAAAGGTCCTCTGGTATCACTTTGCAGGCGTTTTTTTTCAAAAATCCCCCGAAATCTCTTTGCTTACTATACTACTTGTTAACATTTTAAAGCTTGATCATCTCCTTGACATTGTTTAGCTCAGTTGCAGTAATCATGTTATTGTGGTCTTCGATATGAATACTGGTTTGATGCCGCTCTTCACACTACTCCATCTTGTGCAAGCCTCTTCATCTCTGAATGACTGTTACAACCTACATCCATTTGCAAATACTATATTCAAGCTTTGGTCTCCGTCTACAGTTTATACACTCTACACTTCTTTCCATTTCAAAACTTACGATTTGCTCATATGTCAGCATGTGTCCTATCAACCAACCCCTTCTTTTAGTCAACTTGTGCCATAATTTTTTCCCCCACTTCGATTCAATATCCTCTATCCAATTCTCAGCATCCTTGTCTACTACCAGATTTCAAAAGCTTCTATTTTCTTTGTGTTCAAATAATCTATCGTTAACATTTCACTTCCGTGCAAGGCTACACTCCAGGCAAAAACCTTCAGAAAAGACTTTCTAACACTAGTTTGTATTAGAAGTTAACAATTTCTTCTTTATGAGAAGTTATTTTCTCGCTATAGCCAGTCTTCATTTTATATCCTCTCTGTTACAGCTATCATTACCTACTTTTCTGCCAAAATAGCAAAACATATCAGTAGTAGGGGAATGAGGTTTCTGGTGCACCTAAAAATTTATTTGTAAATTTAACTCAAAATCGTTCCTTAATAAAAAATAAAAGCTCCTCATTGCACACCTGAAAATATCGAAATTTTTGCTCATTTCTTCGAACATTCCATGATGCAGAGATGGCTCCACAGCACCACCAAGTTAGGAACACGCAAATTTTTTTATTATGAACAAGAGTGTTAGCTCTTAAAGTTGTAATTTCATTTTGAATGTATTAGGTATAGGTATTTTTGAACAGACATTTTTCCCTTCAAACTACACTTCTTAGAGTTTTGCAAAAGACTAATAAAAATTTATCCATTATAAATGAAAGAGACTATAAAAACGCGTGCAGTGTGGAGAGGAGAAGCCACTCAGCGAATATAATTTGCAAATGATTCAAAAAGACAAACATCATGACATATGCAATGAATGTGCAATAAGGTATTCTAGAAATAGTTATCTTGTGAACAAAGAGTGATGTCATCCATGAAAACTGATAGAACAACAAAAAAGTGCAATCCATGTCAAGAAATTAAAGGTATTGATTGTTTGTATGCAAATCCATCTATAAAAGATAGACATGCAAGCACATTTATAGCTTGTGTACTTGAAGAAAGAAAAAGTAAAGTGATGTATGTATGTGGAACTGAAGTAAATAAGTGCAGTTTTAGAATGCATCTACTTTCGAACAAGTATCAGTACTTACCCTTAATAAATAAGCAGCCAACTCAAACAATGTTCGCTGTTGATCTCCAATTTCGGAAAACTTATAAAAATTTATCATTAATAAATAAGTAGAGAACTCAAATAATCTTTGCAGTTGATCTCCAATTTCGTAAAAATAATAAAAACTTACCCTTTATAAATCAGTAGCCAACTCAAACAATCTTTGTGGTTGATCTTCAATTTCGCAAAACTAATAAAAAATTTATCCTATAATAAATGAGTAGCCAACTTCAGCAATTCACTGCCGACAATCTTCGCTCCTTTTGTAGGAGAAAAGGTCGGAAAGGATAAAGTAAGATGAGAGTGTCAGAGTTAATTAATTTTTTAACCAAACAAATCATTCAAAAAAAGAAGGACTAGCAGAATACTCTGGAGAAAATAGCCTTTCTCTAAAATTGAAAGTACTGATGGTATTTTCAAAAGTGTCAAGGATAAACCATTGAAAGAAGTACTTCCATTTTCTACCATAGTGTTCGAGAGACAAAGAGATAGAACAACAGTTAACTAATATCTAGTCAATAAAGCATTTGCAGAACACTCTAAACTTGCTTCACCCAAAAATCTTCTTGAATGCATCAAAGCCAAAAATCATGGAAATCGTGAAGGATCAACTAAAAATTCACAGGAGAGTACAGATTAATTTCATCCTCTCCTGCATATGCCAAATGCAAACTGATCGAAGAATGATGGAATTTAGATTTCAAACGCCAAACAACACAGTCACTATAGAGAAGGATTTAACTGAAAAAATTCAAGTATGGAAAGCTAGATATTCTATCAAAAATGGCTAATTTTCAAACTCTAAGATTGGGATGGGCACTAAAGAGAATTTTTGGTCTACAACTAGGAATTAATTGATATGTTCCATTGAGAGGATCGTTGTATATTGAATTACCAGAAAGAATAAGTACCAAGAAAGCCTGCATCAATGTGAAAAATAAAGGTGGAAAAAGTTTCCTGTGGTCAATAAAATCTACATTATATGCAGCAAAGAAAGATCCACAAAGGTTAAACAAATACCAAGGCATTGGTTTTGAAATTGATGAAAAACTCACAAATGTTAATTTCCTATAGTAGTTGATAATATTCCTAAAATTGAAAATCTGATTAATGTATCTATCATTGTTAATTCATTTAATGACAAATATGAAATACATCTATTAAAAGTTGCGGAATGCAGGAAAGAAAAACACATAAAAATGCTCTATTTCAAAGAAGGTGAAAATTCACACTACTTTTGGATAAAACACTTACCTCATCTTGTTTGATGCCAGATAACAATGCAAAAACAAGTAGCATTTATCTGTGATATGTGTTTACTCCACTTTAATAGCAAAAAAATTAGGTGATCACACGCCAAATTGCTTAGCTGACAAACCATTAAAGGTAGAATTACCACAGAAAGGCTCATTTGTAAGTTTTAAAAATTGTCAACATACACAAAAAGTGCCATTTGTTATTTATGGAGATTTTGAAAGTATATTTCTAAAGATGGACAACTGTCGACCAAACCCTGCAGAACCATACACTATGAAATATCAAAAACATGAGCCAAGCAGTTTCTGTTATTACATCAAATAGATTAATGGACATTATACAGACCCAGTAGTATATGGAGGACTAAATGCTCATAAAAATTTTATTGAGTATATGAAAAAGAACTATGAACCATGGACCTTGCCATTGGTGGGGAGGCTTGTGTGCCTCAGCAATACAGATGGCCGTACCGTAGGTGCAACCACAATGGAGGGGTATCTGTTGAGAGGCCAGACAAACATGGGGTTCCTGAAGAGGGGCAGCAGCCTTTTCAGTAGTTGCAGGGGCAACAGTCTGGATGATTGACATATCTGGCCTTGTAACATTAACCAAAACTACCTTGCTGTGCTGGTACTGCGAAGGGGAAACTACAGCCGTAATTTTTCCCGAGGACATGCAGCTTTACTGTATGATTAAATGATGATGGCGTCCTCTTGGGTAAAATATTCCGGAGGTAAAATAGTCCCCCATTCGGATCTCCGGGCGGGGACTACTCAAGAGAACGTCATTATCAGGAGAAAGAAAACTGGCATTCTACGGATCGGAGCGTGGAATGTCATATCCCTTAATCGGGCAGGTAGGTTAGAAAATTTAAAAAGGGAAATGGATAGGTTAAAGTTAGATATAGTGGGAATTAGTGAAGTTTGGTGGCAGGAGGAACAAGACTTCTGGTCAGGTGACTACAGGGTTATAAATACAAAATCAAATAGGGGTAATGCAGGAGTAGGTTTAATAATGAATAAAAAAATAGGAGTGCGGGTTAGCTACTACAAACAGCATAGTGAACGCATTATTGTGGCCAAGATAGACACAAAGCCCATGCCTACTACAGTAGTACAAGTTTATATGCCAACTAGCTCTGCAGATGATGAAGAAATAGATGAAATGTATGACAAGATAAAAGAAATTATTCAGGTAGTGAAGGGAGACGAAAATGTAATAGTCATGGGTGACTGGAATTGGTCAGTATGAAAAGGGAGAGAAGGAAACATAGTAGGTGAATATGGATTGGGGGGAAGGAATGAGAGAGGAAGCCGCCTTGTAGAATTTTGCACAGAGCATAACTTAATCATAGCTAACACTTGGTTCAAGAATCATAACAGAAGGTTGTATACCTGGAAGAATCCTGGAGATACTAAAAGGTATCAGTTAGATTATATAATGGTAAGACAGAGATTTAGGAACCAGGTTTTAAATTGTAAGACATTTCCTGGGACAGATGTGGATTCTGACCACAATCTATTGGTTATGAACTGCAGATTGAAACTGAAGAACCTGCAAAAAGGTGGGAATTTAAGGAGATGGGACCTGGATAAACTGAATGAACCAGAGGTTGTAGAGAGTTTCAGGGAGAGCATAAGGGAACAATTGACAGGAATGAGGGAAAGAAATACAGTAGAAGACGAATGGGTAGCTCTGAGGGATGAAGTAGTGAAGGCAGCAGACGATCAAGTAGGTAAAAAGACGAGGGCTAATAGAAATCCTTGGGTAACAGAAGAAATATTGAATTTAATTGATGAAAAGAGAAAATATAAAAATGCAGTAAATGAAGCAGGCAAAAAGGAATACAAACGTCTCAAAAATGAGATCGACAGTAAGTGCAAAATGGCTAAGCAGGGATGGATAGAGGACAAATGTAAGGATGTAGAGGCTTGTCTCACTAGGGATAAGATAGATACTGCCTACAGGAAAGTTAAAGAGACCTTTGGAGAGAAGAGAACCACTTGTATGAATATCAAGAGCTCAGATGGCAACCCAGTTCTAAGTAAAGAAGGGAAGGCAGAAAGGTGGAAGGAGTATATAGAGGGTTTATACAAGGGCGATGTACTTGAGGACAATATTATGGAAATGGAAGAGGATGTAGATGAAGACGAAATGGGAGATAAGATACTGCGTGAAGAGTTTGACAGAGCACTGAAAGACCTGAGTCGAAACAAGGCCCCGGGAGTAGACAACATTCCATTAGAACTACTGATGGCCTCGGGAGAGCCAGTCATGGCAAAACTCTACCATCTGGTGAGCACGATGTATGAGACAGGCGAAATACCCTCAGACTTCAAGAAGAATATAATAATTCCAATCCCAAAGAAAGCAGGTGTTGACAGATGTGAAAATTACCGTACTATCAGTTTAATAAGTCACAGCTGCAAAATACTAACGCGAATTCTTTACAGACGAATGGAAAAACTGGTAGAAGCCGACCTCGGGGAAGATCAGTTTGGATTCCGTAGAAATGTTGGAACACTTGAGGCAATACTGACCTTACGACTTATCTTACAAGAAAGATTAAGAAAAGGCAAACCTACGTTTCTAGCATTTGTAGACTTAGAGAAAGCTTTTGACAATGTTAACTGGAATACTCTCTTCCAAATTCTGAAAGTGGCAGGGGTAAAATACAGGGAGCAAAAGGCTATTTACCATTTGTACAGAAACCAGATGGCAGTTATAAGAGTCTAGGGGCATGAAAGGGAAGCAGTGGTTGGGAAGGGAGTGAGACAGGGTTGTAGCCTTTCCCCGATGTTATTCAATCTGTATATTGAGCAAGCAGTAAAGGAAACAAAAGAAAAATTCGGAGTAGGTATTAAAATTCATGGAGAAGAAGTAAAAACTTTGAGGTTCGCCGATGACATTGTAATTCTGTCAGAGACAGCAAAGGACTTGGAAGAGCAGTTGAACGGAATGAACAGTGTCTTGAAAGGAGGATATAAGATGAACATCAACAAAAACAAAACGAGGATAATGGAATGTAATCGAATTATGTCGGGTGATGCTGAGGGAATTAGATTAGGAAATGAGACACTTAAAGTAGTAAAGGAGTTTTGCTATTTAGGGAGTAAAATAACCGATGATGGTCGAAGTAGAGAGGATATAAAATGTAGACTGGCAATGGCAAGGAAAGCGTTTCTGAAGAAGAGAAATTTATTAACATCGAGTTTGTGGCACAACTTGACTAGAAGAAGGGATCAGTTGGTAGGACATGTTTTGAGGCATCGAGGGATCACAAATTTAGCATTGGAGGGCACCCTGGAGGGTAAAAATCGTAGAGGGAGACCAAGAGATGAATACACTAAGCAGATTCAGAAGGATGTAGGTTGCAGTAAGTACTGGGAGATGAAGAAGCTTGCACAGGATAGAGTAGCATGGAGAGCTGCATCAAACCAGTCTCAGGACTGAAGACCACAAGAACAACAACACGAAAAAGAAGTTGAAAAAATCGGAAGAATTGACTCTCAAATCTTAGAAATGATACCACTTACACCTGAAGAACAATTTAGGCATGCAAGAGCGAAAATATTTGAGCTATGGAGATGCCACTTCCAAAACATGAACAAAAATCTTCATCACCATGATCATCTAACTGGTAAATACATTTCCCCGTTGTGCAATTGTAATTTGCAACTAAAATATCCTAGCTTTGTATCTATTTATTTACATAATTTATCAGAATGTAATTCTTATCTCTTTGTATAAGAACTTGGTTATGATGGAAAAGAGATGGATTTAATGCCCAGCAATGAAGAGAAGTATACCACCTTTGGTAAAAGGACAGAAAATCTGACGATAATATTTATTGACACATTTAGATTCTTGGCTTCCTCACTTATGAAACTTTCATCAAATCTGAAGAAGGAACAAATGGAAAACATTACGAAGTTTTTGCAGAAGATTTAATCGATTTAGTGTTCAGAAAAGGAGTTTATCCCTATGATTACATGGACAGTTGGAGGAAATTCCTCCAAAGAAGGAATTCTACAACAGAGTCAACAATACTGACATATGTCACAAAGACTATAAGCACACAAAAAAAAGCTGTGGAAAAAATTTGAGATGAAAGATATTGGTGAATATCATGATTTATATCTGAAAACCGATGTGCTGTTATTGGCTGATGTCTTCAAGAATTTAAAAACAACGTGTATAAGAGCTTATGGTTTAGATCCATCTTGGTAATTTACAGCTCCTGGTCTGTCATGGGATTCAATGCTAAAAATGACTAGACAACCACTTGATTTAATACACTATTACGATATGATTCTGATGCTCAAAAAGGAATAAGAGGAGGAATATCACAGTGTTGCAAAGATATGTCAAGGCAAACAACAGATATCTGAGGGATTTTGATGTGACTAAGATATCAAATTATCTGGCTTATTTAGATGCAAACAATCTGTATGGCTGTACTATAAGTCAATATTTACCATAAGTAGGATTTGAATGGGATGATACAAAAAGCTTTGATTATGCAAAAATAAGTGAAATGTCAAACACTTCTCGACAGGGATACATATTCGAAATAGATCTTGAATATCCAAAGGAACTGTATGATTTACATAAAGATTTTCCATTAGTTCCTGAAAATAAAATTGTGCTAACCTGATTGGCTAATGAAATAGATAGATCTGAATACACAGATGGAGTTCAAGGCTAGAAATGATTTAAAGAAAGATTTTACAAGCTGATGAATAACTCAGTCTTTGGCAAGACAATGGAAATATTGGCCATACAGTTTAAAACATTCTTGTATTTATTTGGTTCAATTTAGGGAACTCACAGAAAACTCATATCTGGATGGCCAGATAGGGATTTGAACCGTCCTCCGCCTGAATGCGAATCCAATGTGCTAACCACTGCGTCACCTCGCTCGGTACTTCTCGAGAACCAAACTGATCATCCTTGAGGTTGGCTCCTACCAGTTTTTCCACTCTTCAGTAAATAATTCATGGCAGTATTTTGCAAGCTTTTCCAAGCTTGTAAGACTGATAACTCGGTGATATTCATACATGTCAGCATGGTTTGTAAATGGAAGTAATACATTCTTCATAAATTTGAGGGTATTTTGACAGTTTCATATATCCTGCCCACCAGGTGCGATTGTTTTGTCATGGCTGGCTCTCACAAGGAAGTCAATAATTCTGAAGTTTGCCATCTACTCCAGGTGCCTGTTTCCACTTAGATCTTTCAGTGCTCTGTCAACCACTTCTTGCAGTATAAAATCTCCTATCACGTCTTCATCTACATCCTCTTTCATTCTATTATATTGCCTTCCTGTTCATCTCCTTTAATAGACTCCCCCCCTCCCTTCTCTGTCTCCTCTCTCTATGTTTCTCGCTCTCTTCCAGCTTTCAGCTTCCCTTTCTCCTTTCCTTTCTTAGTAATGGCTTGGCATCTGACCTCTTGGTATACATACAGCCACTTACCATTTCTCCAAAGAACTTTTTAACTTGCCTGTAGGCGGCATCTATCTTCCCTCTAGTTGTGCACACTTGTATGTCCTTCCATTTATCGTCGAGCCATTTGCCTTGCCATTTTTCTCACCTATGAGGCGTTTGTATTCTCTTTCGCCTCCCTGATTTACTGTATTTTTGCATTTTCTGCTCTTGTCAATTAGATTCAATATTCACACGTTATCAGATGGTTTTTACTGGGCTTTGTCTTTTTGCATATTTGCTCCTCTACTGCTTAAATATTCCATCTCATAAGATTACCCATTCGGATTCTATTGTCTTCCTCATACCTGTTTTATTTATTTGTTGTCTAATGCTCCCTTTGAAATTTTTAAGAACCTCAAGCTGCTTCAACTTATCGATATCCCCTTAATTTTCTATCATTCCGCAAGTTCTTCAGTTTTAATCTGCAGTTCATTATCAATGGATTGTGGCTGGAGTCCACTTCTGTCCCTGAAAATGTTTAGCAGTTTAAAATCGAGGTTTGATATCTCTGTCTTGCCGTTATGTAATCTATTTCCACCTTACGTCTCAGATCGGCTCCACATGTACAACCCTCTTTCATGATTTTTAAACCAAGCGTTAGCGATGATTAAATTATGCTCTATGCATAATTCCGACAGACGGTTTCTCTTTCATTCCTTTCTCTCATACCACTTTCTGCTACCATTTTTCGTCGTCTTCCTTTCTTAGTATCACATTCGAGTTCCCCATCACAAATTAGTTTTAGTCTCCTTCAAATAACTGAGTTATTTCTTTTATCTCATTATACATTCTCTCGATCTATTCGTCATCTGCGGAACTAAGCTGGCATATAGATTGTTGCTATTGTTCTGGCTGAAAGTTTTGTGCCTATCTTGGTTGCAATAATACATTTTCTATGCTGTTCATAGTAACCTATCAGTATTTCTATTTTCTTATTTATTGTTAGATTTACACGTGCATTACCCCAATTTGATTTTGTACTTATAACCCTGTACAAACCTTCCCAGAGGTCCTATTCCTCCTGCCAACTGCACTTCACTGTTTCTCGCTATACCGTACTTCAACTTATCCATTTCCCTTTTTAAATTCTCTAGCCTATTCAACCCATTAGGGGATGCAGTTTTCCGACCAGCAGAATGCCAGTTTTGTTTTTCCTGAGGACGACATCATCCTGAGTAATCCCCACGTGGATATCCAATTGGGGAACTATTTTACCCCTGGAACATTTGACTCAAGAGTATGTTATTATGATTTAACGATACAGAAGAGCGGCATGCCCTCAGGAGAAATAACAGCTGTAGTTTACCCTCACATTCAGCATAGTAAGACCATGTTAGCTAATTTTACAAGACCAGATTCTAGACGGTTGCCCTGCAACTATTGAAAAAGCTACTGCCTCTCTTCGGGAACCATTAGGTAGCCTGGTCTCTTCAAAAATATCCCTCAGTTGTGGTTGAACCTACGGTAGGGCTACCTGTATTGTTGAGGACGGAAGCCCCTTGACCTCGGCATGGTCGTTGTTTCATGTGGGAGGGGGGAGTAATCGCAGAGGCAATAATATTTCACTTATGATAGAAGTGGACTGTGCGAATCTCTGAAATATATATACGAGCTCCACCGGGCCCTAAGACCGAAAAAGATTTTCTTTGCATTGCCTTCAGGAGAACTATTTCTTGTGCACTTCGTCACTGGCGCTATTGTTTCTTCTAATAGAATGAACAATGTTACGTACTCGCAGAGGGAATAATATTTCACTTATGATAGAGGTGAACTGGTCGAATCTCTGAAATATATGTACGAGCTCCACCGTGCCCTAAGATCGAAAAAGATGTTATTTGCATTGCCTTCAGGAGACCCAAGACCCAGCATCAAACTACTTCTTGTGCACTTCGTCACTGGCGCTAATGTTTCTTCTAATAGAATGAACAATGTTGCGTACTTTTCTAACCAATGATAACGCTTCTGTGGATTTACAGTGTGTGTGTGTGTGTGTGTGTGTGTGTGTGTGTGTGTGTGTGTATGAAACATGACTGTTTCTTTTTTTACACCAAACCAGTTACGATTCGATGTCCTAATTGTACTGTCATTTCTCATCTCATCATATTCTGTACGCCAATGTAAATTTGAAAATGCTCGACGAAATCTCATTCTTTTAGTCCACACGTAATTCCATCCTTTCTCAAGTTGATTCATTATAAAGTGAAACAATTTTTTTCACTGAAGCAAGAAACCTTTTAATCTGATGACTGTTTTAATGAATAAGAAACATTGGTATCTGGTTGAATGCGAGTAGTTTGTTGTCTAATACTGACAAAGTAGATGTCGGACTTTTATATTCAGGAATCAGACTATTTCGTATATCATTCTGGCATGCGAGGTGGCGCAGTGGTTAGACACTGGACTCGCATTCGGGAGGACGACGGTTCAATCCCGCGTCCGGCCATCCTGATTTAGGTTTTCCGTGATTTCCCTAAATCGCTCCGGGATGGTTCCTTTCAAAGGACACGGCCGACTTCCTTCCCCGTCCTTCCCTAATCTGATGAGACCGATGACCTCGCTGTCTGGTCTTCTTCCCCCAAAAAACAACAACAACATTCTGACACGAAGAAGAGGTCTGGTTTTGGTATGTCGATTGTAGTACGTTTGTATCGAGAGTAAAGACAGCGTCGAGAGGGTTCTCAACAATGAGTGTGTATGTGTTTACGCCTAAGGCACAACAGTCAGTTAGTTCCGTGGCATGAGGATGTTCACAATGTAAGGAATGATGTATATTGTTTTCAACTTGTTGTGAATTAATAAATATTCTTAACTTAAATATTATTTATTAACTTGGTAGCAGTTAACTGAGACTGTTATTCGGGAAAGTAGTGATCTTCTGTGGACTAAAAAGATTATTACTCGAAAAGAGTGCTGTGCATAAATGGACATGACAGTCATTAAGATACCAGTGTTTGCTGGAGAGGACTACTGGAAAGCACATGGCGAATGGAAATGTTTTTGGAAACGAAGAAATACTGTACAAGGGGCCAAGAGTAAAAACTAACACTAACAAGACGGATGCTTGGGACGAAGAAAATCTGACTGTAGTGATCTACAAACATGGAGACATTGCGAACAAGAGACTGAAATTCGTGAGCGATAAGGAAACAGAGTTTTTGAGTCAGTGAAAAATTTCGACAAATTATACCCCAAGGAATCGACAGCACTGCAGACCGTTTGCAGAAACAATTAGGACAACTGAGGTTGAGCGAGTATAGTGACATGGAAACATTTTTAGTATTTTTGAAAGAAAACAGCAAATGTACAAAATTAGCAGCCGCGAAAGTGACAGAAAAGGAGAAGGTAAAATTCACGTTGAGAACTTTTGGACTCTATCAGTTACTTGATCGATGTTCTGAAAGAAGAAGATTAGATAGCTGGTAAAGTTAAAAGCAAAATTCAAGATTTTATATTCATATCTGAAAGGAGACACACTGTTGACAATCGACAGCTGTACGAAACACTCTCGAAATTAATTCGTTGGCTGCGAATTCCTCGATATCAGCTGTATTAGGTACAAATCTATTACCAACTATTGACAAGAAAATCCATGCGGGACCAGGATTTGATACCGGATTTCCCGCTTATCGCGAGCGGTCGTCTTAATCTGCTTGTCCACCCTTGCGCGCTCCCCAGACCGACGGAAACTTCCATATGTCACACTCTCTACATCGCTGTATCATACTCTACTAAATTCATCACCTAATACTCGCAACATGGTTTGAATTCTCGCAGCAGAGAGAATGAGCAATGCGGAATCGAGACCAGTGTTGTTATCGTTAAGCGCCTGCCTAGGCTTGTAATAATTACATGCGGTCTTTAAGAACAATCACTACTGACAATCCACACACTAGGCTTGTAATATTTACATGTACCTCTGAAAGAACACAAACTGTTCGCAGTCCACTACTGTATGATATTCTTCGAGATTAATTCGCTAACTGTGAATTCTTGACATTAGCAGTATTAGGTATAGATCCGCTACCTAATAGCGACATGTACAAATTTGCGCCGGACCAGGACTTGAACCCAGATTTCCCACTTATTTTGAGTGGTAACCTTAACCACTTCAGCTATCCATGCATGCTCCTCTGACCGACCCAAACTTCCATATGTCTCACACTGTCCACACCCTTATATCCAGAGATGCATGAAATGAGTAAAACCTTAGGCGAGCACATAGTGATATCAGATTGCACTCGATTCCTCGTTGTCTCATTCTCCCTGTTGTGGGAATTCAAGAACATTAAAGTAATGTTTCTAGAGGGACTGTCAGCAGTGAGGAATGAGCAGAGATTCATGGTCAAGTGGTAGACGTCATCGACAAGTTGGTTGCAGCAACTGGTAACATGGGCGAAACAATCAGCATAATGGCGGTAACAACAACTGGTCATATGGTCGAGGTGAACAGTATGGTTCGAGAGGTGGTCATCAACCAAGATACTGAAGCTATCAGCATAACATATCTGGCGGCAGCAGTTTTGTAATGGAAAAATATGTTCAAATGTTCGTGTATTCCTAAGGGACCAAACTGCTGAGGTCATCAGTCCCTAGACTTACACGCTACTTACACGAACTTATGCTAAGAACAAAAAGCTCACCCACGCCCGAGAGAGGACTCGAATCTCCGGCAGGAAGGGCCACGCAATCTGTGACATGGCGCCTCTAATTGCAGGGCCACTCTGCGCAGCTTTATGATGGAAGTTTTTACATTACACATATGCAGGCATGTGATTTGGCCACCTGGAGTTCGTATAACAGTCATCAGGCCACAAGGGGCCTATCGGAACCATCCGACCGCCGTGTCATCCTCAGTTGAGGATGCAGAGAGGAGGGGCATGTGGTCAGCACACAGATCTCCCGGTCGTTATGATGTTTTTCTTTGACCGGAGGCGCTACTATTCGGTCAGTTGGCATCACGAAGCTGAGTGCACCCCAAAAAATGGCAACAGTGCATGGCAGCCCAGATGGTCACCCATCCAAGTGCCGGCCACGCCCGACAGCACTTATCTTCGGTGATCTGATGGGAACTGGTGTATCCACTGCGGCAAGGCCATTGCCGGAGTTGGTATGACGGGAGGTGAATTCCCTTGTGTGGCTGAAGATGGGCTGTGTAACGCCAGGGTTGAGGGCACATCATGGTCAGTTCTGCTATATGAGTCGGGTAGAAAGATCAACAGCGTGACCAGATATGGACAAATTCCAGTATGGGGAATTTTGGCGATGTTTGGTCGCTTAAGGATACAGGGTACTTATAAATGGTTGAAAAATCAAAATTTTTTAAATGACTTTAATAAATTCTGTAGTCTTTTCTGATTACATTGATATATACATTATAGGGTTTCAAATGAAAAATGTACTATATATACAAAATTTTAAAGTTATGTCCCCATTTATTTCTGTTACAGAAACCAGTATTATTTCGAAAAAAAACTGTGAACTTCCTGTTTCCACCTATTATACGTATGATACATTGTATATGTTGGTAACAGTGTTGGTTTCTAGTCTGTAAATGATTATTTTTGCTAGTATTTAATTTTGTTCCATTGAAGCAGTTTGTTCACATGTTACTGAATGTTTGTTGCCCAAGTGCTAGATATATATGTATGTGGAAGTACATATCCTTTAATGTGCAATAAACACGAACTATGCCATGTTGTTGTTGAGGTCTTCAGTCCTGAGACTGGTTTGATGCAGCTCTCCATGCTACTCTATCCTGTGCAAGCTTTTTCATCTCCCAGTACCTACTGCAACCTACATCCTTCTGAATCTGCTTATTGTATTCATCTCTTGGTCTCCCTCTACGATTTTTACCCTCCACACTGCCCTCCAATACTAAATTGGTGATCCCTTGATGCCTCAGAACATGTCCTACCAACCGATCCCTTCTTCTGGTCAAGTAGTGCCACACACTTCTCTTCTCCCCAATCCTATTCAATTCTTCCTCATTAGTTATGTGATCTACCCATCTAATCTTCAGCATTCTTCTGTAGCACCACATTTCGAAAGCTTCTATTCTCTTCTTGTCCAAACTAGTTATCATCCATGTTTCCCTTCCATATATGGCTACACTCCATGCGATTACTTTCAGAAATGACTTCCTGACACTTAAATCAATACTGGATGTTAATAAATTTCTCTTCTTCAGAAATGCTTTCCTTGCCATTGCCAGTCTACATTTTATATCCTCTCTACTTCGACCATCATCAGTTATTTTGCTCCCCAAATAGCAAAACTCCTTTACTACTTTAAGTGTCTCATTTCCTAATCTAATTCCCTCAGCATCACCCGACTTAATTAGACTACATTCCATTATCCTTGTTTTGCTTTTGTTGATGTTCATCTTATATCCTCCTTTCAAGACACTGTCCATTCCATTCAAATGCTCTTCCAAGTCCTTTGCTGTCTCTGACAGAATTACAATGTCATCAGCGAACCTCAAAGTTTTTACTTCTTCTCCATGAATTTTAATACCTACTCCGAATTTTTCTTTTGTTTCCTTTACTGCTTGCTCAATATACATTTGAACAACATCGAGGAAAGGCTACAACCCTGTCTTACTCCCTTCCCAACCACTGCTTCCCTTTCATGTCCCTCGATTCTTATAACTGCCATCTGGTTTCTGTACAAATTGTAAATAGCCTTTCGCTCCCTGTATTTTACCGCTGCCACCTTTAGAATTTGAAAGAGAGTATTCCAGTCAACATTGTCAAAAGCTTTCTCTAAGTCTACAGATGCTAGAAACGTAGGTTTGCCTTTCCATAATCTTTCTTCTAAGATAAGTCGTAAGGTCAGTATCGCCTCACGTGTTCCAGTGTTTCTACGGAACCCAAACTGATATTCCCCGAGGTCGGCTTCTATTAGTTTTTCCATTCGTCTGTAAAGAATTCGTGTTAGTATTTTGCAGCTGTGACTTATTAAACTGATAGTTCGGTAATATTCACATCTGTCAACACCTGATTTCTTTGGGATTGGAATTATTATATTCTTCTTGAAGTCTGAGGGTATTTCGCCTGTTTCATACATCTTGCTCACCAGATGGTAGAGTTTTGTCAGGACTGGCTATCCCAAGGCCGTCAGCAGTTCCAATGGAATGTTGTCTACTCCGGGGGCCTTGTTTCGACTCAGGTCTTTCAGTGCTCTGTCAAACTCTTCACACAGTATCATATCTCCCATTTCATCTTCATCTACATCCTCTTCCATTTCCATAATATTGTCCTCAAGTATATCGCCCTTGTATAGACCCTCTATATACTCCTTCCACCTTTCTGCTTTCCCTTCTTTGCTTGGAACTGGGTTTCCATCTGAGCTCTTGATATTCATACAAGTCGTTCTCTTATCTCCAAAGGTCTCTTTAATTTTCCTGTAGGCAGTATCTATCTTACCCCTAGTGAGATAGGCCTCTACATCCTTACATTTGTCCGCTAGCCATCCCTGCTTAGCCATTTTGCACTTCCTGTCGATGTCATTTTTGAGACGTTTGTATTTCTTTTTGCCTGCTTCATTTACTGCATTTTTATATTTTCTCCTTTCATCAATTAAATTCAATATTTCTTCTGTTACCCAAGGATTTCTACTAGCCCTCGTCTTTTTACCTACTTGATCCTCTGCTGCCTTCGCTACTTCATCCCTCAAAGCTACCCATTCTTCTTCTACTGTATTTATTTCCCCCATTCCTGTCAATTGTTCCCTTATGCTCTCCCTGAAACTCTGTACAACCTCTGGTTCTTTCAGTTTATCCAGGTCCCATCTCCTTATTCCCACCTTTTTGCAGTTTCTTCAGTTTTAATCTACAGGTCATAACCAATAGATTATGGTCAGAGTCCACATCTGCCCCTGGAAATGTCTTACAATTTAATACCTGGTTCCTAAATCTCTGTCTTACCATTATATAATCTAACTGATACCTTTTAGTATCTCCAGGATTCTTCCATGTATACAACCTTCTTTTATGATTCTTAAACCAAGTGTTAGTTATGATTATGTTGTGCTCTGTGCAAAATTCTACCAGGCGGCTTCCTCTTTAATTTCTTAGCCCCAATCCATATTCACCTACTACGTTTCCTTCTCTCTCTTTTCCTACACTCGAATTCCAGTCACCCAAGACTATTAAATTTTCGTCTCCCTTCACAATCTGAATAATTTCTTTTATTTCATCATACATTTCTTCAATTTCTTGGTCATCTGCAGAGCTAGTTGGCATATAAACTTGAATTACTGTAGTAGGTGTGGGCTTCGTATCTATCTTGGCAACAATAATGCGTTCACTATGCTGTTTGTAGTAGCTTACCCGCATTCCTATTTTCCTATTCATTATTAAACCTACTCCTGCATTACCCCTATTTGATTTTGTGTTTATAACCCTGTAGTCACCTGACCAGAAGTCTTGTTCCTCCTGCCACCGAACTTCACTAATTCCCATTATATCTAACTTCAACCTATCCATTTCCCTTTTTAAATTTTCGAACCTACCTGCCCGATTAAGGGATCTGACATTCCATGCTCCGATCCATAGAATGCCAGTTTTGTTTCTCCTGATAACGACATCCTCTTGAGTAGTCCCCACCCAGAGATCCGAATGGGGGACTATTTTACCTCCGGAATATTTTACGCAATAGGACGCCATCATCATTTTATCATACAGTATAGCTGCATGCCCTTGGGAAAAATTACGGCTGTAGTTTCCCCTTGCTTTCAGCCATTCGCAGTACCAGCACAGCAAGGCCGGTTTGTTTATTGTTACAAGGCCAGATCAGTCAATCATCCAGACTGTTGCCCTTGCAACTACTGAAAAGGCTGCTGCCCCTCTTCAGGAACCACACGTTTGTCTGGCCTCTCAACAGATACCCCTCCATTGTGGTTGCACCTATCTGTATCACTGAGGCACGCAAGCCTCCCCACCAATGGCAACTATGCCATGCATCAAGAAATTCAATAAAAGGAAATTCTGTGGTAACCAGTAGCAAAGAAAGCAAGCTACACTGTTGAAAATAACCTATGTATCAGTTCTTCATGGAAGAAACTCGCACATGGCACACCTTCTGGTTATTCAAATTTGTGTTAACAATGATGCTCTTTGTAGTGGATTTGTTGTTGTTGATGTGGGCATCTTATCTTCTTTGATAAAGGAAGTGAGGAAATGTAAACAATGTGATGGTGTAGACTGTCCGGAAATAACTGAATAACAAAGTAGCAGGAAGGGTTTAGCGTCAAAATTAGTTGTTCTGTGTAGATCCTGCAATAAATCTACCTCGAAAATGACTTCGAACAGATTGTATGATTTGAATTTGAAGCTAGTGTATGCAATGTGTGCAAGGAAAAAAGGCTGCTTAAACGTTTTGTGGTTTGATGGATGTTCCTCCTCCTCCCAGTAGGTTCAGCAAGTACATAAAAATACTTTCAGCTGCCTTGACACCAGAAGAAACTCTAAATATTAGTGGAACCAAGAACATCGCTGTTGCACTTGATGAGACATGGCAATGTCGAGGACATCATTCCTTGAATGGTATTGTAAGTGCTACTTCTCTGGAGAATGGAAAAGTTGTTGATGTTGAGTACTTATCCAAGCACTACCACACCTGCCATGGTAACATTGAAGGATATATTAAACATCAGTGTTCTAAAAATGTTCTGAGGCACAGTTTAATTGGACTCATATCTTCATTTACAATTTCTCGCAAGTAGTATTTTCTGAATTCAGGTACAAATATTCCCTAAAGTTTATAAAGCATTGCTCTAATTTTTTCTGAAACTTGCAATAGTCAATACTTATGTAACAGACCTAAGCTGTATTGCAAGATCAACTAAATTATAAAAAAATAACATTTTTATTAGAAAAAAATTACAAAATTAAAATGTAAGATATGTAATTTTTTAGCCTTGTAATATACATAATAGGTGGAATTATGTAGGTCTAGTGCCTCAGCCATTATGTCATGCATATCTGGTAAAAATTTGGTCTCCTCCAAATGTATAACATTGGATGAAATGGTACCTCAATTTGAGGACATATTTTGGGAAAAAGTTGCATCAATTTCTTTGTAATTTTTTTTAATAACCCCAACCAGGTTCAAAAATATTCAAAATATTTCTAATCTCTTTAGAAAGTGTGCTGCATTACCTGATATCAACAAAGAATCTGTAAAACATATACATTATAAACAGTGCCTGTAAGAAATAGGTGTTGATTTTTACATTATATTGAGCTGGAAGAGTACCCTGTATCCTTAAGAGGGCAGCCAGTGCTCCAAGAACTGGCAGAGTGTCAGACAATATTGAAGATGGCTCATCTTTGACAGTTAACAATAATTCACAGTCGAATAATAAAGCAAAGCTATATACATCTACAATTTCAGAGGAATGATGCTCATCCAATGATACAGTAATATTTTTGGTATCTTCAAAATTACAGGAGTCAATATTACACAGTGACTAAGCATTCACACAATGAACCTTTGAACTAACACTCTTAAATGCTTCATTCGATTTCAACAAGAAATATCTCAGATGATAGCATTGCAATGGCTGTCATAATTGAATGGCACTTATTCCTGAAAGCAACTTATCTGTATCTATTTTATTTCTTGATTTATTACGTTTTCTATATTTATTATTATGCAAGTATTTTTCAGAATAACATATTCTCTACAATAACACAGCATATGAAAGCACCATGAATACCTCATATCTTGTCATTCGTATATATTTTATTTAATGAACAGTTTACTATTTTTTTCCAGTAGCTTTATTTAAATATTAATTGAAACTGGTAATAGAAAATTATGGTAATTTAAGAAGTGGTCAACCAGTTGCGTTAGCTGACATTACTATCAAAAAGAGTACCAAATGACGCTTCTATCAATCAGGCATGAATAACTGTTTAAACAACATTTAGAAACAATCTGGTGTCAGTTAATGTAAGGACAGTTATGCAAGAATTCTGCCTTATTTATTTAACAATAAACCTTTATTTAGACTTACTGTAAATGATCTGAGTGTGAGTGAATGTTTATAACAGTTCTTTAATTAAATATTATTGTAATATCTATTTGTTAGTCCACGAAGTGGTCAAGTTGAGTCACATCATGTCTGTAGAACGTAGGAATGATGTATTTTTGGTGGAGACGGCCTTTAGTCAATGGAAAAACCGGCAGTAGCGGCAGATTATGGGGAGTTAAGTGGAGAGCAAGACTTCTCGAGTCAGGAACTGAAGGGAGCGAAGGTGGACACATTACGTGGAGACTGGTGGAAGGCAGACCTCCCTATGGCAATGTGTGATATTTTCTTGTGTCGGGGATAGACTCGGTGCGGTGAACGGCCGCTACAACACTGTAACTTTTGAAGGGACTGTATATTTCGAAAAGTCTGACTTTTCCACTCGCATTATGGAATTGAGAACAGACAGAGTATGAGTTACTGCTCTTTGTACTTCGTGTGTTTTGTAAATCATAACGCCAAAATCTGAATTATTTGAGCCATAGAATATTTCATGTGTTGTGATCATGAAATGTCTTAGTTTTCATGAATCTTTGATAACTAATTAGTTTGGGGAGCCTGCTACCATTCTCAGGATGCTCTCAATCTAACTTTACCACATTTGATAAGGGTATTTTCTGTCTGTATTTTAACTGGATATCATAGGAGCAATTTCCAGTTATTTAAAATGTCCTTTTTCGAATAATCATTATTTAGTCTATTTCTCTGTCGTCTGTATCAATTACAGACATAAGAGTGGGAACGTGTTTACTAAATTATTTATTTATTTTTTATTTTATAGTTCTTTGTATTTATTAATTCGCAATTGTAGCCAATGTAGAAACTATTTTGGTGCATCGAAATCACTCGTCCACTCTATGATGTACAATATAAGCTCTATCAGGTGTGTAGGATACGTGTGTGTTTTGCCCTATTATAATTACTTTAAACAGAGGGTTTTTTGGCACTGCTGACTGAAAATGTAATGAATAACGTACAATTTCCCTCTTATGGTATTGATATCTTGTTAGTTTGTTTCACTCTGTTAAAATGTCACGTGTGGTAGAATGCAACGTTTTGCCTGGAAATGACATGGACCACTGCTTTTTTTTTTTAAGATAGAACGTTATTTTAAGCTGGTTTCATGTTTTTCCTAACATTAGAGGTCAAACGTATCCCACATTGGAATAATGATGACACACATGGCTATGCATGTGAGCAGAAGTCAGCGAAACACCAATGCTTAATAAGCATATAATATTTCGCCAACAGATCTGAGGCACTTATAACAATGATGGTGCGACTGGCAAAGTGTGTGATTGGGTGTTGCTGAAGCAACAACGCGTAATAAGCATATGCAATATTACTCCAATAGATCATGCATTTTTACGTGGGACCAGTAGTATGCTGACTGGATCTGACAGGAATTAGCTGTGGCCTCGGACACCACAGAGGACATCACCTCTGAACAGTAAAATGCATGTATGTTTTCCCCAGAACGAAGCATAAGAAGTAATACTTAAACAGTTGTTATAATTTTTCCATACGCATGCACCAGTATGGGGAATGAAGTTCTCGTTAAGGTCGTTGCATCTGTATACTCTTCTACAGTCACAACAGCGCATTTCCTGCTCCCCATCTTCCAAGAGATAAGTACTTAAAGGCATAAAGTCGCTATCAGTTTATAACACTACTGCTCCGCTCGTTATACCAGCATGCTGTTTACCTAGTGACGACAAGGTTTATTTTCGTCACAAGGCAGTCACGTATAACTCCATTGCGGTAGTAAATTTGCCAAATATGGGCTAAACTTGCAGTAAATGGTACCCTCTGAGAGGAATTTAGAAAAGTGACCGAGTAATATCTAATGGTTTTGACTTATAGAACTTAATACCAATGTTACTTAAGGACACAGAAAGTGACAGATACAATTTAGAAAATGTTTTAGCTAATCACATTTACTCAACTGAAATAGAATGCGATCGCCAGCCTAATTAGGCATAGAAATGTGAAACTTTTCTTTTAAATAAACTGTGAATAGTTTTGTTGGAAAAACACAACCTATACTTCTTTCTCACAGAGGTGCGACGAACCCTTTAACAAGCAGAGAAGCAGTATAGCGGATATAACCAATTTCAATAGGAAATGCGTGTTCTCACATACATAATTGACACTTCAGCCCTCATCAACAGTAAATACTTTACCTAGCATAAGATATTTCATTAACAATAAAAGTGGAAATCAATGTTCATATAAAAATGGATATGGGCCTAGTCCTATTTCATCAGATACTTTCTAAACAGCACAAATTTAACGAAAATTCACTTGCAGTAAGATTTACACATTCCTTAATAATCAATGTTGTAACTGGTTTCATGAATAAGGCCACTCACAGTAACTTTACCTTCAGGAAGGAAAACAGCAAATCGGGGCTCACAAGCTGATATTACACTTTTCATCACGCAATGTGCTCAAAAATCAACATTAACTTAATATGTATTTAGTATATTCATTAATCAAGAAAATTTACGCATTTTTAGCAACTTAAAATGGGGACCCTTTTTCTTGACCATCTACATAAAACAATCTAAACACACTTTTATGAACAAAGTGAAGAAAGTAAACTTTGGAAATACTCTTTTACAACTTTCATTCACCTTGTATGAACATTATGTCAGTCAATGCAAACGATCTTTGCAACAGCATTTTCAAATATGGCTTTAAGATAATTTACTTCTTACTAACCCCAAATTCGTGTGGCCTATTTGTCATCAGCACAAACATTAATATTTTTAGACAGAATTAAACCAGTTAATTCTCATAACACTGACACTTTGAACTAAAGCAATTTAATTACTGGGGAGGCTTTCATAAAAGCAACATTTACTTCCTCCCTCAACTTCAATAAAATTTACAGTAATTTTAGGCAACTTTTTAGCACTCAGGTTTAAGCAAAAGTAATTAAACACTTTGTTTTTCACCACTTCTCATAATAAGGGTACCGGGAAATCACTGTTCAAGAGGAATGGATCCTAAGAGATATCATGACAGGAAACAAATCAATGTTGGTACACAAATTTGACATGAGTTACCTTATATCAGCACATACTTTAGTAAATATGCTGATCCATACACTTTACGAAGATCTGACTTCTCCTCTCTGCTGAAGTGATTGCGCAATGTTGGTTGTGAATACATAACAGGTGGACTTTCTGTTGTAAGTAATTTGCTCTGTTATTATCTTCTTGGCGATGATCATCAACTTTTATGGTATTTTCCAGAAACAGGGCAATATTTTAGAGGCTTTTCCATAATAACTCCAAGTACTGAAAACGTCACTTGGCACCTGCAGTGTCCACTTTCCAGTTACTAGTTGACAACTGTCCAGCAGTTGCTAGTCTCTGACTGACTATCGTTTCCAACTTTTCCTTCACACCAGCCACGTTTTGCATGCTCTAACTCACTTATGTTGCAGAGGAGAAGGACACCAGATTTTAACTCTATATAACGAAAAGCCATAAGTGTGAATCAGCATAGACATAGTTGTATATTCATACCTTTTACAAAATCCTTTCATTTACACATATTAGTAAATCAACAAAAAATAGATATAATTAAAGTCATCCTCCTCCAAATGAGGCAAAGTGTTAAAATGGTGAAGAGAAACCATAGTATATATCTCTCTACATCTTTACAGCATAATAAAGATTACATATCAAAGAAAACATACTTTATACAAAGCATAATTAATCAAAAAGTATTTGGTATCTTAACTATGGTGTTACAAGCTAATGACGACAAGTCTTCCGGTGCAAATCAAATACCAGTTAGGTTTCTTTCAGTGTATGCTGGGGAAATACATTAATATTTAATAATCATGTACAACCACTTGCTCAACGTAAAATCTATACCTAAAGATTGCAGACTTACCCAGATCACACCAGTACATTAGGAAGGGATCCATTTTACTTACATCAATTTGCAGTTAGATTTGGGAACATGTACAGACTTCAAACATTATGAAGCACCTCGATGAAAATGACACATTGAATGGATTCAGAAAATATCTGTCTTGTGACCTATCATTCATATGAAGCAATGAGTTCCATAGACAGGAGATGTAATGGTACGTGAGATGCAGTAAGTGCAATTATATCTCAATACTTTTATCTTATGTGATTAGAAAAAAAGAGTTTTTCGGTGTTTAATTAGACTTCATTGTATTCTCGAGTTTCCATATCACTAAATTTTCCAATTGCAACATTGCAGAATGGCTTTACAATGTCCGAAAGTGGAAGAGTCGAATTTTATTTCAGTGATGAAATGTAGTAAGGTATATTGTAGTTTTTAAATAATATAAATAAATTGTTAAATAATAATTAACATAAAATAATCACTCATTTGCTTAATGTATGTAGCATGAGTTTATATTTGTAGATAGATAACTGGGTTTTGAATTTTTCATGCCTCACAATAAACTCTAGTCCTATAAGCAGATCTCAAGTAACATTCAGCACAACCACACACTGCGCAGCAGTTAAGTCTCACAACAGGTGGCGCCTACTGTATCTGTTCATAGACTAGGTTCATTCTACACAAATATTTTTACAAGATTAATAATACTGTTAGTGGTGGCTTGTTATTTCTCCTACAGCTATTGAAGAACAATATATTACTTAATTGTTCCGAAGTCTTGCAGAATTTATTTACTAACTAGCCTAGTAATAGTAGTTGTTGTGTAATCTAACAAACATCAACTCACACAGTGCTCTAATAGACAATACCAACATAGATTAGATCTGCATGGACTGAACAAATAGAGTTTTCCTGAAGAGGGACTTTCATGTGGATAGTACTAAAATGAGTAACACCACATGTGGATGCTACAGTTGAAGTTGAATATCAAGTCCCCTTTCCCACGTGGCGTTGGTGAAGGAATATCTGTGTCTACCCTTTCTTGTCTTCTTTTATTCTCTTCTTAAACTGGAGCATAAATTTGTAATTTCATTCTTCCAAATGACTGTATTTTTCTTTAAAAAATAAGTGTAATTGCTATAAGTAAATAAAAGATAATAACAAAGTGTAGAAAAAAGAACTCCATGCAATTCCACATCCATATGGTGCTGCATGGGCAACAGTGCCCATGGCCTCAACTGTATAGCACACTTTTACTATGTGATGGTGGCCATGGGTACTGACTAAGAGGTCTGTTTGGAGCACGAACGCCTGCATGAAGTAATAAGATGGCAGGCCCTAGTAGACAAAAGGCTGCATCGGAGAAAATACGGCTTGTATCTGTTCTGCGATGCAGTTAGAAATTATTTCGATCAATTAAACAAGCAACTGAATATGGAAGACAAACCACATAGAATTCTCGATTGAATAAACAAATCAGACTCTGTGGAGACCAGAGAGGATCATTGGGACTGCTTTGCTGAGCTCATAATTTTGAGGTGAGAAAATATTAAACGTATGATATTATTTGTCACGTATGTATATAAATATCAGCGTCTAACTACTGTTACATCGGGTGTTTAAAATGTTTGAATCTATAATAATTTCATTGTTTTTGAATACATTGTGGGAGTGAACAGTGATCAATGTGATACAAACATTTACTATGAAAAACAGTCTTGATCACAATTTATTTATTATGGTGACCGGTTTCGACCACTACTGTGGCCGTCTTCAGACCAATGAGTAAGAACCTCCTTCTGCTGGAGAATCACTACAGTAGTGGTTGAAACCGGTCACCATAATAAATAAATTGTGATTAGACTGTTTCTGACAGTACATATAATAATTTCGATTAGCAAAACTTGCTTGCTGATGATGGAGAGCTGTCAATGTCATAGATGTGTAAGCGAGTTTAGATTTTAAATGATGGTGCAGATACAGATTATCAGCATCATAGAACCTGCTGAATTAGAACAGAATGTACTAGATTATTGGACACAGTGTATGAGTGTTGTGATGAAACTTATTCCAAGTTGGTACTTTTTTTGTAAAGTATTTCTCGATCAATTTGCTTGATAGAGATCAAATCCAGTGCTGTAGAACCATAGTGTAGCTGTGTAGTTTTGTGAGGCAGCATAGTATGTGAAACCCTAATGTAAGAGACTTTGACATTACAGTGTATATAAATTAATGACAACATGGCATATTCTGCAAAGTGACAGAGAATTTGAAAGTGCAGGACTCCAACATAATCATTACAAAGAATGTCATTGCTTCTCAATTGCGTTCCCAAAATGGCAGAAAATATTTGTCCAGAGGTGTCAAATCTGGTAACTGATAATACAGGCTGGCAGTTTGGCAAGATAGATAGTAAAATTGGCAAACTGATAGAATACCAATAACGTATTCTTGCATACCCTATCAAATTTCTCTAGCATCCAATACACAATGCTAACTAGTAAATCCTACCCTTATATATATATATAGTAAGACATAAACACACATGGATTGCTTACGATTTTAGATGTCTTAAGTAAGCCGTATGCCTACTGGTACTTACAAAAATAAATAAATAAAAATCACTCGATGACCACTTATCAATGGTGACATCCATTTGTACTTCCTCATGTGTTGATAACGCAAAATACTGTCTAACTATGGCTTTTAAAGCTTCATAAATGCACTCTAGAACTACAAGATTTATGTAACAGGCTTAAAATATGACGACATGACCACCTAACAATGATGATATCGATTTGTAGTTTTTTGTATGTTAATAACACAGAATACATTACATCTATGACTGGCAAACGTTTGTATGCATTCTCTAACCCTATAAGATTTATGTGGCAAGCGTATCTGGACTGTATTCCATGTTATTAACATATGAGAAAATATGTTGGATGTCATTATCGTTTTTTGATAAGAATCAGTAAGCATGAAGCTGTATTTAAGAGATCTAAAGTCAGCAAGCCAAGTATGTGTGTGTTTCAGCATATATAAATGTTGGCATTGGTAGTTAGTATTGTTTGTTGAGCGCTAAAGGAACTTGGTAGGTATGCAAGAAGTAGGTATGCAAGAAGTAGGTATGCAAGAACAGATTTTTCTTGTCCTACAGATTTGCCACTTCGCCTCTTTACTGGATGATACTGGCGCTCAAGCTTTCTTGGAAATTTATCCTAGCATCCTATTTCAGTTTGGCGTACATTGCTTTGTCAATTTGAATGCCACAATACGTTATCCCATGCTGATGTCCCTTACTCCATGCAACTGTTGGGCTTTTTCAATTAAAATTCGATTTGCAGCAGGATGTTGTGCCACTTATTTGCTACATATGCGATGTTGTGTTCCTTCCAGGCCCCGTCCAGAAGATTAATTCCTTTAACGACAAATGCTAGTTGCCTCTTCAGTTTTGTTCCCAGCTTGTGATAGGCATATGAGAGGATGTGTAACTCGGCTGGTAGCTTGTCTTACTGCTTTTGCCACATAAGATTCGCATCCTACCATGTATTTCGTACTAATAATGCATAGTTGAAGGGTTTGTGTGCCTTATTGTATACCACATCTTTAGCATCCACCCAGCTGTTGTGTGGTGCAGGGAAGCAAAGCCATTTAACCAACATCTTACTCCACCATCATCTTATGACATGCTCTGTGAGAAAAACATCTAGTTCACTACTTCTCTGTAATTCGTCTGTGTAAAAGTTACCTGCTATTTCTCTACTACTGTCATCTTTCAAGATGGATTATGGGTTTCCACCAAAATTCCAATAGAATTGGCAATTTATTTTTGTGTGAATTGTTAACCTTTTCTCATTCAAAGAAGCATTACTATTTATGAGTAACAGCAAAGTACTCTCCTCCTTGTGTGCCATCATTCTCCAAAACCTCATTTCGATGTTTCGAGCGGTTTAGGAGAGATGAGGGATGTTTTGAGTATTTCATTTCCGTAGACGTCAGATAGGGAGTGAACGCACTACGTAAGATCCATTTACTTGAGACTGGAGACAGATGAGACCTCCTCCCAAGTCCAAAAGAAAATTCAATATGTTATCTAAATTTGATACGCAGCAACATATGATGTAATAAGCACCAAATGCAAAACCATAGCGACCCCTATTTTTCATTTCAAAGTTTTTGAATATTTAGTAGTGTCTTACTAAAATGTGTAGTGGAGACCGGGGCTAGTTGGCGCTGTTAACGATTAAATATTTTTAATAAATTGAATTTTGAAGAAAATATTTTTTCCTTGCAAATATTATTAGATTGGTCTTAATTTCAATGTTCGTAATTATATGTCATTTTATTATAATGTTATACGAATTTTTTTGTTAGTTTTAGAAAGTAATGCAAAACTGTCTTTTGCCCCAGTACTGGGGTAAGATGACTTTGATCACGGGGCAAGATGACACTTAATAAAGCTGCAATACATATTTATTGTTATAAATATTAATACATTGTTGTACATACATTAACAGAAGTCACATACAAATTTCCGTCCTTCACAGTTTGAGCAGTCTTCATGCCACCATCTAAAGCACTTACAGCACTGTATCTAGTCTTCTGATGGAGGGTCTTAATATATCTCATCACACCCAGGACATTGAATTAAACTTTCTTGGGAAGCATTGGTTGATTTTATCGAAACTCTGGGTTTTTTCTTCACTTCATAAGAGGAAAACGCTAGTTTCTTAGTAAAGCTTCTGTTTCTTGCATCCCAAGCCTGTCATCTTTGTTGCTTTAGAAGTTCTTGTTCCATCTTCTGTGCTTCTTTCTGCTCCAAACTGTCTTTCATAGGCATGCTTGTTAAAACATTTGCACATTGTTTGTGAGTTCTACTTTTCCTCAGATTTGGTTTTTCTTTTGGCACTGGTTTTACGTAAAAAATAGTTCGACATAATTATGGTTTATCCAGATGGGCACTATTTGAAGGTCCTGCTTCTTCATTCAGCTTTTTTGAGGACTGGACATTAGGTTCTTCACTCTGAACTGCAGGTTTTTCATGTTCAGTAGGAATGTATGAAGCAAGAGCACGGTCTGTGACGTCTGCTGCAGGATTTTCATGTTCAGTAGGACTGTTTGAAGCAAGAGCATGGTCTGTGACGTCTGCTGCAACAGAGTCGTCCTCGTCAAAGACAAGAGGATCATAAGGCTCGATTCCACATTTTCTAAATCCCTTAACAACATTTCCGACGGTGGCTGCTTTGAAAGAGGCAGTACTCAGTAGCCCACCAACATTTTTGTCAGTAATCGCCTGCCCTGGATAAGTGACCATAAAGTTATCACAAGCTTGGCTATAATAGCTCTTTAAAGGTCCAAAACATGAAACGTCCAGTGGTTGTAGGCGATAGGTAGTGTGAGGTGGAAATCTAGCCATCATTATATGGTGTAGCCTGCAAAATTTGATAGCCTCCAGCGCTATGTGAGATTTATAGTTGTCAACCAACAACAAAACTAGTGATTCACAAGTCGGCTTAACATGAGAATTAAGATCCTTCAAAAACATCACAAATGTATCCCCATTGTTCCATCCATTGTCACTACAGTGTGCAGTTGTTCCTAGTGGTGTCTTTCCACAAGCTCAGGTCGCATCCGTTTTCCTGCAAAAATCAAAAATCGATGTTGCCTCTGGTTTCCGTATACTGAATTTAAATTGTTTCATGAAATTTGATAACCAGTCATCACCTGCCATCCTGGTAACAGGGTTGAATGGACAGGATATCCCACACTGCTCTCCGTAATCAAAGACAAGCCTTCTACATTGCTGCTTCGTTATTCCAAAACACATTTTATCCATTGTTGTCACATAGTTCTTTAGATCTTGTAGTTGCACTTCATTAAAAACTTCTCGAATCGTCCACCATGAATAGGTCGTTCCTATGGAAATTAAAAATAAATAAGCGACCTGACCCCAGGTACAACATAGTCTCTAAATATTATGTAATGTTGTGGTAGGCCTATTTATTATAGGAACTAGGCCCTATATAGGCTAAATATCGCACACACAGACACTTGCACGCATGCACACACAGACATGCAGATGCACACACGCACGCACGCGCGCACTCACTCACACACACACACACACACACACACACACACACACACAAAGTTATACGAATATTATTGCGTATGAAACAATCATTCAATTCTTACGTGAGCTGTTTTCTTCAAATGACGACGTAGTGTTGCTTCAGGGATATTGTAAATGTTTGCTGCACCCAAGCATGTCTTTCTTCCTTCTTTGACATCTCTTATTGCAGCAGCCATAGCATTTCGGTCCCACTCACCTCTGGAGGACCTTTTTTTATAAGTTCTCATCATGTCTGGATCATAAATTAGTAAAGAAGCTGACTTGCAGCATGATAAGAGATACTTTGTGAGTCATGAAAGTCAAGACTGTTACACAAAACACAAAAAAAGGCAGTGAAAAACTGAAACAGGCACAGCAAAAAATCCTATAGGCCAAGATGACGAGGTCGTCAACTAGCCCCAGTTAACTTGCTCTGAACGTCAATGTTACAAATTTTCCATTACTGATACAGTTGGAACAAATGACTCTACAGGCTTCGCACTAACTTCTCTATCAGGAGCGAAACGTATAATCACATCACGGATTAAGGATCCTGCATACGAAGCCTGATTTTGTTTACAGGAAGAATCACTATCACATGCCAAACCTTGTAAATCTGTAGTCTACGCTGCATAGAATTACTTGTGTTGATTAACACCCTGATTGAACTTGAGCCTAGCTCTAATGACTTACGTTTGGTGACCATAAAAGTCAGTCAACAAACCACAAGCAGCAGAAAAATTCCAACTGCTCGGGTCCGAGAGTGGTCGTAGTTTTTGCATCACTTTCTACAGTTCAGTACTAGAAGACAGTAGAAGCTCGCACTGACGTTGAGTGTCTGTGTTTGACTTGCCTTGCAGTAAGGAACAAATCGACGTAAACAGACCTCCCAACTCTCGATTGCCTCGTCGAAGCAAGCAAATATAGGAGACGGAGGCGAGGAAACTGCAGCGGCAACTGTCTTTGATTTTACGCCATTTGTAACAGCAATTTCTGCTGTTGCTGGTGGAATTCCCACTGTTTTTCTTACTTTTGCCGTTGTTTCAGTTGTTGTTCCTGCTGTAAATCCCACGGTTTTTCGTGCTATTGTTGCACTTGTTGTTCCTGCTGGAGCTGCAAATGCCATTGCCACAACTTTAGAAACTCGTGATCCACCGGTTCACTGGAGTAGTTGATGGTGGGAAGGATGTCGGCCACTTTCCCATCGTTCTCTAGAATAGCAGAACACAGTTTATGATCGCTCGCATTTGTGGTAACGCAAGGTAGTGTTTAGAGCCTCTGCTGTTCCTTATCTATGTAAACGATTTAGGAGACAACCTGAGCAGCCGTCTTGGGTCGTTTGCAGATGATACTGTCATTTATCGTTTAGTAAAGTCATCAGAAGATCGAAACAAATTGCAAAACGATTTAGAAAAGATATATGTATGGTGCGAAAATTAGCAGTTGACTCTAAATAATGAAAAGTGTGAGGGCACCCATACGAGTGCTAAAGGAAATCCGTTAAACTTCGATTACACGATGAATCAGCCCAATTTAAAGGTCGTAAATTCAACTAAATGCCTAGGAATTACAATTACGAAAAATTTAAATTGGAAAGAACGCACGGAAAATGGTGTGGAGAAGGCAAACCAAAGACTGCGTTTTACTGGGAGAACACTTAGGAAATGCAACAGATCTACTGAAGATACTATCTACACTACAGTTGTCTGTCCTCTTTTGGAGTACCGCTGTGTAGTCTGAGACCCTTACCAGGCAGGATTCACAGAGTACATTGAGAAAGTTCAAAGCAGAGCAGCGTGCTTTGTATTATCGCGAAATAGGGGAGAGAGTGTTACGGACATGATACAGGATTTGGGACTGGCACAATTAAAACAAAGGCGTTTTTCATTGCGGCTGAATCTTCTCGCGAAATTTCAACCACCAACTTTCTACTCCGAATGCGAAAATACTTTTTTGACGCCGACGTGCATAGGGAGAAACGATAATCATAATAAAATAATGCAAATTGGAGGTCGCACAGAAAGACGTATGTGTTCGTTATTTACGAGCACTGTTCGAAAGCGGAATAATAGGGAATTATTGTGAAGGTGGTTCGATGAACCCTCCGCCAGGCACTTAATTGTGATTCGCAGATTATCCATGTGGACGTAGATGTATAAGTAGACCAGTAGAACAAATAGATGGTTCCTGCGGTCTATGATAAGGGAGATCGCGAAGTCCAGAGTGTAGCAAAGTCGTCTTGAGTGTCTAAACACGCCTCTGGTTGGTAATACGTGAATGCTATGTTTGCCTTGTGTGCACGATTCCACTTAGCGCGCATAACGCAGTTTGAACCCAAGTGTTTAGACTTCAGAAGAAAAGCTGTCATCAGTGTTCGTAAAATATTCCAATCAGGTAGGAAGGGGACCTCGGCCTTAGAATAGACAACTATTCCCTGTAATTGTATTAACTTTAGCTCATGTTGGGTCATTACAATGCACAAGAGCAATCTCAGGTATCGCCTGTTCAGACAAGGGGATCCTGATATTAAATTTCTCAAATAACATAAAATATAAAACATCAATAATGTGGTGTCACCGCCAGACACCACACTTGCTAGGTGGTAGCCTTTAAATCGGCCGCGGTCCGTTAGTAGGACCCGCGTGTCGCCACTGTCAGTGATTGCAGACCGAGCGCCACCACACGGCAGGTCTAAAGAGACTTCCTAGCACTCGCCCCAGTTGTACAGCCGACTTTGCTAGCGATGCTACACTGACAATTACGCTCTCATTTGCCGAGACGATAGTTAGCATAGCCTTCAGCTATGTCATTTGCTACGACCTAGCAAGGCGCCATGACCAGTTTATATTGAGATTATAAATTATGTATTAACAAGAGCGATGTACACCAATTATGGATTAAAGTTAAGTATTCCAAGATCTTCGAACTTTATTTGCAATTCTCAAGACATTGTCCTGTTCCAGACCTCACGCCAGTCTGCGTGAGCTTAAACGCGTGCCTTTCGGCTACCTCCGAGTGGCTTGGCTGTCTTGCCAAGTCACTACAAATAATATCACAAAATTCAGGATAGCTAATTATTTTAACTGAGAGAAGGACTCTCTGCTGGAAGACTATCGTAATATGGAGCGTTCATTGCCGGCGCTAACAAATTCTGTTCTTTCTCCACAAATGTTAACCAAACGTGGCCATTGATCGCACGAAGGAAATACGTTAATTTCGGGAACTACTACAAGGAGGACAGTTTCCTACTTGGAGCTTCATATCACTGGAGTAAAAACTGGCTTGTGACACGACATTTACATTTAATAGTGTGCTGCGTTCTTTACCTTGTGTTGCACGGCGTCGTTGGCTTGGTTGCTGCCGTGTGTCATCGGATCTGTAGATCTATCAAAATCCTATACTGGGCCTGGCTGATTCTATATCAGCAAACTTGTCCTACGGTTTCGTGAAGCGAAAAACGTTAACTTCGCCCTAGTCTGTTTTTAATGGCTAAGCACATGTGCAAGACTGGCGCGCTATGTGTTACTCTGCTCTCACTGTTCTCACAACAATTTAACTATATTGGCTCTCTTCGTTCTCCGCTCACGATATTTACGAAACGAATTGAGCCAGCTCTTGACTTAATTTTGGAGCCAGGTGAACAAAGCGTTCGCACTAATACATCTTCTTTCCGTATCGTCACGTCAGGGAGGGATGCCCTCCGACCACACTCGACGACGTCTCGAGGGAAAGTGGCTGTCGCGCTGGGCAGTTGCGTGTCTTCTCAGCCTAGCTTCCCTTCCCTCTGTCGTGGGGTTGGACACTGGATGGAAGAGCCAATGGCAGTCGCTCTTTCATTTCTAGTAGCCACGGATGCCCAATCACTAGTTGGATTAGTAAGTACAGTGTCGTATAATTGGCTGGCTTTCAAGTGAACAGCCAGGTCTGTTGCTCCATTATTAACACTCCATCATTCACAAGACTGTTAAGTTACGTCCTCACGCGCCGCTCATGTGATATACTGTTCTTCCCCCGTGCCCGTCAACCGCGCTTGACCTTAATTAGGCTGCGGCCATGGAGGCCATTGTGTCAAAGCGTGGCTAACTAAAACTGGTTTTCTCTCCAGTGATGCTTCCACCCTGTTTCTGCCCAACTCAAACATGAAAATTTATGTAAGGGAGTTATTCTCATCACTCTCGATGCCACGTGTATTAAATCCCAAAAAAGTGAAATATACACACAAAAACACATCCCATGTACAAAATCAGTTTCTTGCAACACTATAAACGACATGTAAAACTGAGGCACCCGACATGTAAGGTGTCCAAGATCCCGACACCTTGCAAGTAAATACAACAGTCCAGGGAGCAATGCAAATCACAAATGTAAAGCAGGCAAGGTCAAAAGTCTGCTGTTAAATGGCGCAGAACTAATGGATTCAAAAAACTAGCGAGACACAGGCTAAGAGGAGCAGGGTTGCGGTATTTGGCGGCATACACGCGTCAGCGTTCGGCGCCATGCCACTGTGTCGCGTGGCAATAAGCTGGCTGCGGCTGTAGTCTGGAACTCAAACATTTGGGGCGTGTTCTCCCTACCGATACTCGGACTGTGCGGGGAAACCGAATCACTATCGGTACCGACTAACCTCCCATTTCTCTCACTGTCTGTCTCTTTCTGTATGTGTGTGAGTGAGTGTTTGGGTGTGGTCACACATGCATACATTAATGATTGAAACATATGTCAGAGAAAATCAGGAGATCCTTATTTCTCCTTCTTTCGCGAGTAGGCCACTTAGAACCAAGCAAAACGAGCACTTGGGATTACTCTGAGAGGATTAGGCTACTCTTTCATGCACAATGAGTGTGTGTGCTTCCGTTTCTCTGTCCATGTCTATCGTTTACTCCTGCTCTCTTCCTCGGAACTGTGTGTTTGAGTCTCTTTCTTGTCTGTATCTATCCTATAAATTTGGAGATTCTAATTCCTTAAGCGCTTTTTCTCTTTGTTTGTGCCATTTATGTCTAGTAATTTTATTTTTCAAGAATGTCTAAATTTGACAGGTGAACCTGTTTGGGTCCAGTGTTTATACACGACCCATCAGTACAAGTCTTCGCATACGCGTATTTACTGTGATTTTAGAAGTTTGCCTCTATACGTCGGCAAGGTTTTTGGGTGATACAGTCCATATTTGACACTTGGACATAAGATTTTTCTAGTAGTTTTCCTTTCTTTTACTTTCAACTGCTGTTTTTCTGCTTAATGTTAGACACTTAAGTGTTTCTAATCGGTAGAATGTTTCTCTTTTAACCACTGTTTATAATGACGGATTTTACAGTTCCCAGAAAGACATTTTTGCTATAGATATTTTTTGTCAACAGAAATGTTGTTTCTCTTTTTTGAAGTCCGTATCCTGTGGCCTTCTTTTCGTTGCAGTTTTCACTGATCCATTCACCTTAGTACTCAGGGAAGTCAGAAATAGCCTGAAAAGCTTGTAAGGGTGTTGCAGGGTAGGTTATACTAAGAAATAATTATTATGAAAGAAATTCGTTGCGTTGCTCCGTTACCGAGTTAATTAGGATTGAAGTTGGCAATCAGGAAATTGTGCGTGTAGATTCAAGAGTCCTACAAGATACAATTAGTGTCGGTTGTACTCATAGCGTAGATGATAGCGCACGAGACTGCTCGGCCTTCGGCTCGGGTTCGACTACCTTCCCATCCCAATTTTTGTAATACTCTCTTGTTCGGTTTTAGGAAACCAAACGAAGAATCCGTTTGGCACCACCGTCTCTGGCGGGCCCGTTGAATTTGAGCGCGCTACGGCCTGGTTCACTAACTTCAATGCTAGTTATCTCGGAAACAGCGCAACGTATCGAATTTTTTTCGTAAGAGTTATTTCTGAAGACAACCTACCGTAAAACACCCTTATAACTTTTCATACTTTTTCTGACCATCCTGTGCAAATTCTTTGTTACAGAGCACTTTGCTATTGCCAGTTCTGAACTTACCCTGTGCTGTTTCTATATCGATCATGATTTTTGTTTTTCGTTTGATATTTGTAGTCCAGTTTTTCCTACTTGTTCCTGCTAAAGCTAATGAATCTAGTTCTACAAATTCGAATATTTGGTGTGTTGGTACAATTGCTCTTCTCTATTCTCTTATATATTTTAGGGTGTGTTGAAATGAAATGATTTTACGGCATTATTGGCCGGGAAACCTCGAATGAGGTAATTGAGCTGCTTGGTGCAAGCCTTTCTATTTGATGCCACTTCGGGTACTCGAGCGTCGATGAAAATGAGAAGCGTTTGTGGGGCAGCGGGTTAATAATAATAATAATAATAATAATATAATCAGATCTCGGTCATAAGTAATAGGAGAAAATATTTGAAATATTATTATATTGTTGAATTGCTGTAAATATTGGAATACTGTTCGCCGTCTTTCTCATGCGAGCCTGGCAACTATTTCTGTGGTCAGCCAGAAAGCGATGGAGAACATACTGACCATAGTTCCCAGTCTGAAAGTCCACATTCTGGTCCACTGGAAGAAATGTTTCTATTCTCTGTTCGCTCAGCGGGATTAGGACTATGATTATAAATGAAGATTTTGTGTTGTAATTAATAGATACGTGATGACTGGGTGTTGTGTGATGTCCTTAGGTTAGTTAGGTTTAAGTAGTTCTAAGTTCTAGGGGACTGATGACCATAGATGTTAAGCCCGTAGTGCTCGGAGCCATTTGAGCCAATTAATAGATATATTTGGCAAAGTTCCACACATTCAACATTGTAATATTCATTATGTTAATACTGGCTATAAATCTCTCTATAGTGAACAGTACTATGAGCAGTTCAGAGGCAATACTTGTGTGCTACGCACAGACGCGTTGTGGAGATGTGGCGCTGCTAGCAGTGATCTTGGGTAAATCCCGGCATACCCACTCGCCTCTATACCTCTCCAATGAAACAGCGCTTGTTTTGCCACACGTTGATGCAGACAACCCAAACAGCCAGACGCCGAACAAAGAAATTTACGATCCGGTCTGGAACTGAACACGGGACACAGCGATCTGGAGGCAGCGATGCTAACCACTAGAGCACAAGCTGGAAACAGGGGTCAGCTGAATAGTAGTAGAAGGACAGAGCATCCCTTTGTCGTATCTTGGATCTGTTTAAATTCCTTGCTCATTTCTCAAGTAAATTTACTTTTGATTTTGTCTGTGTTAAGTGTCTCCTTCTTTATAATGTCCCCAATCTGATTTTTTTTACTTTACTGCGCATGAAGTTATGTGGTATCAACATCATGATATAGTCTTAAATGTTATAAGCACTCTTTTAGCGCTCTTGCATTTCATTGTGAACTTGTGTTCCCTTTAACTACACTACTGGCCATTAAAATTGCTACACCAAGAAGAAATGCAGATGATATACAGGTATTCATTGGACAAATATATTATACTACAACTGACATGTGATTACATTTTCACGCAACCTGGGTGCATAGATCCTGAGAAATCAGTACCCACAACAACCACCTCTAGCCGTAATAACAGCCTTGATAAGCCTGGGCGTTGAGTCAAACAGAGCTGGGATGGTGTGTATAGGTACAGCTGCCCATGCAGTTTCAACACGATACCACAGTTCATCAAGAGTAGTGACTGGCGTATTGTGATGAGCCAGTTGCTCGGCCACCATTGACCAGACGTTTACAATTGTGAGAGATCTGGAGAATGTGCTGGCCAGGGCAGCAGTCGAACATTTTCTGTATCCAGAAAGGCCCGTACAGGACCTGCAAAATGCGGTCGTGCATTATCCTGCTGAAATGTAGGGTTTCGCAGGGATCGAATGAAGGGTAGAGCGAATGAAGAGTAGAGCCACGGGTCGTAACATATCTGAAATGCTTCCAATGTGCGTTCACCGCGATGTCGCCAAACACAGATGCGACCATCATGATGCTGTAAACAGAACCTGGATTCATCCAAAAAAAATGACGTTTTGCCATTCGTGCACCCAGGTTCGTCGTTGAGTACACCATTGCAGGCGCTCGTGTCTGTGATGCAGCGTCAAGGGTAACCGCAGCCATGGTCTCCGAGCTGATAGTCCATGCTGCTGCCAATGTTGAACTGTTCGTGCAGATGGTTGTTGTCTTGCAAACGTCCCCATCTGTTGACTCAGGGATCGAGACGTGGCTGCATGATCCGTTACAGCCATGCGGATAAGATGCCTGTCATCTCGACTGCTAGTGATACGAGGCCGTTGGGATCCAGCACGGCGTTCCTTATTACCCTCCTGAACCCACTGATCCCATATTCTGCTAACAGTCATTGGATCTCGATCAACGCGAGCAGCAATGTCTCGATATGATAAACCGCAATTGCGGTAGGCTACAATCCGTCCTTTATCAAGGTCGGAAACGTGATGGTACGCATTTTTCCTCCTTACACGAGGCATCACAACAACGTTTCAACAGGCAACGCTGGTCAACTGCTGTTTGTGTATGAGAAATCGGTTGGAAACTTTCCTCATGTCAGCACGTTGTAGGTGTCGCCACTGGTGCCAACCTTGTGTGAATGCTCTGAAAAGCTAATCATTTCCTTATCACATCATCTTCTTCCTGTCGGTTAAATTTCATATCTGTAGCACGTCATCTTCGTGGTGTAGCAATTTTAATGGCCAGTTGTGTAGTAAATGTTTCTACAATAACCGCTGATAACTGGGATTACTTTTACAAGTAGTTAATGATGTGACCTTGCCCACTACAGAAGTCTCGTATAGAACTCTTCGAATGGAATTATACTATTTCACCTAAGAAAACTATTGACCACCATAAGTAATGACCTATGAGATCCATATTTAAATAAATTTGATACAGTATTTACATAACTTTTACTAGAGATATGCATAAAAATGCATAAAGATGGAGGTACATCTCAGGTTTTTCGCCTGAACGTCAATGTAGGATATGTAAGTCTTTTTCTTCTCATATTTAAGTTAGCCCTATGTTTTCTTCTCTAATACGTAAGTGTTGCAGTCTTTCTTATACATGTTAGCCAAAATACAACTGATCTGGATAATATTTCATGCAGCATAAGATAGGCAACCCAACTTACATCACACATACTTACCACATATGATGAAAATTGTGGTGCCTACCTTAAGATGCATAAAATACACTGCCTGTCAGCAAAGCATCGAGAAGACACTGTCAGATGTAATGTAACTTCAGACTCGTGAACACCTTGGATAGGAATGTAAATGAAAAGAGCAGTTCTCTGTGATAGAGTCGCCACGAGAGTGAATTAGTGTTATTCGTGTTTAGCGTCGTTATCAGGCCTGGTAGGGTATATGAAGGGTGTGAACAGAGTCAAAGCGTCAGATGTTGAGTGATCACTGTGGAGGACACAGAGGTGCCACAGCTTTATGAACATCTGACAGAATGTGAAAGGGGTCCCATAGTAGGTCTCCATTTAGCCAGCTGGTCAAATTGTGCAATATCCAGCCGCCGTTGCGGCCCAGCGTTCTAGGCGCTACATTCCGGAACCGCGCGACCGCTACAGTCGCAGGTTCGAATCCTGCCTCGGGCATGGATGTGTGTGATGTCCTTAGGTTAGCTAGTTTTAAGTAGTTCTAAGTTCTAGGGGACCGATGACCTCAGATGTTAAGTCCCATAGTGCTCAGAGCCATTTGAACCATTTTGTGCAATATCCAGATTTGTAAGGAATTTGGATACAACTGTGAACTGCATAGGAACGAGAGGGTAAGCATATTTGCTGTCACTTTTGACCACCACAAAGTAGGATCGCCGTGACGTCGAAGCCTCTCCACATCGGTGCCTGCCGTCCGAGAACAAGTAATGGACTCCCTGCAACGTTCTGCGTCATACCACACAGTTGGTCAGACTAGCAGCAGCTAGACTAGGGAACTACCATGCCACGTGCTGGCTGCCGTGTATATTTTTCGTGAGGTGCCATGACTGGGAAGCAATGGTTTGTGGTGAATGGCGTTGCATTGTGTTCAGTGATGAGCTACTCTGGATGACCGTCGTCGGCGAGTGTGGTGGTGATCTGGAAACAAGACCCATTTTCACCAGTGTTTTGGAGAGGTAAACTATGTTACTCCCGGCATCATCGTGTGGGGAGTCATCAGGTATGAATTCAAGTAATGGCTGGTTGTAAATAAGGAAGCATGACGGCACAGTAGTATATCATCGACATCTTATTTTCTTATATCTTACCTCTCAGGCAAGAGTGTTGTGATACCATTTCATAAAAGGACCATGCGCGTCCACACATGGAAAGTGTTTCTATACTGTCTGCGTGATATTGAGGACTACCACGGCCAGGAATTTCCCAGACGAGTCCTCAATATAGCGTGTAGCGTCAGCCCGGACGTCTACTCGCTCCTAGTGCCCCATCCACCCTCTCAACGACTAGTTACAACAGCTGTAGGCCAGCCTGTCTCTGGAGAGGATACCTTGGCTTTCTCATGCACTTCCTAGCTGAATCTGTGCATGTGTGCAGGCCACAGAGGGCTCAGTGCCATAATAATAAGTGGGCCATTACTGCCAAGTATAAGTAAACCGGAATATATTTTGTAATCACTGATATAACATCACATACCCTCTCAGCCCCTAGAGTACCATTTCGTTTCATTCTCCCTTTCTGGGTGTATTTTGTCAGGTATTGTAGTACGATTACACAAAAATTCCACTTTAAAACTCAGTGTCTGGCAAAGTATTGTATATGAAAAAAAATTACAGGTAAAATTTGCTTGGTTGATTCATTCCGTTTGTTATCTTTCATTTGCCTAACAAATAAATTTGCTAGTTATTACGGGATGTTATTTTTTAATCTTAAATACTGATTTTGGTTGGACATGAACCTCAACTTATTATCTCCTTTGTTAATATTGTTGTAGGTAGTGATACTGTTATAATAAGCCAATAGATTTGTTAAGCAAATGTAAGGTAATGAAAAGAACGTATCAACCAAACAAATTTCACCCATATTTGTTTCAAATACAATATTTTCCAAATTAAAGAGCCTTAAAATGTAAGTTTTGCGTAATCTTTTTACATCATCCGAAAAAAAGTGAAGTAGCCAGAAGGAGCAGAGAAAACGAAATGAAACTTCACATGTTGAGAGGGTACATGAAGTTATTTCAGTGATTACAATACCGACTCTAGGATGTGATCACTGACTGGTTTGGAATGGGTTTCATAAGGCTGTTTACCTTCTCCTGAAGCATGTTGGCCCACAATTATTATAACTGCTCCTTAATATCGTGATATTGACAATGCAGTGGAGTTTTCAGGAGTGAGACAGGATAAACTTCAGCTCAATGAGTTCATCATTTTCCTTATGTAAACAAATCAGTCTTTTTGCCTGACATCTTTCTGTAAATAAATTGCTCACTCAGGCTCTTACGTTATGTTCATTTAAGTTAATTTATGACCCTAACGTACACAAACCAGATATGAATGCTGTTAATTATGTTCATGTAAGTCTAATTTATGACAAAATGCTTTAAGCTTAATCTCAATTAACACAGTTTATGATCTTAAATGACTTCCATTTATATTGTCGCAGAAAAACTCGAGTAGGGCAGTCGCCGTAGTGCAGCGGTTATGATCCTTTATTGTTGCATGGAGGGTCATGAGTTCAAAACTGTCCGCCCCCGGTAGCTGAGAGGTCAGCGAGACAGACCGTCAATCCTAAGGGCCCGGGTTCGATTCCCGGCTGTGTCGGAGATTTTCTCCGCTCAGGGGCTGGGTGTTGTGCTGCCCTAATCATCATCATTTCATCGCCATCGATGCGCAAGTCGCCGAAGTGGTGTCAAATCGAAAGACTTGCACCAGGCGACCAGTCTACCCGACGGGAGGTCCTCGTCACATGACATTATATTATTTAGTTCAAAACTCACCTTAACTGAAATATTTTAATTTCTTTATTCGGTTGGAGTACAAGTAGAAGTATCCACAAATGGCAAGAATCATTGTACTGGAATGTTCTGTAGCTGTATATATACCGTATGTGTTCTGGCCGGAGGCAGTTCGCTCCGCGCTCTTGTATGTGCCAGTGCTGAATAAACCTTCTTTAAGTGAAGTTCATGTTCGTCATTCATCTACTTACACCTTCCACTACGTGACAATAGTTATACAAGTCAAAATTAGTTACCATAATTTAGGACCCAAAAAATGGTCACCTCCCGCCACCAGTCTCTCCCAGGAACCACTCTTTGTGGTTTGGTAGCCTCCATCATGAATTGGACTCAATATTCATGCTCTGTACGTTGGTCAGTCACCATAAAACACTTTGCAGCCAATGTGTTTGCACCAGTGAACAATATTTGTAATGTTAAAAAATGTTTATGCAGATGTCACAGAGAACAGGAAGGATATGAAAGGAAAGATATGCAAATTCATTAAAAAAATTGACACATCCATGGTGGAACTACCTCTGTCTCACTGCAGCACAACTGAATTTGGCTGGAGGGCTCACACCTAACCACTGCCTGCTGCCACATGATGATAGTTGACTGCAGTCGCAAGCCACTGACCTGCGTCTGATTGGTAGTGGGCAAAGAGACAGACTGTTCGTTCAGTGTGCATATGGTTGTTACTTTCTCCACAGGCACAGTGCATCTCTGTGATGCTGCTGCTGATACCAATTCAATTATTTTCTACATTGTGTTTCATTTCAACAAGAATTATATGTAGGATATCAGTACTAAGTAAAGATGAGCAGAAGTTGCAGTTCAGTCAGGAAGTTACATCCACAAAATAGAGTGTACACATTCAAAACTAAGGTACAACGACTATAAATTTTTTTATATGAAACAAAAAACGTGTATAATTCATTTCAAAATCAAAATTACTTTTTTGTTACCTCCTACCATCTTCAAAGAGCAGTTATTAGGAGGAGGTCCATCAACTTGACATTCGGCACCCATGTGAAAATGGTTATCTTAATAGTCATACTTAGAAATAACTGCATCACTCTGAAACACTAGAGGTATCTTGTCAAATCAGTGAGTAGTGTTACATAAAGGAGACGCTATTTCTTTAGGAAAAAAGTAATAGTAAATTGCGTCCAAATTGTGGCACTTGTCCATAAGCTCTTTACAAATTTCAAGAAGCGACTTACACATGTATTTAGATTTAAGCCACTTGAACATGTAATATGCATCAGTACTCTCCTTTCCTTTTTTTGAAATCCATAGTCTTCCATTTGAAGCGTCACCGCATATTTGGGAGTAATTGCACGCTGAATATTTAGGACAACTGAACTTAGTAGATTTCTTGAAAACACCAACGTACCTCAGTCAACATTTTCCTTTTGCGGTGAACAATGGACGACTTCAAATTACTGAATGATGCTTCATTTAGTGTTCAGAACCTGCTGCAAATATTCCTTAACGTCACTTACATTAATAACTAACACTGTTGCTGTGCATTTATCACATTTAGTGTCGAGTCACTGAGTATTATCTTACTCATTTTTTCAGACGGTACCCATGTGAACGACAGTGACGGATTGACCGTGAAGCTCAGCGTTTGCTTCTTTTATACCTGAATTCAGAGGTGATATACATTTATTTTTTCCATGTTTTAAAGTTGCAGATAATGCAATGCATGTTATATATTAACAGCAGCTCAAAAAGCCTTCTACCAGTTGTATAAGAACTTAACATATTTAAATGTGCAGTTAGCTCACGTCCTATTCCATCTCAGTGCAGGCAGCAAGTAAAGTATTACTGCTGATAGTTGTGGTGTTAGTAGAAGAATGTAGCGTTACACATCACATCTAACTCATTTTTTTTCTTTTTCTCATGTAGGTGACACGAAGACATCATAGCCAACTGATGTGAAATAATGCTTTTTAACACAACCTACTGTTTGAGTGGCAGTGACAGCAAATGCATCAGTATGGGAATGATGTCAGATCATAAGTTCTACTCAATGGTGGCTTTCAGAAATATCTGATATAGTAATAGGTATGTCATATTATTCCTGGATGAGTGGATTTTTCTATGCGATGCATCAATGCAAGTTACTGCCATGTTCCATAGAGTTGCTCAAATACCCTCAGCGACACTAGGTAATCATATGATCTCCACAGCGAATCTCTTATGAACGATTAAAATTTTGAATTACCGAGAATGTGCTCATCTACAGAAGCAAATATTTAAAAAATTAACATATGCCAGTTATGCAATCCAACATACTCTAGAAATGTGGCTAAGCTGGCAGCCATATGTGGACAAATTCTATCAGAAAGTATGGACCAATTTGACAGAATTAGTGTGACAAGTTTTTCATCCATCAGAAGAAATTATTGCTCAACTCTGTGATGCAATACATGCAAATATTTACGAACAAACCATGCCTGATGGGACACTGAATTATGTTGTAATATGCATGTACACATATCCAGCTATGAAGAATATCCAAGAATTTATAAATAAAATAAAAGTTTAAGGGGTACATCTATGTGCTGTTTTCTTCTCTATAAAATCCCCAGCATGGTAATGTAGACATATAGTCATGACCATGGCTGAGTGAACGAAACACCCTCACCACAAGAACTTTGCAGTAACTGACTGGTCCTCCAATGTTACTGAAAACCAGAAGAGGAGGGAGAAGAAGGAGAAGAGTGGATCACTCCCTCTTGATAACATACAAGGAACAATTGTTGGTCCATGGGACTGTAACAAGATGAATATTATGAAACTTCGTGGCAGATAGAGCACTTGCCTGCGAAAGGCAAAGGTCCCGAGTTCGAGTCTCGGTCGGGCACACAGTTTTAATCTGCCAGGAAGTTTCATATCAGCGCACACTCCGCTGCAGAGTGAAAATCTCATTCTGGAAGATGAATATTACTTTGCCATTGCTAATACATCCTGCTGGGACTCGCTTTGAGCATGTGTATATAGTTTCAAAAACATTATTTCACTCCAAATAACAGCAATTATAGGAGATACTGTATGAAACTCAAGGTGTAACATACACAACATTCAGGAAAAGGAGTGTTATTAAAAGAGTAAAGCCAAACAGCATGTTTGTTTTTGACAAAACTGTGGAAAACCAGGATCATCATATAGCACCTGCCACCTTTTATTTGAGTCACGATATTCCAGGATTTCAAAGAAGTTGGTAAAGAATAATGTGAACCTTGTTCAAACAAGACACATTTATGAGGCACATGTAAAATCTGACATGACATTTATCGAATTTATAGCCATATGCAGAGACTGCTGGAATCACATAAAGTACAGGTTTCTAGTTCTTGATAAAAGAAGAAAAGATAGCGTACCAATACTGCACTATGTTGCCATATTGTCTTCTATGGACAGTTTCACATTTATGTCAGGCACTCATCCTGAGAATATGATGCACATACCGAACATTCAGTTATATGTTGACACAAAAATGGAAGCAATCAACAAAATTTTCAGCACTAGATTAATGGAATTGGGTAGCTTTATGAAGAATATATCTATGAAAGTCGAGTTGCACGAATCCCTGAGGGACTACATAAACGAAAAATACATGGAGCTGAGGTAGAAGAGTTGAAAAAACAATAAACCATCACCACTAGTAATCAAGAGTGTATAAATTATATATAATATCGCAAATTCTGATTAATATGCAGCATCATTTCGACAAAATGCAAAGTTATTAAAGTACAAAAGAGTGTTTGATAGAGAATACTGTCACTAAAATTAGGACAGTTGGGATGAGATCATTCTCCCTCGTAAATGTTTAAGCCCCTAACTGAAAGTTAGTGATCCCACACACAATAAATGAAGACAGAAGAGGAGGAGGAGAAGGAGGAGGAGGAAGAGGAGGAGAAGAAGATACTATTACCAATTTTACTAACTATCACAGTGGTAGTCAGATAGACAGAACATATGGGTCGAGCAGGGATTGACTACACATAATGAGTAAGCTACTTATAAGTTCATCAAGCAGGCAGTAAAGGTTGGGGATAGAGAGTTAGGAAAAATACCTCATTTAATGGATCTAATATTCAAAACTCAACAAGCATATTCTGAAAAAGATGGAAACGTATGCTGTAATATTACATATGACCAACATACGTAGGAAAGGCAGATGGAAGAATAAAAAAGTCAAAATAGTAAGAAACACCAAAATATTATTGGGTCTTTGTTAGCTCATCTATGTAGTGCCAGAAAAGTTATTGACATTCAACATAAACATAAACAATCTATCTTTGCAGTATATATGTTGTGACAATCCAACGAAATAACAGAATAGTTATGATTGCTAATGACACTAACTGCTGCAGGGAATGTGGCTCACATGAACGAAATCTTATCAATCATTTTAGTACTTTGAGAAAAATGCATTACTGAATAATAACTGTGGAGATGTTACTTCAAGAACTCTGTAAACCTGAACAAATTTTCACCCAGAGGCATTATAATTTGAGATTTGGATGACCTATGGCAGGCAGATCTTGTGGATATGAGACAATATTAACAAGCAAATAAAGGTTTCAATATGTTTTAATGGTGAATGGTATGCACTCGAAATTTGCCTTGGCCATCCATACCTGTAAAAGCAAAACCTGTAAATGATGTAGGATGAGTGTCTGAACAATTGTTGCAGATGGGAAAAAATCAACGTCCTGTGAACTTTCAAACTGATCACAGTGGCGAATTTTTATAATAGTTGTTTCAGGAAGGTAACACATTGGCATGGAGTGCACCTCAACTTGGCAACTCCCACGTGAAGGCAGCTGTCATGAAATGTTTGAACAGAACAATAACAATCTGTATGTGGCTGCATTTTTATCTTTGCAGTTCATAAAAATGGATGAATATTTTGCCCCAAATTGTTTGACAGTATGACCAGACTGTACATGGAACGATAAAAATGAAACTAAGGCATTCATGATATTTAGGTGCTAGATATGATATGAACTATATCAAAATGATAGATCCACATAAGCAGAAATTTAGTGTAGGCATAACTTTATTGTTGGCAATTTATAATGAATATCAACATACAAGAGCACGTTTTTTTTAGAAATCCTACCTACTGAACCAGTCAACAGATATATTTATAGTTCCCAAAGTGCACCAAACATGCCCGAAAACCTACATCTTTAAAGATCACAGTGGTAGAGAATCAGATGTTTTTCACACAGAGCATGTCATAAGACGATGGCGGAGTAAGATGTTGGTTAAATGGCTTTGCTTCCCTGCACCACAGAACAGCTGAGTGGATGCTAAAGATGTAGTATACAATAAGGCACACAAACCCTTCAACCATGCATTAATACGAAATACATGGTAGGATGCGAATCTTATGTGGTAAAAGCAGAAAGACAAGCTACCAGCCGAGTTACACATCCTTTCATATGCCTATCACAAGCTGGGAACAAAACTGGAGAAGCAACTTGTATTTGGCGTTAAAGAAATTAATCTTCCAGATGGGGCATGCAAGGAACACAACATTGCATGTGTAGCAAATAAATGGCACAACATCATGCTGCAAATCGAATTTTAATTGAAAAATCCCAACAGTTACATGGAGTAAGGGACATCAGCATGGGATAACGTATTGTGGCATTCATAATTGATAAAGCAATGTATGCCAAACTGAAATAGGATGCTAGGATAAATTTCCAAGAACGCATGAGCCCCAAGTATCATCCAGTAAAGAAGCGAAGTGGCAAATTTGTAGGACAACAAATATCTGTTCCTGCATACCTACCAAGTTCCTTTAGCGTTCAAAAAACGATGCTAACTACCAAAGCCAACATTTATATATGCTGAAACACACACATACCTGTCTTGCTGACTTTAGATTTCTTAAATACAGCTTCATGCTTACTGATTCTTATCAAAAAGCGATAATGACGTCCATTCATATTTTCTCATATGTTGATAAAATGGAATACAGTCCAGATACCCTTGCCACATAAATCTTATAGGTTTAGAGAATGTATACAAAAGTTTGTCAGTCAAAGTTGTAATTCATTCTGTGTTATTAACATATGAAAAACTGCAAATGGATATCATCATTGTTAGGTGGTCATGTCGTCATATTTTATGCCTGTTACATAAATCTTGTAGCTTTTGAGTACTTATATGAAGCTTTACTAGCCACAGTTCGACTGCATTCTGTTTTATTAACGCATGAGGAAGTACAAATGGATGTCACCATTGATAAGTGGTCATCGAGTGATTTTTATTTATTTATTTTTGTAAGTACCCGTAGGCATACAGCTTACTTAAGACATCTAAAATCGTAAGCAATCCATGTGTGTCTATGCTTTACTATATATAGAAGGGTAGGATTTACTAGTTTAGCATTGTGTATTGGATGCTATAGAAACTTGATAGGGTACGCAAGAATACGTTATTAGTATCCTATCAGTTTGCCAATTATACTATCTATCCTGCCAGACTGCCAGCCTATACTATCAGTTACCAGATTTGACACCCCTGGACTAATATTTTCTGCCATTTTGGGAATGAAATTGAAAAGCAATGTCATTCCTTGTAATGATTATGTTGGAGTCTTGGACTTTGTGGGACAAATTCTCCGTCACTTTGCAGAATATGCCATGTTGTCATTAATTTACGAGTATATACACTGTTATGTCAAAGTCTCTTACGTTAGGGATTCACATACTAAACTGCCTCACAAAGCTACACAACTACACTATGAATCTACAGCACTGAATTTGATCTCTATCAAGCAATTTGATCGAGAAATACTTTACAAAAAAGTACCTACTTGTAATAAGTTTCATCACAACACTCGTACACTGTGTCCGATAATCTAGTACATTCTGTTTGTGTTCTAATCCAGCAGGTTCTATGTCGCTGATAATCTGTATCTGCACCATCACTTAAAATCTAAACTCGCTTACACATCTACAACACTGACAGCTCTCCATCATCAACAAGCAAGTCTTGCTAATCGAAATTATTATATTTACTATAAAAACCAGTTCTGATCACAATTTATTTATTATGGTGACCGGTTTCGACCACTACTGTAGTGATTCCCCAGCAGAAGGAGGTTCTCCATTGGTCGAGTCCAGTCACCATAATAAATAAATTGTGATCAAGACTGTTCTTCATAGTAAATATTTGTAACACATTGATCACTGTTCACTCCCACAATGTATTCAAAAATAATGAAATTATTATAGCTTCAAACATTTTAAACACCTGATGGAACAGTAATTAGACGCTGATATTTATCTACATACGCTAGAAATAATATCACATACGGTTAATATTTTCTCACTCCAAAATTATGAGCTCAGCAAGGCAGTCTCAACGATCCTCTCTGGTCTCCACAAAGTCTTATTTGTTTATTCAATCTAAAATTCTATGTGGCTTGTCTCCGATATTCAGTCTCTCGTTTATTTGATCCAAATAATTTCTAATTGCATCGCAGAACAGATACAAGCCGCATTTTTTTCCCAGGCAGCCTTTTGTCTACTAGGGGATGCCATCTTATTACTTTATGCAGGCCATTGTGCTCCAAACAGACCTCTTAGCCAGTCCCCGTGGCCACCATTACGTAGGAAAAGTGTGCTATGCAGTTATAAATATAAATGTCGTGTGACTAGGGCCTCCAGTCGGGTAGCCCATTCGCCGGGTGCAAGTCTTTCGATCTGACGCCACTTCGGTGACTTGAGCGTCGATCGGGATGAAATGATGATGATTAGGACAACACCCAATCCCTGAGCGGTGAAAATCTCCTACCCACCCGGGAATCGAACCCGTGTCCTTAGGATTGACATTCTGTCGCGTTGACCACTCAGCTAATGGGGGCGGACTGCTATACCGTTGAGGTCACGGGCACTGTTGTCCATGCAGCACCACAGGGAGGTGGAACTGCATGGAGTTCTTTTGTCTACACTTTGTTGTTATCTTTTATTTATTACACTTATATTTAAAGAAAAACATATTTCAACAAATTAAATATATCAAATCACCACTTTCAGAATAATACCGACCAGTACTTCGTTTGTGTAGCCTGTTGTATAACTAATTTATAAATGCTGATTGTGAGTGTGCAACCACTGAAATGCTTTTTCTCGTCACGACGAGCCGTTTAAAACATCGTTATTCGTGATGGCTTCTTGACTGTTTCTAGCCTGCACTGGAAATATGATGTCCCTATGTACGTAATATAATGAGTCTTCTTACAGCCATATCCAAATAATGATGTTGAAACTTATGTACTTCATATCTCCGACGCTTTTTACCAGGAGCACAAAGGTGTCATACCTGTGGAAATTATGCCTTTTCGACTTTTTGTAACAGACCGTAGAGTTATGTTAGCAGATGCAGCAAGTACATGACCTTGTTTTAGTTTCCTGCCTTCCTTCCAGATCACATGATTTTATAATATTCCTTGCTTTCTTATTCACTGCCCTTGCAATGAATCGTCTGTCCCCTCTTAGATCTGAAAACTTTGTGGAGGCAGAAGATATAATTCCAGTGGTTAATGGCTCACCAGTTTTTGAACTGTGCAGTGTTCTTGAAAAAGGAATAAACAAAACAAAAAATTGTACAGATACACTATGTGATCAAAAGTATCTCGACACCTGGCTGAAAATGACTTATAAGTTCCTGGCAACCTCTATCGGTAATCCTGGAATTCAACATGGTGTTGGCCCACCCTTAGCCTTGATGAGACCTTCCACACTCGCAGGCATAATATCAGTCAGGTGCTGGAAGGTTTCTTGGGGAGTGGCAGCCCATTGTTCACGGAGTGCTGCACTGAGGAGAAGTCAGTGAGGCCTGGCACGAAGTCGGCGTTCCCCAACATGCCAAAGGTGTTCTATAGGATTCAGGTCAGGTCTCTGTGCAGACCAGTCCATTACAGGGATGTTATTGTCGTGTAACCACTCAACCAAAGGGCATGCATTATGAACAGGTGCTCGATCGTGTTGAAAGATGCAATTGCCATCCCCAAATTGCTCTTCAGCAGTGGGAAGCAAGAAGGTGCTTAAGACATCAATGTAAATCTGTGCTGTGATAGTGCCACGTAAAACAACAAGGGTTGCAAGCCCCTCGCTGAAAGACATGACCACACCATAACACCACCGTCTCAGAATTTTACTGTTGGCATTACACACGCTGGCAGATGACGTTGACATGGTATTCTCCATTCCCACACCCTGCCATCGGATCGCCATATTGTGTACCATGATTCGTCACTCCTCACAACGCTTTTCCACTCTACAACCATCCAATGTTTACGCTCCTTACACCAAGCGAGGCGTCGTTTGGAATTTACCGTCGTGATATGTGGTTTATGAGCAGCCTCTCGACCATGAAATTCGAGTTTTCTCACTTTCCATCTAACTGTCATAGTACTTGCAGTGGAACCTGACGCCCGCAGCTTGGAATTCCTGTGTGATGGTCTGTATAGATGTCTGCCTATCACACATTACGACCTTCTTCAACTGTTTGTCAGTCAACAGATGAGGTCGGCCTGTAAGCTATTGTGCTGTACTTGTCCCTAAATGTTTCCACTTCACCATCACATCAGAAACAGTGGACCTATGGATGTTTAGGAGTGTGGAAATATCACGTGCAGACGTACGACACAAGTGACACCCAGTCACCTAACCACATTCGAAGTCCGTGAGTTCCGCGGAGCGCCCATTCTGCTCTCTCACGATGTCTCGTGACTACTGATATGGAGTACCTGGCAGTAGGTGGTAGCACAATGCACCTAATATGAAAAACGTATTTTTTCGAGGGTGTCCAGATACTTTTGATCACGTAGTGTATATGTAACTGAAAGCTAATATGTACTAACGAAGAGATGCAGCGCTTAAACAGCGAAAAACGAACCACTACTCAGTGACAATAAAATTGGTTATCTGTAAGGCTGGTTTTTCGGATGGGCAATACTCAAACAGCCCATATGTACTATGCTGAAGTGAGCATATGGCAGGACTGACTTCCCGGTCCCTGCCTCACCTCTCCTGCAGTGCTCGCGTGACGTGCAGTGCGGGAAACTGTGCCACAAGCACAAATCCATGTGACCTGGCGCAGGCGCACGATGCGTCCCAGTCGCGTTGCGTCGCAATTTGCAACGTCCCATTTGAACTTGTAAAGCTACAAAAAAGCACACTGCACTGCGCCATGTCACACATGCTATAGTAGTGAGACAAGGTTCATGTCACCCCACGCTCCATTGTTGCCAAATTTATTCAAGATGGCGGCGATGACGTCATCCAAGAAGTTCTGAGGGTGACTTAGGTCCGCTGATGTAAGAGGGAAGATTAGCTCAGTGTCTGGAGAGAAAGAGCAGGTTGACAGTGCTTTCCTAAGATTGGAGAGCATTGGCGTATATAGACGCTGTAGGAATAGGAAATTTTTTTCGTATGCTGTAGAGATATACTGGATAAGTACACTGTTTTGTGTCAAATGTGTATATACTGTATTGTAAAGTTAATGTGGTATACATTGTGTAGCGTTTGTATATATGGCATTGTAAAGTTAATGTTGTTTATGTTATGGTGATGAGTAGAGAGGAAGTCGTAAGGACGGTAGAGATATTTCCAGTTTATCAGCGGTCAAGAGAGTGTATTTCCGATACTTAGCTCATTGTGGAATGCCAATCATTTGAGACCGCGATAGTAAGATTTGACTGTAAGTATAATGACATCAACGACTTCGGTATGCGAGAGTGCGAACATCATTTTTTGGTTTGTTTGTTTCTAGTTACTCAGTGGTTTACAGGATGCTGTACTTCGAAAAATTTTGGTGTGTTCTTGTAGTCCATGAGTCAGGAGTTGTTTGTAGAAAAAAAAGGGAGAAGGCAAGGAAGAAGAGAAAGTAACGCATTTGTGTTGAGGGGAAGCTATCGCCGAATTTGTGGAACAGTACTGAGAGGGACTTCTGTCCGTTGATGTAGAAAGGCTGATTACCGGTGAGCGTCGCGTGTGTAGAAAGTATGAGCAGGTTCACAGCGCTTCCTTAGGAATGGAGAGCATTGGGGCACGTAGTCGGTATTGTAAAGTTACTGTGGCTTACATTGTGTAGGCTTTGTATATAATGGATTGTAAAGTTAGTATTGCTTATGTTATGGGATGAGTAGAGAGGATGACCTTGTGTGTGTGTGTGTGTGTGTGTGTATAGACTGAGGGGGCTGTGGAGGTAATTTAGCGATCTCTGTAAAAGTAAGCACAGAAAGCCTCAGAAGGAAAAGCAGTATGGTACTTCGATAACGGGTCCTTAGGAAATTAGGCCTGTAAATTCGATAAGAAGGAATAACAATGATTAATCGGTTGTGCTGGGATATAGGAGGGTTGAGAACATTTGCGTATGTTGGGAGCTGGAAGGGAAGGAGGTTAGGAGCGCATTCAGTATTATTTTCGTGAACAAGTTCTATTAGGGTAAGAATTTGAATGTCCAAATAAGCTGAGAAAACACGAAAGCGAGCGTTAACTATTTCTGAGGGGGGGGGGGGGGGGCACTATACAATTTCTGAGAGGTTGACTGGGCTCTTATTTTTGTTTTTTACATAGTACGATGATCGTTTTAGATTGTGAGGGGAGGGCAGCACTGGGATGTGTGTGGACGGTGTGTGTGTGTGAACTCGCTCTCGGCTATTCTGACAACAGACATGAAGGTGGAGATGTGTCGCAAATAGGCCGGCAAGCAATGGAATGCGGTCTTAACATGTGTGTTGGACCGCACTGAGTTAGGACGGTGACAGACGACGCGTGCGGCCTGGCTTGGATAGTCATGTTCGGCGTGTGGGTGATATGAGTTAGGTGTGAATGCGGCTGTCATCAAGTCATGTTTCAGGGGTCTAACAGAGACCTTTGAGTGAATTGAGAGCTGTCGGACGTGTGACTTAGTGTGGGACAGGTTGATTGCGCGCGTCTGCTGAGTTATTTTGCTGTGCGTTATTTGGACAGATTACGAGTACTGACAATGTTTACAGTTATGTGTACTGCATTATTTAGGAGCAGTTTAATATTGTGCACTGAAATTAGGAGATGTTTGCGTGTCTGCCGACTGCGTAACATGACACCAGGTCCGTCAGGGCGAGATTGTTTTGTTTGAGAGTGGTAGATATACTCGATGCCTAAATAAAATGTACGTTAAGTATTTGTGGGACGATATAGAATATGAGAGAGTTCGAATTGGTTATTATTTTTTCTACTTGGAGGTTTTGTTACATCGAATTGCTGAGGCAAGTAGCTACGAGAGCATGAGGGATGTGATTGCAGCATATCTCCGTCTCTCAGCGGTTAACTACAGGTGGGGCGAGCGATGTTCTCGGCTTAGGTACTGGAAGTGTGCTCTGGCCATGTCCTAGACCATGTTGATTGAACAACAAATTCAAATGGCTCTGAGCACTATGGGACTAAACATCTATGGTCATCAGTCCCCTAGAACTTAGAACTACTTAAACCTAACTAACCTAAGGACGTCACACAACACCCAGTCATCACGAGGTAGAGCAAATCCCTGACCCCGCCGGGATCGAACCCGGGAACCCGGACGTGGGAAGCGAGAACGCTACCGACGTGAGTATAAAGGTCGAGGTTGTGACGTGGGCGGTCCCGCGCTCGTGGTGTGTGAGAGAGGCAAGGCCGACGATTTTGAATCATCACAGGTGACTTTGGTTAGTGGCTTCGTTTGCCACAATTTTCTTGTGTCGGTAGCAAAACACGAACTAACTATAAGAATTCAAACTTGGCTTATTTGTATAGAAAAAATGTGATATACGTTAATGTAGGTTAGTACACGTTAGTAAACGGCAGTACACATTAGTACATGTTAGCCAACGAACATGGGTCGGTAAGCGGACGTGGTGATCGGTAAGGACTTTAACTATTTCATTCCGAGTCCAGGTGGGCGTGACAGTGGAGAAGATTGATTCCAAGTCTAGGTGGACATGGCACTTTTCCGCATCAGATCAATTTAATTAAGTAGTCATGTGAACATTGGTACTTTCACTTGCAGAGGACTAAGCTAGGCACGCGCCATGGGTCGTGTGTACGGGCGTGTGTTTTCGCGACGATCTTGGATTAGGTGAGTGCAGAATGTGGATTGAATAATGAGAGTTGGGTGATCAATTAACCTAGCGAGGGACGTCGTGGCGAGCACACGTGCTGGGCAACCTGTTGTGACGTGATGGCGGATTCCACTCTCGAGCAAACTTTGGCTCCAAATGTGCGGCAGAGCGTTCTTTGTCAGCCAGGTGCTGGATCAACCGACCTACCGTTACGAAGTCGGCAGGTTCCAACCTGTCCAACGAGCAGCTTTGGCGCCAACTGGTCGGTGGGGCGGACTCCACTGTACACGAAAACATGTTTACATTGCTGGACCAACGCGGGCCTGCGACGCGAGTCGGCGGCAGTAGGCTGTGACGTGAGCGGCCGCTGGACCGGCAGCAGGCGTGGACGCATCAGACGGCCGTCACGTGAGGCGACTGCACGCTTGCCGGTGGCGCGCGGCGGCGACCATATGAACTAATTCAGTTGGACTGGGGACCTCGTGGCGGCTGGACTGCGATCTCTAGGATGTGTACTAACTCTGCTGGAGAACAAGTGATGACGGTACTGTTTGAAATAAAGACTTCAGTCCTTTTCCCACGAATTCACATGAGGTGACTTACGTTAGTAAAAGTGCACTTTATTATTATTTGGCGCGATTTTCATAGCTTAGGAGAGAAACAATACGTGACAGCGAAAAATTCAAACTTCGTAGGATGAGGTGGCCTTAGGTTAGTGCATATGAGCCAATTGGTTTCTTTTTTTTCATAGGTGTGACAGATTATCGGGTTTGAATTTGAATTTGTGACAGATTTTTTGTTATGGATGTAAGGGAATTGGCTTTTTGCCACAAAAATCAACCATCTTGAATAAATAATAATAAATAATAATAAATGATAATAAATGCTAATAAATAATACTAAATGATAATAATAAGAAATAGAAGTACGGTTTTCCAGAGACTATGGCGTGTGAATTTGAACATGGCGGGATTTTCTTTGTTAGTGGAAGTAGGCCAATAATAATAAATAATAATAAATGATAATAAATAATAAATGATAATAAATAATAATAGCTAATAAATGATGATAAATAATAATAAATGATGAATGATAATGAATAATAATGAATAATAATAAAGGCAGGTATGGTTTTGCAGCCATCATCGTTTTGGAATTAGAATTTGGAGGGAATTTTCTAGTGGAGGTAGGACAATAACAATACATAATAATAATAAATAATAAGAACTGATAATAAATGATAGTGAATGGTAATGTATGGTAATAAATGATAATGAATGGTAAAGTATGATAATAAATGACAAACAATAATAATGAATAATAATAATAAATTAACATAAATAATAATAAATGATAATAAATAACAATGAGGAGCCCACCATTATCCTGTTGGAATTCAAACTTCCCGCCATTTTTCCTTCTGGACGGTTAGTTTAGTGGACATAGCCCAACTGACCTATTTTCCCGCCAATATTCAAACTTCCCGCCATTTTTCTCGAGGGTTAGGTTAGCAGACATAGCACAATCGGCCTATTTTCCCGCCAAAACCTGCCATCTTGGATGACGTCATGCGCTGTTGCCAAGTCGACATGCTGCCATCTTGGATGACGTCATCGCCGCCATCTTGAATAATTTGGCAAAAATAGAGCGTGGGGTGACATGAACCTTGTCTCACTACTATAGCATGTGTGACATGGCGCAGTGCAGTGTGCTTTTTTGTAGCTTTACAAGTTCAAATGGGACGTTGCAAATTGCGACGCAACGGGACTGGGACGCATCGTGCGCCTGCGCCAGGTCACATGGATTTGTGCTTGTGGCACAGTTTCCCGCACTGCACGTCACGCGAGCACTGCAGGAGAGGTGAGGCAGGGACCGGGAAGTCAGTCCTGCCATATGCTGACTTCAGCATAGTACATACGGGCTGTTTCAGTATTGCCCATCCGAAAAACCAGCCTTACAGATAACCAATTTTATTGTCACTGAGTAGTGGTTCGTTTTTCGCTGTTTAAGCGCTGCATCTCTTCGTTAGTACATATTAGCTTTCAGTTACATATACACTACGTGATCAAAAGTATCTGGACACCCTCGAAAAAATACGTTTTTCATATTAGGTGCATTGTGCTACCACCTACTGCCAGGTACTCCATATCAGTAGTCACGAGACATCGTGAGAGAGCAGAATGGGCGCTCCGCGGAACTCACGGACTTCGAATGTGGTCAGGTGACTGGGTGTCACTTGTGTCGTACGTCTGCACGTGATATTTCCACACTCCTAAACATCCATAGGTCCACTGTTTCTGATGTGATGGTGAAGTGGAAACATTTAGGGACAAGTACAGCACAATAGCTTACAGGCCGACCTCATCTGTTGACTGACAAACAGTTGAAGAAGGTCGTAATGTGTGATAGGCAGACATCTATACAGACCATCACACAGGAATTCCAAGCTGCGGGCGTCAGGTTCCACTGCAAGTACTATGACAGTTAGATGGAAAGTGAGAAAACTCGAATTTCATGGTCGAGAGGCTGCTCATAAACCACATATCACGACGGTAAATTCCAAACGACGCCTCGCTTGGTGTAAGGAGCGTAAACATTGGATGGTTGTAGAGTGGAAAAGCGTTGTGAGGAGTGACGAATCATGGTACACAATATGGCGATCCGATGGCAGGGTGTGGGAATGGAGAATACCATGTCAACGTCATCTGCCAGCGTGTGTAATGCCAACAGTAAAATTCTGAGACGGTGGTGTTATGGTGTGGTCATGTTTTTCAGCGAGGGGCTTGCAACCCTTGTTGTTTTACGTGGCACTATCACAGCACAGATTTACATTGATGTCTTAAGCACCTTCTTGCTTCCCACTGCTGAAGAGCAATTTGGGGATGGCAATTGCATCTTTCAACACGATCGAGCACCTGTTCATAATGCATGCCCTTTGGTTGAGTGGTTACATGACAATAACATCCCTGTAATGGACTGGCCTGCACAGAGGCCTGACCTGAATCCTATAGAACACCTTTGGCATGTTGGGGAACGCCGACTTCGTGCCAGGCCTCAGTGACTTCTCCTCAGTGCAGCACTCCGTGAACAATGGGCTGCCACTCCCGAAGAAACCTTCCAGCACCTGAAAAAGACCAATAAAAAGGTGTTAGCATGTGGACGTAATGTGCTGTTCCAGTCTCTTCTGTACCTAAGGTCCATCACCGTTCCCTTTGGATCCCTACGTGATTCGGTGCTCTCCGATACACACGATCGAACAGCGGAGGAGGGTTACTCAAGCGTCAACTTTAGGTTACAATATCTCCGGATGTAATCAACATTTTACAATGCAACAAACGGCACTGATTACGAATTTGTTTATATGTTCAGATATGCAAACAAAACTAAGGGGGTTCCATTTAAAAAAACGTAGGTTTGTGTTAAAAAACATACTTCCGTGCATTTTTGTATGGTTTGTATTAAACAATTACACTAGCCCCTCTCCTCACGTTCGGTCTGTGGAATCGGTTCGTCAGTATTTGATGTGGTTTACGAAATATAGCCAGCGGTAACGTTAGGTGACTCACCCTATATATATATATATATATATATATATATATATATATATATATATATATATATATATATGTGTGTGTGTGTGTGTGTGTGTGTGTATGTGTGTGTGTGTGTGTGTGTGTGTGTGTGTGTGTTCCACATGTCCTCATAAACCACTGGACCGATTTCAAACAAACTTGGTGCACACATCATTTACTGTCTGGTAAGTATCACTGTGGGACTGACAAGGGAACCTCCCCATCGCACCCCCCCCTCAGATTCAGTTATAAGTTGACGAAGTTGACGCAGTGGATAGGCCTTGAAAAACTGAACACAGATCAATCGAGAAAACACGAAGAAGTTGTGTGGAACTATGAAAAACTAAGCAAAATATACAAACTGAGTAGTCCATGCGCAAGACAGGCAACATCAAGGATAATGCGAGCTCAGGAGCGCCGTAGTCCCGTGGTTAGCGTGAGCAGCTGCAGAAGGAGAGGTCCTTGGTTCAAGTCTCGAGTGAAAAGTTTACTTTCTTTATTTTCGCAGAGTTATGATCTGTTCGTTCGTGCCGGCCGAAGTGGCCGTGCGGTTAAAGGCGCTGCAGTCTGGAACCGCAAGACCGCTACGGTCGCAGGTTCGAATCCTGCCTCTGGCATGGATGTTTGTGATATCCTTAGGTTAGTTAGGTTTAACTAGTTCTAAGTTCTAGGGGACTAATGACCTCAGAAGTTGAGTCCCATAGTGCTCAGAGCCATTTGAACCATTTGTCCGTTCGTTGATTGACGTCTCTGTTCACTGTAATAAGTTTAGTGTCTGTGTTTTGCGACCGCACCGCAAAACCGTGAGATTAGTAGACGAAAGGACGTGCCTCTCCAATGGGAACCGAAAACATTTGATCGCAAGGTCATAGGTCAACCGATTCCTCCACAGGAAAACACGTCTGATATATTCTATACGACACTCGTGACGGCATGTGCGTCACATGACAGGAATATGTTGTCGACCCACCTAACTTGTACACTTGGCGAATGGGTAAAAAGATTCTTCTACCTTGCCCGATTTAGGTTTTCTTGTGGATGTGATAATCACTCCCAAAAAAGTGATGAAAACATAAGAGTTTGTCACATAAACTGCAACAAATGGATGCAACAGTTTCACAGACGCACAGTTTTCCCTGTGCTCTGTCAAAACATATGTTTTTAACGTTTTCAAATTTTTCCGTGTGTAGACCGTCAAATCCTGCATATGTCCAAGCAAATCTGAACATGTCCTGGAATTTTGGAGAGCGAAATTGATTATGTGTGAGTGCCTGAACTTTGATAATTGACACACGATCAAGTAAAAAATACTGCTCTGTGTACCTGTGCAGCTTCGCAAAATCATAGAATCTTTTTACAAAGTATTTCACTTGCCGAAAACCAAACACATCTAACGGTTGCACAAGAGGTGTACAACCTGAAGGAATGGTAATCACGTCTACTCCCACACTAAAATTGTACAATGCCTGATCCTTCTGTCCTGTATAGCTGTCAAGGAGTAAGGCAAAATCTTTGTCCACGTAAGGAGCAATCACACGTTCATTAAAGTCTTTTACTAGTCTTTTCTCCATTTTTCCTGACGCACTGCAATTCACAATGGCATTCGACGTTTGCGCAAGTATCCTATTCACCTTTTGCTGAACTTACGGTCCAAATACACCTTTTTTTTCCTGCAAACATAAATAAAATGTGGGTAAAAGAAATCTTGCTTTGTTCAGAGCATATTGTATGGTATAACTATGTGAAGTGGCATGCAGCTTGTCTACAGTACATTCCGTGTCGCCTTCTCCAACTGACGATAACGTGCGGTTCGATTTCATTTCATAGTTAAAACCGGACTGATATGTGTTGATAATATATGCGTCTTCATACTGTTGGAATCTGACGTTAGTTTCTGTAACAAACGTCTTGGAACACTCTAAAAGTTCTTCCAGTTTATTCGCGTAGTTCTTGCTTACATATTTCGTAATCTTCCTGCTCATGATTTTGTATTTCCTTTTGAACGTGACAAGCCAATGAGATAAAGCCTTGAAGTCCAGGCCGATTTGTTTAGCGTAATGCAATCCCCAAATATGTAGGTCTGTATCATGCACTGCACTTAATTCAATTCTGGCTTTAATAAATTGTCGGTATACATGGTTTTATAGTTCACTGAACTTCTGTCTTCGGGTTCCACCTCGTTCCACGACTTCTTTGCAGTATTTAATTGTGCTTTTTTCTTTCATCCCTTTAAATGTCTTAAATTTATGTGTTACTTCACTCCATAATCTATATTTGCGTCTTTTAATTGGTGTGGACAGTAACCTGTATTGGAGCATTTCCTACATGTAACCCAAAGAAATACCATCAGATTGAAGACGCAGTATTTCCTCTTCGTGTTCTTCGTACGGATCGTCAACAATCTCATCATCTGGTACATACAGCCCTGCAGAAATCAGCAAGGTATCGTCATCACCACACGTACTGTTTATCAACAAATGTGGGAAATAATCATACAAATGTTCGACAATCGTTAGATCCCTTAGGGAACTCTCCAATTCCTTACAGTTCGGAAAATATTCATTGACCTTGTTATTGAAGTCGCGAGCTATATTTGCTGGATTAATATTGCCCACGGAATACATCCCACGTATTTAATGCACTCTCGTCCAAATTAGCGAACAGTCAACTGCCAGCTAGGGAGCCTCGTTAGCAGGAATACTCTCTCTTCCGCGCGCTGTAGTCGACTGATGTCGTGTGTTTCTACGTTTGTTAAGGTGTAGCGTCCCCATACAACGGCGCAGTTGCCTCGCATCGGACGGACGGACGGACAGATTATAATTGTCTGAACATAAAAAATTAAACTTTTCACTCGAGAGGAGAACTTGAATTAAAGACCTCTCGTTCCGCAGTTGCTCACGCTAACCACGGGACCACGGCGCTCCTAAGCTAAAACTATCCTTGATGTTGCCTGTCTTGAGCATGGACTACTCAGTTTGTATATTTTGCTTATTTTTTTCATAGTTCCACACAACTTCTTCCTGTTTTCTCGATCGATCAATTTTTCAAGGCCTATCCACTGTGCCAACTTATAACTAAATCTGAGCCGGCCGAAGTGGCCGCGCGGTTCTGGCGCTGCAGTCTGGAACCGCGAGACCGCTACGGTTGCAGGTTCGAATCCTGCCTCGGGCATGGATGTGTGTGATGTCCTTAGGTTAGTTAGGTTTAACTAGTTCTAAGTTCTAGGGGACTAATGACCTCAGCAGTTGAGTCCCATAGTGCTCAGAGCCATTTTTTTTAACTAAATCTGAGGAGAGTGCGATGGGGAGGTTCCCTTGTAAGAAACAACCACCTATCGAATGGTTCGAAGTGGAGGCGAAAAAGCAGTGCAGCCCACCGCCAAGAATACCCGTAAACTGGTCAGCCAGTATTTGAGAATGAGAGCACTTAGAGACGTGCAATAAACTTTACACATAATTTCGAACCTTTACAAAACCTTTTCTCGCTGACAACTCCCACAAAATGAAGAAAAGCAGTAATGACTATATTTTCTGTGCTCCAGTAAGGCACATCAGTACTTCCACACAAATTATAAAAATGGCTGTATCCGTTGATAGTGTCCGGGCCGCCGTGCTGGCCGAGCGGTTCTAGGCGCTACAGTCTGGAACCGCTCGACCGCTACGGCCGCAGGTTCGAATCCTGCCTCGGGCATGTATGTGTGTGATGTCCTTAGGTTACTTAGGTTTAAGTAGTTCTAAGTTATAGGGGACTGATGACCTCAGAAGTTAAGTCTCATAGTGCTCAGAGCCATTTGAACCATTTTTGGTAGTGTCCGGGCGAAATATCTCACGAAATAAGCGTCAAACGAAAAAACTGCATAGAACGAAACTAGTCTAGCTTGAAGGGGGAAACCAGATGGCGCTATGATTGGCCCGCTAGATAGCGCTGCCATAGGTCAAATGGATATCAACTGCGTTTTTTAAAAATAGGAACCCCCATTTTTTATTACATATTCGTGTATTACATAAAGAAATATGAATGTTTTAGTTGGACCACTTTTTTGCTTTGTGATAGATGGCACTGTAATAGTCACAAACGTATAGGTACGTGGTATCACGTAACATTCCGCCAGTGCGGACGGTATGTGCTTCGTGATACATTATCCTTCTTAAAATGGACCGTTTAACAATTGCGAAAGGGTCGATATTGTGTTGATGTATGGCTATTGTGATCAATATGCCCAATGGGCGTGTGCTATGTATGCTGCTCGGTATTCTGCATACAAGTGTCCGGACCGTTCGCCGGATAGTTACGTTATTTAAGGGAACAAGAAGTGTTCAGCCACATGTGAAACGTCAACCACTACCTGCAACAAATGATGATGCCCAAGTAGGTGTTTTAGATGCTGTCGCGGCTAATCCGCACATCAGTAGCAGACAAATTGTGCGAGAATCGGAAATCTCAAAACCGTCGGTGTTGAGAATGCTGCATCAACATCGACTGCACCCGTACCGTATTTCTATGCACCAAGAATTGCATGGCGACGAATTTGAACGACGTGTACGGTTCTGCCACTGGGCGCAAGAGAAATTACGGGACGATGACAGATTTTTTGCACGCATTCTATTTAGCGACGAAGGGTGATTCACCAACAGCGGTAAATAAACCGGCATAATATGCACTATTGGGCAACGGAAGATCCACGATGACTGCGACAAGTGGAACGACCTTGGCCGGTTAATGTATGGTGCGGCATTATGGGAGGAAGGATAATTGGCCCCCATTTTATCGATGGCAATGTAAATGGTGCAATGTATGCAGATTTCCTACGTAATGTACTACCGATATTACTACAAGATGTTTCACTGCATGACAGAATGGCGATGTACCTCCAACATGATGGATGTCCGGCACATAACTCGCGTGCGGATGAAGCGGTATTGAATAACGTATTTCATGACAGGTGGATTGATCGTCGAAGCACCATACCATGGTCCGCACGTTCACCGGATCTGACGTCCCCGGATTTCTTTCTGTAGAGAAAGTTGAAGGATATTTGCTATCGTGATCCATCGACGACGGCTGACAACATGCGTCAGCGCATTGTCAATACATGTGCGAACATTACGGAAGGCGAACTAGTCGCTGTTGAGTGGAATGTCGTTACACGTATTGCCAAATGCACTGAGGTTGACGGACATCGTTTTGAGCATTTATTGCATTAATGTGGTATTTACAGGTAATCACGCTGTAACAGCATGCGTTCTCAGAAATGATAAGTTCACAAAGGTACATGTATCACATCAGAGCAATCGAAATAAAATGTTCAAACGTACCTACGTTATGTATTTTAATTTTAAAAACCTACCTGTTACCAACTGCTCGTCTAAAATTGTGAGTCATATTTTTGTGACTATTACAGCGCCATCTATCACAAAGCGAAAAATTGGTTCAACTAAAACATTCATATTTCTTTACGTACTACACGAGTATGTAATAAAAGTTGGGGGTTCCTTTTTAAAGCCGCGCAGGATTAGCCGAGCGGTCTAGGGCGCTGCAGTCATGGGCTGTGCGGCTGGTCCCGACGGAGGTTCGAGTCCTCCTTCGGGCATGGGTGTGTGTGTTTGTCCTTAAGATAATTTAGGTTAAGTAGTGTGTAAGCTTAGGGACTGATGACCTTAGCAGTTAAGTCCTATAAGATTTCACACACACATGAACATTTTTTTTCCTATTTAAAAAAAAAAACGTAGTTGATATGCGTTTGAGCTATGGCAGCGCCATCTAGCGGGCCAACCATGGCGCCATCTGGTTTCCCCCTTCAAGCTAGACAAGTTTAGTTCTTTGTAGTGTTTTCGTTTGACGCTTATTTCGTGAGATATTTGGCCTGGTGACGATCAATGGACCACCCTGTATATGGCATTTTTCGAATAAGTAGGGTTTCCCATAACAGTGATAAGATGGAAGTGGCTGTTTTGCGACATCCACTTTATATATATATATATATATATATATATATATATATATATATATATATATATATATATATATATCTGTGTGTGTGTAAGTACTGATGTGTTGCACTGGAACACAAAAAATTCGAGGCAAGGATCGTTGACCGTCTTTGTGTTTCTTCGTTGTAATCACCATAGAAAATTACACTAATGATGCTTCTAGGAACGTAAAATTTACGTTGTGATTTAGATAGTAATCTGTCTGAGATAGCACTGTTTCTAGGTGTATTCTGGCGAAATATTTTCCTAAATGAAGATCTGCAATATGCCTAATGCGTTCCAGAGATACTTCTCCAACTTTTCTGATATATGGTGATTGTACTGCCGTTTTCCAAATAGGTTGGGCTTCCCATTACAGTGATGAGATGGAAGTAGCTGGTTTGCGACAACCACTGTGAATGATTTTCAGGCAATATTGATACGAAGAATAGCCTTCCTTGCCTGTTAAGAAGTTTATGGTACTGCTGGAAAATTTTCTGGGTTCCTACGATAACTACAGATATCGATATATCTGAGAAAGCTCTTGAAACATTTGTTTTTGCATGAAGAGGCCACATGATGCTTGTAGGTGGGAAAATGAATTCAGATTGACGAAGGAGAAAAGAGTTGTCATTTCAGCAGGCTGATGGTCATGCAATCCAGTAAATCGAGTTCTTACATTTGATTGGTAGGAGGAAATTAAGTCGGGATGGAAACAGAATTAAAACAGGAATAATATAACTTCGTGATAGCAGTGCAAGGGGAGTGTGTGGGTGACGGGAGGGGGGAGGGGAGGGGGGGGGATCGCTGGCGGGCAGCCAGTCGCTCTTGACCGAGGCTCTGCCTCTGCATGTGCAGCAGGCGACACGGAGAGCAGGCGGAGCGCGGAAGAACTGCAGCCGGCTGGCGACTGGCGCCCACCACTCCTCTCACTCTAAAGTCAGTCACAAAGTCATTTTAACTGAAGTAGAAAATGTGGAAAGTGTAGGGTCGGTGTGGTAGGTGCATCAAATGAACTTCCTTACAGCCGATGCAGAGGTGGAATCGCTATCAAATAAAGCAGTTTACGTCGTGCAGGCCCGTGCAGAAGTCGAGACGTTGAATATTATTTGCATTTGCGATATAAAGGTGCGAATGAGGTGTGCACCCACGTTGATACTAGATAGGAGTGTGGGTATAACTATTTTGGACACAATGGCAATAGCAAAATAGTCACAGGTATTTTTGTGACCACTCTTTTTAATAACGAGTTCCATCAGATTCAGCTAGGGGACAGAAGCCATGCAATGTACTGAGTCAACTTAAGAGTATGATGTCGAATAGGAACTCAATTTTCCTATTCCCAACGCTATTCCTATTCCTACTCAATATGGCACACTTATGTTGACTCACTACAGTGTATGGTGCCTGTTCCCTTAGTTGAATCTGATGATGATATTTTCGAAACGCGTCATTAAAAACAGTGGTCACAAAAATATCTGTGACTATTATACTATTGTCATTGTGTCCATATTAGTTATACCCATACTCCTATGTTTAACATTATTTGCTAAGGGAAAGAAATATGAATAGAGGTATCCCCGGAAAAACACAGCGAATTATTAAAGTTTGGCCGGCCGGTGAGGCCGTGCGGTTCTAGGCGCTTCAGTCTGGAACCGTGTGACCGCTACGGTCGCAGGTTCGAATGTTGCCTCGGGCATGGATGTGTGTGATGTCCTTAGGTTAGTTAGGTTTAAGTAGTTCCAAGTTCTAGTGGACTGATGACCACAGATGTTAAGTCCCATAGTGCTCAGAGCCATTTGAACCATTTTTATTAAAGTTAAGGTGAATAGTGAAACAGTTCAATCTCTTGTGGATTTGGAGAACTGATACTCAGTTGTTTCATTAAAGAGATTCAAAGATTAGGAACTGGTAGAACTCATTCTTACAGGCACGAATTTGAAATTGGTGGTGTGTGAATTAAGAAAACCTGTGAAGAGTAGAGTTCTATTGAAATTCGAGTGTGACGAGCACGAATTTCAGGTAAGTTGTTTTCTGATTTGTTGACTTATCAGAGATATTGTTTTAGGACAATCTTTGTAACAGAATATAAATAATTAATTAATTGAAAGCATAGGTGCCTCAAGTACGAAAAGAAGCGAACTCGAGGAAGATTTGAAACGTGGCTGAATGGGGATGGACGTAACGAATCTATCGATACCTCTTTCAACCACTGTCTACGGTACCCTTGTCGCGTATTGTATTTTTCACAGGGAACAACTTTCAGCTTTACACAAAAACATTTGTACTCTTGAGCAGCTGGATTCAACTATTTTGTGGATAAACTGCTAAAACATTCACGAAAATATCGAACTGCAGAACGTCCATCATTGTCAAAACGTAAACAATCCTCAGAACCGAGATTTAATGACCTTTCTAAGTAACAACCATTATTTCAGTAATAAATACTTGATGTAAAATTGTTGAACACATGTTAGTAATCTCTAATTCACCATAATATCTTAGTAATCCGTGTTTTATACCTGTTATTGTTACTGTAGTTAACTCTATGTAATATCACATCGTAATGTTACTAGATTTCTGAAAGTATTACCTTGTGGAAAGTTTTGGGTTGTGTCAGTGTTTATTCCAGCACTGAATTTACTAAATTAACAAAATTCTAATTACAACTGTACAAAAAACAAGTGCGTATCAGCACTGTAAAACATGTCAACTGTTGACGTATATGAGGCTCGTCCAAACAGCGCCCACGATCTCCCGCTGCCAGTTCGTGTGTCGCCGCAGTGGCCGGGCCGCGCCGCGCCGCTCAGCTGGCCGTGCGGGCCGCCCGCCGCGCCCCTGCCGCTGTACTCGCGCTCCGTACGGAAGACACACCTCCGCGCCAGCAGCGGTCAGAAGCACTGATACGACACAAAGCCGTTAGTAAACAGAGTTAAGGCTACAATGGATCGAGATGGATGGTCAACAGCAGCAGACAAAAAGAAAGAGGAGCGGTGCGTCCGCACTATTTAAACCCGAGTGGGAAATTAATTTCCTTTGTACTGATGTCGAAAATCGTGCCAAATGTTTAGTATGTCATCGGAACCTCATGTATTTAAAAAAGTACTCGATTGAACTGCACTTTAATACCTGTCACAAATATCAGTTCGAAAATCTGTCGCAAGAGGAATGCCAGCCAAAGCTTGAAGAACTGAAAGAAAATTTCAAGCAGCATTACAGTGAAGTAATACCTCTTCATTATTTATAAAGATGATAAATAAAACTATATTTTATAAAGTGATATGTCACTTAGCAATGTGCCAGCTGTCGAATATCAGATTGTCAGCAACAAGGAACATTACTTTCCCGTTAATTTTTATATCTGGGTTGCATTAAATCGCGTCGCACAGACATAAGAAAAAGTTTCAGGTGCGTTATTTTTTGCCGCTTTCTGAAAAGCCATCACAAACGCTCTCTCGGGCAGCAAAGTGTCATTAAGAGTCATTCTTTGTTTTTGTATATTTGTGTTTTTATGGACGGGAAAACACATGTTGTAGTTTGATCTATGTTTTCAATTAATTAAAACGCAAATATTCCGACAGATACAAAATTATTTTACGACCTCATTTCGCTGTCCTTGCTAGCGTCTAAGGCCGCTTTTCAGAGGAACTGGGGGAGAACGCACCTAAAACCAATATTTTTTGTTAGTTTTTATTTGAGTTTCAATGAATAAAACAATTAATTGTTAAAATGGTAAAAGTGTTTTAAAAGACAGAATTGTACAAAATTAATTGTATGTTCTTTTTTGCCGTGGTAGGAGCAGGAAACAGGAAGGCAAAATTTGCGCTCAAGTTGCAAATGTTAGCTGAGAATTTCGAAAACAGGGAAACCGTTTTCGGCTGGGAATCACATCAAGGATTGCCTGGTCGACTCGGCGGCTTGTATTTGTCCAACAGACTTGACGCAAAAATTTGAAAAACTAGCTCTTTCGCCTTAAACTATTGCTTGCGTTTCGAAGATACGTCCTCAGATATGGAGCAGCAATTAATGGAGAGAACGGCAAACTTCATTTTCTATCGCTCTTGATGAGTCCGCGGACGTTTCGGACATATCTCAGCTCGTCATATTCGTTCGAGGTGTCGACGACAATTTGCGTGTCACAGAAGAATTTCTCGACCTTATACCATTAAAAGACACAATCACGGTTTGGATATTTTTCTAGCCGTGGAAAACGTGTTCGAGTCAGTGGGTTTAAAATGGGAACACCTGACCAATGTAACATCGGATGAAGCCCCTGCGCTACGAGGGACACGCACTGCTTTTCTGAGTTACGTCAGGTCGAGAATGGCTGAAGTTGGCTGATCCTTATTCGCGGCAGCCCATTGTCTGATACACCAGGAGGCACTTTGTGGAAGATTGTCAACATAAAAAATGTTATGGACACAGTTCTTCGAACGGTTAATTATCTTCGATCGCATGGACTCACACATCGCCAGTTTAAAGAATTTCTGGCTGATATGGAAGCGGAATACCACGCCAAAGTAAGATGGCTGAGCAGAGGAAAGGTGTTTCATTCGTTTTTCTCCTTGAGTGACGAAATAAATACTTTTTTGAAAGGACGTCCAGAAGAATTACTTTGTGATCCTAAGTGGGTGGCGAATTTGGCTTTTTTGAGTGACCTTACCTGTAATTTAAATACTTTGAACATTTCACTCCAGGGCGAAAATCACTCTGTTTTTGATTTAGTGCAGACGATTAAAACATTAAAAAAAACAGTGGCGCGATAAAAATTGTGGACACTTTCCTGCTCTAGACTGCGATGAAGAAGATGTGGATTTTTCAGGTTATGTTCAAATCATTTGCGAATTACAAGAACTTTTTGAAAACAAATTTTTGGAGATAAGTGAGCTTCAACCGGCCTTAGATATATTTGCTAGCCCGTTTTCCCTTCGGGCAGAGGACGTCTCACAAGTGCTTCAACTACAGCTGATTGATGTGCAGTTGGATATCCGCCTGAAGGACCGCTTTCTTATGTGTAAAACTCTGGGTGACTTTTACAGCTGTCTTCCAAGAGAGAAATATCGTCTTTTGCACAAGCACACGGCGAAAGTTCTCTCAGTGCTTGGTTCCGCGTATATTTGTGAGCACCTTTTCTCTTTTAAAGTTTGCTAAAACTGTGAACCGTTCATTACTTGGCGATAAAAATTTGACTAAATCTTTGAGTGAGCAGTATCACGGAATGTTGTACCAAACCAAGACAATTCGTTTCCTCGAAAAAGAAAAACGTGTGAAATGTTAATTGTCTTCTTTAACAATGTTGACTGTAAGAATTAAAGAGCTTTATAACCTTAATTTTATTTTTCCATAAGTTTTCAAACTTGGTCAGTTAAAATTATTACGTACAAAACAGCAAACTAAGCATCCGATTTCTAAACTCTGAGAAAGGATACAAAAAGCTGTAGCACGAAGTACAACAGAAAATATTTACTTGTAACTATTAACAGTAAGAATGAGACTCTATATCCCTTACATAAACTTAGTTCTAAAATAGAATATTTATTACTAGTTCATTTAAGAAACTGATATATTTATCAGAAGACGCCTATGGTACATATGACGAGCGTGCATGTGCAGTACTAATAGAATCAACCTGTGGGTCAGAAAATTACTAAGTTATTCTTAGATTCTTGTTTTGGATATTGTTTTCTATAGCTTTGTGTAGTAACTCTGCCACACGAACACTAGTTGTTACCTCAATAGTAAATGGCTTGCTTGTTTTGGCGCTCATGGACCACTTTTGCAGACCTGCGCTTCCTCTGTTATTTTGTTTACGTTTGATCTGACCGCGGGACAGTCGAGCGCAGAGCAGTGCTGTGAGATCCCACTCGCCCCTCAGCTGTCTCTCGCTCCTACGGCGACACTAGCGACACACGGTCGTGTGTGAACTACACTGCCTGGGGCGCGGGCGCAATTCTTGGATGAGCCTGATGTACATCTACGCCGTGGCGGCTGTGCCGGCCGTGCTAGTCTCATACGGTGTCTGTTGAAGCAACGTCACGCTCAGCCCTGAACATTGTTGTAAAACAGTTTTAAAAAATGTTAGAATTTTTTTATTTAAAAATTTCTGTGTCGAACCTGCATTAAAAAAGTAGACAGAGATCTTCCAGCAGTGTAGATAATCTAAAGGCATCATCATTTTTACAGGGAGATGATTGAGTTACACCCACGCACACGCAAGACGATACCCAGTGACAAACGTAACCGTACTGAACGAGGTCGCTTTTTAGTCTGCGTTTGGAACGTATGTTGATAGGGGAAGACAGAGTTGCACATATGGAAAATACCGAGGGCTGAAGTACGAGTGACTATGTAACTACGTTACGATATAGTTTATTGTTTTGTGTGTTGTTATGAATGTAAGTGGGCTTATGTGTTGTGCTGTACCTAGGTGTATAACAGAGGAGCAAAGTTGAAGTGTAGTAGAGTTGAAGTGTCTTCTTGCGTGTTATTTTTATACTGTTAAATGATGTATCGCTTAAGTCTCTTTAGATTAAGTAGCACTATTTGATTCCAGCAAATGTACGAGGGCGTGCAGAAAGGTAGTGCTTCCGAATTTTTTATGTAAAAACTCTTAAAGCTCTCTAAATAATTAACATTCTACGCCTTTATTTTTCATATCTACATATTTATTTCTCAACACTGTCGTCCTTGCAACGAACAAATTTCTGTCAAGGAGAGACCAATTTGTTGAGTCTGTCACTGCACAATGTTTGACTAAGCTGACGGAACGACAGCTTCCCCTCTGCTTGCACTAGCAACGTGAAATCCTCGAAAGTGTTCTTTGAGTTTGGAAAACAAATCAAAACCGGAGGGGGCCAAGTGTGGACTGTAGGCAGGATGATCGATGACAGTCGCCCCGAGGCTTCGTCCTGCTGCAGACGTCGCGGCGCTCGCGTGCCGTCTGGCGTTGTCGTGCTGAAGGAGAGGCTCAGAGGCTGAGAGGTTGAGAGGCTGAGAGGCTGAGAGGCTGAGAGGCTGCTCCTTGTGTGGGCCAGCTCTGAAACTCGACTACAGCAGTCTGCTTCTTACGCACCGACATAGTTACGTTATACGTTACCGTGTTACACGCTCACGTTCAGAATCCCACACCGGGAGAGGGCTGCAAATATGTAGACACGAAGAACAAAGATGTACAATGTAGCTTTAAGAATGTACACATAAAAAATTCGTAGACATTACTTTTCAGCACGTGCTAATACAATGAAGCGCCAAAGAAACTGGTACAGGCATCCGTTTTCAAATACAGAGATACGTACACAGGCAGAATACGGCGTTGCGGTCGGAAACGCCTATTTGAGTCAACAGGCGTCTGGCGCGGTTGTTAGATCGGTTGCTGGTGCTACAGTGACGGGTTATCAAGATTTAAGAGCGTTTGACAGTGGTGTTGTAGTCGCCGTTCGAGCCATGAGACACAGCATCTCCGAGGTAGCGATGGAGTGGGGATTTTCCCGTACAACCATTTCACGAGTGTACCGTGAATATCAGGAATTCAGTAATACATCAAACCTTCGAAGTCGCTGCGGCCGCAAAAAGATCCTGCAAGAACGGCACCGACGACGACTGTAGAGAATCGTTCAGCCTCGCAGAAGTGTAATCCTTTCGCAGACTGCTGCAGATTTCAGTGCTGGGCCATTCGGCGAAACGTCATCAATATGGGCTTTCCGAACCGAAGGTCCACTCGTTACGGTTGATGACTGCACGACACCAAGTTTTACTGCTCGCATGGGTCATTCGACACCGGCGTTGGACTGTTGATGACTGGAAACATGTTGCCTGGTCGGACGGGGCTCGTGTCAAATTGTATCGAGCGGATGGACGTATGTGGGTATGGAGACAACCTCATGAATCCGTGGACCCTGCATGTCAACAGGGGACTGATCAAGCTGGTGGAGGCTCCGTAGTGGTGTGGGGCGTGTGCAGTTGTAGTGTCATGGGACTCCTGATACGTCTAGATACGATCCTGACAGGTGACACGTACGTAAGCATCCTGTCTGATCAGTTGCATCCATTCATGTCCATTGTGCATTTCGACGGACTTGGGCAGTTTCAGCAGGACAATGCGACTACCCACACGTCCGGAATTGCTACAGAGTGGCTCCAGGAACACTCTTTTGAGTTTAAGCGCTTCCGCTAACCACCAAACTTCCCAGACATGAACATTATTGAGCATATTTGGGATGCCTTGAAACGTGCTTTTCAAAAGGTATCTTCACCTCTTGTACTGTTACGGCTTTATGGGCAGCCCTGCAGGATCTATGGTGTCAGTCCCCTCCAGCAGTACTTCAGACACTAGTCGAGTCCGTGCCACAACGTGTTGCGTCAGTTCTGCTTGTCGCGGGGGCCCTACACGATATTACGCAGGTGTACCAGTTTCTTTGGCTCTTCAGTGTATAAATTCTTGTTGCTGTACAATATTAGTCATCTGTGCAGTAATGGACCTGACGGCTGACAGACAGAATGCACTCTCACATCGCGGCATTGTATCGCGCCTGAACCCCAGAACAGCGACCATAACTGGAAATGTTACAGGTTCTCAGAAATGCACTAGAAGAATTGGCCAAGTCCGCAAACCATCAAATAAAGTTTGATTCCAAACTCAGACTTGAACAGAGAAGTTATCGTAACTGCTGGGGATACACACGTGAATAATGCTACGTTACATTCGAAATGTGCACTCGATCCATCGCATAGTGATGCAGCTCGCGCTTTTGGCGTAGTTGAAAACTTATTCCCACTCTCCAGCAACAAGCTAGCACCTTCGGGTAAGAGTTTTCTATGTCATCTGTCGTTAGCTTTCGGAACTGCCCCAGTACAAAAGTCCAGTTTTTACGTCCAAGATGCTGATCATACAGGAGGATACACGATTTCCCTATGGTTAATTCAAGATGTCGTAGTGAAGGTGGGCTATTTTTCTTTGTTCTTTAAGAAAATGTGATGAAAAGGAAGGAAGAGACCGCTGCCTTCCGTAAGGGAATGTTATAACGGAATCAATACTAGAATTTTGTAAAGCAATTGCACAATGGAAGACAGGAGCACTGAAGAAGCAGGTAATAAGCAATCGTGCGGAGAACGACAGCCGCCAACATTACTAATCCACACTAGATAAATGAGGTAAATTAATTTCTCCGTGAGGTAATTTAAATACCAAAACGACAAGCCCAGGATTTGACAGTGAGTACAGGATAAGGATCACGATTGTATTATATATAAAGCAAATTTATTGAACCATTAGCACTTATCTATACAGTGTTATCAAATGGATAAAACGGACACCCAGTCATAGTTGAAGGTTGCCGATCTAACAGCTTCCAGGGGCAACAAAAATTTGATTTTCAGTATCTCATATAATTATTAGCCGAATTAAAATAAAGTAAAATGCCGACACAACATTAAAAGGTATAATCTTACGTTAACACAGTAAGTAAAATACTAAAGTTAGAAACCGTGTATGTATCTTTATGCGGCGTAGCTCACTGAGAAGGAGAGCATTTGGCGACTTCCAACAAATCTTAGACGCAATTTCAAAGCTTTTCTGAACTTTTTCTCGCTGGTATGCCCCACAAAGTAATGAAGGGAGAAAATTTACAATAATTCACATTTATATCAACACGCTTGCTGATTGTCTCGGGACGAATATGTTGGCTACAGGAAGAAGGGACTCAAGTTTATCGCTTACTTCACTATCGCTGTTGATGCTGTACAGTTTCAGCATCAGGCATGACGTTTTAATTTATTACTTCTTTACTACTTATTCTATTGGAAACATATTCTGCAGACAGTATCTACACGTATCACTGTATGAACTGGCAAAATTATATCACAGTACGACGCATTGGTCAGGAGTTATGACGTCCTAAACATAGAGCTGCATGAAAGGGCCTAGACCAGAGGCTAGAAATTTTTTTAGTATAATTTTTTTACTAGCTGAAAATGTTCCTTAAAGAGTCTCTTTTTAAGATACATTCATAAACGTTAAAATACATTAAAACCGCAATTTACTGCATGGGGTCTGGTGCATCCGAGAGCTCGAATAGAACCGATGTGGTATTACCATATAATAGTTAACGACGGAATAGGGGATCTGTTAATTCCGATTAGTATCACAGAGGACATTAGTGTCACCTAAAATATGATTCTCAACAAAATTTCTCTTCGTAACATAATTCTTTAATGTTAAACAGTCTGGAAGCGTGTGCTTGTCTCGCATTTAACTTGTCATTTCGCTTGTTTTTGATACGAAGTAAAACGTGAGTGCTTAAAAATGACAAACAAACGTATGAATGCGAATAGAAAAGGTTCGAAAAGTAATCTCAGTCGTGCAAGAAACGCTTCGATTTGTAAATGGATGGCAGTTAATCGACAAAATTTCATCAAAACGTCAGTGTTTCGACATCGGTGAAAAGAAGGCATTACCCACTAAAGGTTTGCTCAGTTTTAGTGTTGAAAATCAGAAGTTGGAAATTTAAACGTTTGTTTTTCGAAACAACATTTTTGAAGTTGGCGGGAGCTGTAACTGATATTCAAGCAATTACATTATATCTTTTTATAACTTTTTTTTTTGTTAGTCCGCGACTTTTCTACTGTAGAACGTACGATTTTTGCGATATTTTTAATTTCGATTTTTGGTCTTCTAGGCGTAAATTTTTTATGAAAAAAAAATACGTAGCGTAATCTTAAGGGTGTACAATAAAGGTCTAAAATCAATTTCGTAATTAGTTATTTTTCTGAAAAAATGGTGAATATCGGTTCCAAAATCGAGCGTCACTCTGGTCTACCCCCTTAAAACGGTGCGCGAACTACGCACTCTATAATCATCTAGTGAATAATCCGAAACTAAAAAAGTCAAAATAGTTAGGGTTGGCTTCTTCATTCATAAATGTTTCGCTCGATTAACGTCAAATATTTAACAAATTAACTCGTCTGCAAAGTAACCAGGCGTTTGAAGCCGTTTTCTGCATGGGAGATGGCTTCTTTAAAAATGGGATGTGCGAGTGGGGCGGGACGCAGGGGGAGGGGGGGGGGGAGTATACTGCTATTCAGTAATCAACAAGAAGTACTTGTAATTATGGTCTCTGTTTATTAGAAAAAGTCTCAGCTAATAAGCGGCAGCTCGTCTCACACTTGTCGCTACTTTATAACACTATTTTCATTCTGCTTAGCGCCATGCTGGAAATCCTTCCGTGAAAATTACTAAGTTTACACGAAGCCACTCATAAGTAGGAAAAGAAATCGTCTAGGTTACGTTTACAGTACGGGCGACAAGTCTCTGGAAACAGTAACTACCGTACCCTAGGGTGACGAAAGTCACGGCGTACTTTGTAACGCACCCCCTTCTGCGTGGCGCAGTGCCACCGACTCGACAGATCGTTCCAATACTGAGCCGTGCTGCCCCTGTAGCCGTCTGTAACTGCCAGAGTGTCGCCGGTGTGGCGGGATTTTGTGCACCAACTTACCTCTCGGTTATGTCCCAAAAATGTTCGATGGGATTCGCGTCGCGATATATGGGTGGCCCAACAATTTGCTCGAACTGTCCAAAACGTTCCTCAAACCAATCGCGAAAAACAGGGGGCAGCTCAACCGTGAAGATTCAATCGTTGTTTGGGAACGTGAAGTCCACGAATGGGTGCAGATGTTGTCCAAGTAGCCCAACATAACCATTTCCAGTCGATGATCAGTTCAGTTGGACCAGAGGACCCAGTCCATTGCATGCAAAGGAAGCGGATATCATTATGGAGCCACCACCAGCTCGCACTGTGCTATGTTGACAATTCGGGTCGCTGGCTTCGTGCGGTCTGCGCCACGCTCAGACCCTACCACTGCACCACGGCTGTACCCTCACACACACCAATTGCACCTCACAGTTCAAGCAGTCTTTGGGCGTGGACGAACTTTCAGGGAGGCGGCAGACTGTTCGTACGCCAGATTTGGAGGACCGGGTTCTACAGGATATTGAGATGAACCCTAGTACAAGCTCCAGGCAAGTGGCCGCCAACGTAGTGTAAACCAAAGCAGAGTTCGTGTATCCTACGTGACATCCGCTACTATCCATGTCACCTGCAGACCCGTGGAGGCCACTCTGAACACCTGTTGTGACGTGGATGCGATGCGGCTCCGTACTGATTTCCGGGATGGTTTGCTGTCGTTGCATACACACCGTCCGTTTCCGGACACATGCTCGTAGGAACTTATTCCTCCATTTCTACTTAGTAAATCTGTTTGTCGCTTTTATTAATAGTCATCCTATATACAAAGAGTCTACTCTGAAAGACATTCTCGTTGCTAGCGTCGTAGAAGACCTGCGGTAGTGAGGTATAACTGTTTTCTTTGTAGGCTTTCGAGACAATTGAACTTCTTAGAAGCTTCATCACGTGGGTTTCCGCCTTCTTGGGCAGCAACTTGCCAACTGGCCTTTTTTATATTGTTACCAGCTGAATACCTGGCGTTACACAGGTATGTATTCATTCGACTCTTCTATTAGTCCCTCTCCTCCCCCCCCCCCCCCCATCTGCTCCTACCTCTTCTGTCACTCTGCTCCTTCATCTTCTATGCTCCTCTAAGTTAATATCGCCGCCCCCCTCTATCTCCTCCACGCTCCCTCTATCTCCTCATGCCCCCTCGCTTGTGCATCTCCTCCTCCTCTCTCTCTGTCCATCTCCTCCTCCCCCCCCTCTCTCTCTCTTTCTCTCCATCTGCTCCTACCTCTTCTGTCACTCTGCTCCTTCATCTTCTATGCTCCTCTAAGTTAATATCGTCGCCCCCCTCTATCTCCTCCACGCTCCCTCTATCTCCTCATGCCCCCTCGCTTGTGCATCTCCTCCTCCTCTCTCTCTGTCCATCTCCTCCTCCCCCCCCCTCTCTCTCTCTTTCTCTCCATCTGCTCCTACCTCTTCTGTCACTCTGCTCCTTCATCTTCTATGCTCCTCTAAGTTAATATCGTCGCCCCCCTCTATCTCCTCCACGCTCCCTCTATCTCCTCATGCCCCCTCGCTTGTGCATCTCCTCCTCCTCTCTCTCTGTCCATCTCCTCCTCCCCCCCCCCTCTCTCTCTCTTTCTCTCCATCTGCTCCTACCTCTTCTGTCACTCTGCTCCTTCATCTTCTATGCTCCTCTAAGTTAATATCGTCGCCCCCCTCTATCTCCTCCACGCTCCCTCTATCTCCTCATGCCCCCTCGCTTGTGCATCTCCTCCTCCTCTCTCTCTGTCCATCTCCTCCTCCCCCCCCCCTCTCTCTCTCTTTCTCTCCATCTGCTCCTACCTCTTCTGTCACTCTGCTCCTTCATCTTCTATGCTCCTCTAAGTTAATATCGTCGCCCCCCTCTATCTCCTCCACGCTCCCTCTATCTCCTCATGCCCCCTCGCTTGTGCATCTCCTCCTCCTCTCTCTCTGTCCATCTCCTCCTCCCCCCCCCTCTCTCTCTCTTTCTCTCCATCTGCTCCTACCTCTTCTGTCACTCTGCTCCTTCATCTTCTATGCTCCTCTAAGTTAATATCGTCGCCCCCCTCTATCTCCTCCACGCTCCCTCTATCTCCTCATGCCCCCTCGCTTGTGCATCTCCTCCTCCTCTCTCTCTGTCCATCTCCTCCTCCCCCCCCCCCCTCTCTCTCTCTTTCTCTCCATCTGCTCCTACCTCTTCTGTCACTCTGCTCCTTCATCTTCTATGCTCCTCTAAGCTAATATCGTCGCCCCCCTCTATCTCCTCCACGCTCCCTCTATCTCCTCATGCCCCCTCGCTTGTGCATCTCCTCCTCCTCTCTCTGTCCATCTCCTCCTCCCCCCCCTCTCTCTCTCTCTTTCTCTCCATCTGCTCCTACCTCTTCTGTCACTCTGCTCCTTCATCTTCTATGCTCCTCTAAGTTAATATCGTCGCCCCCCTCTATCTCCTCCACGCTCCCTCTATCTCCTCATGCCCCCTCGCTTGTGCATCTCCTCCTCCTCTCTCTCTGTCCATCTCCTCCTCCCCCCCCCTCTCTCTCTCTTTCTCTCCATCTGCTCCTACCTCTTCTGTCACTCTGCTCCTTCATCTTCTATGCTCCTCTAAGTTAATATCGTCGCCCCCCTCTATCTCCTCCACGCTCCCTCTATCTCCTCATGCCCCCTCGCTTGTGCATCTCCTCCTCCTCTCTCTCTGTCCATCTCCTCCTCCCCCCCCCTCTCTCTCTCTCTTTCTCTCCATCTGCTCCTACCTCTTCTGTCACTCTGCTCCTTCATCTTCTATGCTCCTCTAAGTTAATATCGTCGCCCCCCTCTATCTCCTCCACGCTCCCTCTATCTCCTCATGCCCCCTCGCTTGTGCATCTCCTCCTCCTCTCTCTCTGTCCATCTCCTCCTCCCCCCCCCTCTCTCTCTCTTTCTCTCCATCTGCTCCTACCTCTTCTGTCACTCTGCTCCTTCATCTTCTATGCTCCTCTAAGTTAATATCGTCGCCCCCCTCTATCTCCTCCACGCTCCCTCTATCTCCTCATGCCCCCTCGCTTGTGCATCTCCTCCTCCTCTCTCTCTGTCCATCTCCTCCTCCCCCCCCTCTCTCTCTCTCTTTCTCTCCATCTGCTCCTACCTCTTCTGTCACTCTGCTCCTTCATCTTCTATGCTCCTCTAAGTTAATATCGTCGCCCCCCTCTATCTCCTCCACGCTCCCTCTATCTCCTCATGCCCCCTCGCTTGTGCATCTCCTCCTCCTCTCTCTCTGTCCATCTCCTCCTCCCCCCCCCCTCTCTCTCTCTTTCTCTCCATCTGCTCCTACCTCTTCTGTCACTCTGCTCCTTCATCTTCTATGCTCCTCTAAGTTAATATCGTCGCCCCCCTCTATCTCCTCCACGCTCCCTCTATCTCCTCATGCCCCCTCGCTTGTGCATCTCCTCCTCCTCTCTCTCTGTCCATCTCCTCCTCCCCCCCCCTCTCTCTCTCTTTCTCTCCATCTGCTCCTACCTCTTCTGTCACTCTGCTCCTTCATCTTCTATGCTCCTCTAAGTTAATATCGTCGCCCCCCTCTATCTCCTCCACGCTCCCTCTATCTCCTCATGCCCCCTCGCTTGTGCATCTCCTCCTCCTCTCTCTCTGTCCATCTCCTCCTCCCCCCCCCTCTCTCTCTCTTTCTCTCCATCTGCTCCTACCTCTTCTGTCACTCTGCTCCTTCATCTTCTATGCTCCTCTAAGTTAATATCGTCGCCCCCCTCTATCTCCTCCACGCTCCCTCTATCTCCTCATGCCCCGCTGGCATCTCCTCTCGCTCTGTCATCGCCCCTATCTCCTCCACGCTCCTCTTCTCCTCATGCCCCCTCGCTTGTGCATCTCTCCTCCTCTCTCTCTGTCCATCTCTCCTCCCCCCCCCTCTCTCTCTCTTTCTCTCCATCTGCTCCTAC